>NW_028270143.1:56660357-56969046 GCF_037043375.1 Chiloscyllium plagiosum
AATGAAGAAAACTAGAAAAGTAAATAGTTTCCGTTTTCTTGAATCACATGATAGTTGTCAGGAGTCATTTACAATAATAATTGGTCACTGAATCAATCTGTGTCAATATTGTTGAATTTTCAGCCAAATTTTGTGAATTCATCAGCATTAAATGGGGCAATGACAAACATGAAATATTGCATTTTTCAGATCCTTGACATTCAATGAGGCATTTTTAAAAATGCACCACCAATACTGCATTAATCAGGATAGCATTACAAAAGTGTGATCTCCAGCTTAAACAAATTGTCCCCTCATAACATTTCTATCCTTCGCTTGATGTCACATTTTTCATTAACTGCCTTGAGACATTTTTTTGCTGTGATAAAGCTGCTTTATCAGTCTGCTCAGTACCTATTGCGGTTGTTGCTAAATGCAGTAAGATCAGCTATTTAAACCAGCTCGTTGTAATCTGCTGTTATTGTTCATACCCTTCTGTCATTTGCCAAACTCTGATGCAATACAATTGATAGCCCGATAGGATATATATATAATATATATATATATATACACACAATGAATTGCTTTTATGCACTATTGTGTGCCTTTTAATTGTGACTTAATTGAGAGATTGAAGACTTCACTATTCTGAAGTTTTTTTATCATTGTGTATCAGTGAGATAAAAATAATTTATTAATTATTGCCACTTTATATGTGGATGTGGGAAAAATTTTAAAACTATTGGTGCAATGTCTGTATTTCAGTGGCCTTCAAATTGTGCCCTGGGCATATTGTTGTGTGTGCATTCCCACATTGAGACAGAAGGCAGGATAGACTTGGAAGGGTGGGAGCAGATAGGGGTTGCAAATTGTTCGAGGATTTTGTAAAACAAAAAAGAGCAACACCTTTCCTTCTAGTCCCACAAGCAATAAATTTTTTAAAATATTAGCATGCTCAAAGTGACATCCAAGTGTTTCTCTGCTTGCTACAGTAAGCTTTTTCTCCTTGATTGTGAAAACTGCACTCAGGAGGTCAATAACTGATGTGCACATTTTGTGTCTGGGTTCATTTCTTTTTCATTTAGAGGTTTCTCTGAAAATTTCTTCAGATATACTTTGACATCAAATTGATGACTGAAGTATTGCTTGGTTTTCAGCTGTGTTCTGCACACTTTTCAAATGAGTATTTGTTAAAAATGACAGTTAAAAATGATCAAAATGGTTACATTCCAGTCTACCTGGACACTGAAAGGATTCACTATACTGATATTGCAATTGTGTAGGTGTATGTCACTATGAGTAATAGGTGTCCCTATAAATTTTTACCCAGAAAAAACAAAAATGTTAGTGTTGTCACAGCTGTTACAAAAAAGAAGCTTTTATATTTACTGTAATAAATATGCACGACTTTGCTATTTTTCTAGGTATATTGTTCGATGTTGATGATAGCAACACCTCAAGGAATATACGATCATTGTCTCCCTCACTTCCAACTAAGTTGAGCTACACTATTAGGACAGACATTCTGCATAGTATGCCGACTGATCAACTGGAAGATCCCAAATGGAAATCTCAGCCTCAAAGTTTGCCAACACGCAGTTTCTATTATAATCGTGTCTTCCTTCCATTGCAAGATATGATTGAGCGAGCGATCATTCAGTCTCAAATTGGTCAAGATATCCCCAACCCTGCAATACAGATCCAAGCAATGCCATTTCCCTGCCACATCAGTGATCCGTAAGTTCACAGAATATCTAGATTTTTGTACGGAAGACTTTCAATACTGTAACAAGGGTATGCAACCTGGAAAAATAACAGAAAATACTGGAGATACTTGTCAGGTCTTGCAACATTTGTAAGGAGAAAACTTGAAAGGCTGGCTTTTAGAGGGTGCCATGTTTTCTACAGCTTCCTCAGCTTAATTATTGGTGTGGAGTGTGTCCATTTTAAAGCTGGCTATCCTGTGGTGATTTAACATTAATTACCGAAGGTGAGACTTTTACACCTATCTTGGCAGGAAATCCACCTTAAAGACGTGCCAGCCAATTGGATTGGCCAGTGTTACAAGCATAGATTCACGTGTTGCCCATTGTGGGAACTACAAGCACAAAATTAAGCTAATGGAAGCTAGATTTCTTTTAGGTTTGGGTATCATTGAAATTAGGCTGCCAGAGCCTAGGAAAGGGGCTGGGGGACTGGGTTTGAGAAGCTGGAATTAAAGGGGTTATGACTGTGTTGGGGCAGACAATGCCCCTGATGAGCATAGGTGACTCATAGGTGAGGGTCCCCCTGACCTGCCTTGGAAAGCACCACCACACAGCTAAAATTGCAGGGCTACCCACTTGGCATGGGCCTCCTCCTCCTGCCAAGGGTAAACTAAGAGTGAAGGTAGGCTGAGGTATATAAGCCAACTTTAATTGGTCACTTTAGGGTCTCAATAGGCTTAAGGACATGTAGCGTGCCTCATGCCTCAATCCCATGCCCTCCATTATAATTGGAGGCAACTTGGAGGTAGGCAGGACAAACACCCAGGTTTTACACCTGTGAATGGAAATCCAATCCATAGTTAATGTTTCAATCGGTGACTTGTCATCAGAGCCATTTCTGTTCAGTCTGATGAATGGTCCCGGATCTGAAACATGAACCTACTTTTCTGATCACAGATGTTACCTAACCTGCTCAATATTTCTAACATTCTTTGATTTTATTTTGGATTTCCAGCTCTTCTGGTGTTCAGCTTTTGTAAAAAGGTTATCTGATTGATTGAATAGCTCAAAAAGTCATTTTTTGTTCTGTCCATTTCAGTGTTTCCTTTTGGTAAAATGAAAATATTTCAGTATGATTTTAACTTATGAAGAAGAAGAGATTTAAAATACAACAAAGGAAGATTAGAGAAACAAGAGAAAGGAAGTTGACATTCGAGAGCATGGTTTCCATGATTAACTAAAAATAAATAGTTGGCTCAAATAGAGGGAGATTCACCCTATAGTTAACTGTGATACTCATGCCCAGGAATGTTTCATTTTTCCAACACATGTATGAGGCGAGAGGCGTTGTACTTATAATGCCTTTCAATTCTCAAAAATGACCAATAACCATTCTTTATCATATGATGAAAATTTCTTAGTCACCAGTAGCTGCAACCAATTGTTGCATTACATTAAAATAGCTCACAATAATTCTCTTTAATTTTACAGAAGGGTAGCACGGTGGGTGGCACGGTGGCACTGCTGCCTCACAGCGCCAGAGACCCGGGTTCAATTCCCGACTCCGGCGACTGACTGTGTGGAGTTTACACGTTCTCCCCGTGTCTGCGTGGGTTTCCTCCGGGTGCTCCGGTTTCCCCCCACAGTCCAAAGATGTGCAGGTCAGGTGAATTGGCCATGTTAAATTGCCCGTAGTGTTAAATAAGGGGTAAATGTAGGGGTATGGGTGGGTTGCGCTTCGGCGGGTCGGTGTGGACTTGTTGGGCCGAAGGGTCTGTTTCCACACTGTAAGTAATCTAAAGAGCAATTAGATTTTCCTTTTATTTATGCAAATTCTGAAATGCTCCTGGACCCTGGATTTTGGGTCTATTTACAGCATTCTTGTAAATGTCATGGCTCATTTAATCCTGCTCACACAATCCTCCCTGACAGGTTTCTCAACAACACAGCCTTCTTTTTCCCATTATTAATGATGCTCGCGTGGCTGATTTCTGTGGCTTCCATGGTGCGTAACCTTGTGTTTGAGAAAGAACTTCGACTGGAAGAGGTAATTAACGACACAAGTAGCTCCTGATATGAGATGTTGTCCTAAACTGAATGAGCTGACCAAACATTTCAGTGAATCATGCACAGTGAATGTGCTGATGGAATTAAAAGAATTGTAGAGCATGCATGGAGATGCTTCTTAGGGATGTCTTGGAGAAGGGCTGGAACTTTATTACTTTTGTGCCTGTTATTATTGCCACAAATGCATATTGAAACGCTTACTGGGCACAGTTTTGACTGCCTGATTCTGCACCCTTCCCCACCTGCAAGTCAGCTATCTTTCAAATTGATAGAGTGACTTTTAAAACAGGCATTAGCCATATAAGCACATATGTCCATCAGGCAGCATTGGCTGACTGTTGACAACTGTCCCTCAGGGGCTTTAATTTACTCATTTATCATACTATTGCTCATGTCTTGTCAAATAACACTTTATACTTCCTGTCTCACCAGGAAAGGAAATGGGAAATCTGTTATTTACCAATTTGTGGCCCAGTATGTAACCAAACTTTAATGTCAATTTCTGGCCACTTAAGCATCTCTTCCAAGTGCTGCTGGTGTTTTACCCTGATGTGTTGAAAGCTCAAAGGGTAGACTGGCTTACTACTGCTTTTATTTCTTCTGCGCCTGTTCACTATCCCTGGCTTATCCTCTTTTTCTCCAGTCACACTGCTGGTACTGAGGAGCTGCCATCCCTCTGATTGGCCAGCAGCAATGCAAGATGTTATTCTGCATCAGGGAAGTCACAATTGTCTGTCTTAGCAATGTCGAGGCTTCCAGGGCTGGCAAAGGCAGGCTCATCCCTGACTTTATAGTCAGTTTGAGGCCACTCCTTCCCCATTAAATCCCAGCTTGTGTTTCCATACTATTACTTCTTAGCAAATGTTATGTTGAAATTAAAGAAACATTTGTGTGAAACAATTTAAAGATAACAAAGCATAAATATTTCAAGATCTCTAATAGTGTATTTTCTATCCTACAGTACACCAAGATGCTGGGAGTGAAGCCAATAGTTCATTTTCTGGTCTGGTTTCTGGACACTTTCTTTGTCCTGATTCTGAGCAGTGCTTTCATAACCATTATTTTGAAAGCCAGTGAAATACTGCCAAACAGCAATGGATTCATCATTTTCCTCTTTCTTTTGGATTTTGGAGTATCTGTCATTGCACTGAGTTACCTGATTGCCACGTTCTTTAGCCATGCTAATACAGCAGCTCTCAGTGCTTGCCTGATCTATATCATTACCTTCTTCCCCTATATGGTCCTTGTGGCTGTACAGAATCAGCTCAGCTTCTCCAGCCAGATTCTGATTGTAAGTAGATGAGAGAAAATGCTTTATGTGCTGCATTTAACAAAATTAGAAGTACAAAGAAAGACTTGGTAAAACAGGCAGGGACCCCTTCTTCTAAAACTAGGCAAATCATGGGAGATGTGATGGAAAAATTAACATCATAAAATGATAGGATAGGGCAAATAATATTAGTTTGTTTCTAGTGTTTGAAGGATCTAGAATGAAGGTTATAGATTTTCAAGTATGAGTTTGTTTTGCATGATCTTGTTGATGGTCAAGGAGGGGTGTGGGGTGGGGGTGTGGTGAGGTCTGTGGCAACAGAAACAGTCTTGATTCTATTAATCAAGAATATGTTTAAAATCTGTCATGTGGGACTCCCCCTCTTTGATACTTCTACTAAATGGGAAGCCATGGTCGATACCCTATTACGTTGATGTCCAAAAATACCATTGGGTGCTAAATAGATCACAGGACTTTGCTGTACATGTACCATTGAAGTTCATGATTGAGTCATGTAGGGACCTCAGACTCATAAGGGGTTTAGTTCAAATAGGAGTGGATGGGAATAGAGTAAGGAACTCCAAGAGGAATGGTTTTCAGAGGCCAGACAGTGAACAGGCAAAATATTTTTGCCCAGCAAATTTTCAGGGGCTGTGGAGTGTTCTTGGAGAAAGTGAGGACTGTAGATGCTGGAGATCAGAGTCGAGAGTGTGGTGCTGGAAAAGCACAGCAGGTCAGGCAGCAGCCGAGGAGCAGAACAATTGACATTCCTTCATCAGGAAGGACTTATGCCAAAAATATTGATTCTCTTGCTTCTCAGATGCTGCCTGACCTGCTATGCTTTTCCAGTACCGCATTCTTGACTGTGGAATGTTCGATCATAGTGGTTGAATAGGAAACATGTTAACATTTAAATAGGCTCTCAGTGGAAACGGTAGTAAAGAAATTTAGAAAAGCAGTTAAATGAAATCTGTGTCAGTGGTTTAAGCTGAATGGCCTGGTTTCATTTTATAATTCTTACATAATTCTGTAAATATTCTGATCCATTCACATTATTCAGTTGGCATGTTGGCAGATTGGGCTGTAGTAGCTTGAGGAACAGAAAATTATTATGCCTTCAGTGTTTATGTGAGCCTAATTATTGCTCTAAACTCTCACTAATACTTTTTCAAATCTAAATCCTATCTAGTGTCTCCTGTGTCCAACTGCATTCAGCCAGGGATCATATCTTATCACACTTTTTGAAGGTGATGGAATAGGTAAGAAATTCATAAAATGTGAAAATCTAATGATGAAAACCATGGAAAATATAAAATGATAAACTGAACTTTTGTAATATTTTCAGCATATTGTCATTTAGAAAAGGCTGTTGCGGGAAAGAAACTAAATTCTCTGCAAAATATTTAATGCAAATAAAGACCGTAAGAGTGTAAAAAGTTCGTTTTTATTAAACTGGCAGTAATTTTGAGTAGATTTAGCCTTTTAGAACATAAATATTTATATTGAAGGTAGCCACTTGACCTGACTGGCCAACATTTTTGTGATTGATATTTGTAGTTAGTGGATAAGTTCTTCCTTATCACTATCAGAAGGTATTTTGTTGTGCACAATTCCCCTGCCCCTTGCATTTCTCTCAATGTTGTCTTGTTATCCCTCCTTCTTCTTGAAAAGCTTTAAAGAAATTTTTCTCTTTGAATTTGACTATTGTTCCCAAAATTTTCTTCTGCTTGCTACACCATGTTAATTTGTATGCCTGGGGTTACCTGATATTTTCTTTTATAATGGGAGTTGTACATGAATGTGAATTATTGGTGATGAGGGCAAAAGAAATGTTGAATGATCAGCACAACTTCATTAATGCACAACTGAAAGATGAGGTGTTTGCTTACACTTCAAACTCACTGTGTTTCCATAGAGATATTTTACAACTATATTCTGAATATTAAAATGATATTAAGGTAAATTTTATGAACAGAACTCACAAAAAATGGACATGTCAGCATTTTCGCCAGTTTCACAATCTTCATAATTCTCCATCTTATTGAAGGAATGATTTTGGATCTCCGAATTTAGCACTTTAATAGTCATGTTTCTAAAGCAAGTTGTTTTTTTAAATAAGTCTCAGAAATTTTTTGGCACTTGTAAGCCAGAGGAAAATTTGAAATAAAACATATTTTTTCCTTCATACATGCAAGTAGGAAAATGTCATGACTTGTGAGCTCTGAATATTGTTGTTATAAAGTGAAGGCCTCTTACACTGTCCTAATACAGTAGCTAATAATATTTCATAATGCTTGCAGTATCATTGAATGTCTTTGGGAAAATTTTGTTGGTTTGTGTGTCTAACAAATATTTTCTCATGATTGTGCACTATTTACAGATTAAATAAAATTGGAAATTGACAAACCAAATAATTTTCATTCCAAGTGATAGTAAAACTGTAACATGTGTATCCACTTACCTGGTGGTTGGGAAATATTTATAAATTATGTTGGGTAAAATATCATTTTTTGTGGATGATTTATCTGAATACTATAAGACTCTCACAGGTCAGAGCATAGAAATGGAAATGTTGTTGCTGAAAGAGATTTGAAACAATCAAACTAGATTTGTGAATAGATCAAAATGGACTTGAAGTTGTATGTTTTATTGAACTCATATTAACTATACCTATTGTAGATCCTGCTCTATTTACGTCTTATTTTATTTCCTCTGGACTTTTTTTTAGGAATTCAGTGGAATAACATGTATGATATGCCTGGTGACGGGGACAATGTGTCTTTTGCCTGGATTTGCTGGATGATGGTCATTGATTCGGTGATATACTTTATATTAGGCTGGTATCTCCACAATATTTTCCCTGGTATGAAAATCAATTTCTTATCCATGATAATTATTTTTTACTGATTTATCTTTTTAACATTTCTAATTGCCATTGTATAATTAGGGGAAGAAATTTAATTGAAGAATATGCAACGCAATCATAGAAGAAGACAAGTGCTCCTTGTTATCTGTTAAGATGATCTGGACTGTACTTAATGAATTTTTAACTTGCAAGTTATTTTCTTTCAATAAACTTCCTGCAATAAGGAATATCTGTTAAAACTCTGCATGTAACATCAATTAAAGGTTACTGTGCTATGCACATATCCTATTTGTGTTTTACAAACAACAGTGTACCAATGCATGCAAAATTGGAGAAATGTTTAGATAGATTGAGACTATATGAGCCATTGTGAGTTCTGCATTGGACCTGCCTGCAATAGTTCTATTCCATTTTTCTCCCCATACATATTTATATAATTTTTCAAATACTTATTTAGATCCCATTAAGAGAATGTATTCTCCGAGTAAATTTTATGAAATCACACATCCAGTGCACAGCAAGCATTAAAAGTGTGATGCAGAGAACACTAAATTCTGCAGTATATTCTGTTCATTAAAATTGATGGATAGAAAATCCTACAGGGCTCACTAGCTTCCATGTTTGCATTCTTGATATGTCCTCACAACCAGTGAGATTTAAAATGCAGGCACAAATACTTCCATATTCTGCCTCAGTAACCAGTTATAAAGCAATACCTGACTGAATAATTATGCATTGTCTGTAAAAGTATATTTCAATATCTTCCAACATGCTTTATAAAAATAATCTTGAATCCATTCTTCCTTGGTGCAGATTACACCACTGACAATCTTCTGAAAAGTTAAGATAATTTGGCATTTCCAGGAAACCGTTTAGCTGCTGATCCTGGTCGCGTTCCAAATCAGCTTTGTATCATTTCAGTGGACCCAATATCCTTCCTAAAATGCCATGATCAGAACTGCATGTAATATTCAAACTATAGTCCAATTAATGACGTCTACAGATATATTCATTTTATTTTTATTATATATCAGCTAATTCCTCTCCTCTATTAAGATATTTCCTCTATAATATTCACTATTTCTCCATTTGTCCAAAATGTACAATATCACATTTGTCTGCATAGAACTGCATCTGCTACTTCTTTTATCCTTTCTTGCATTCCTCATCATTGTTTGACAAGATCCAAAATCTAATCATTTCTATAATTTGAAAATAGAAGAGATCCAGCATATCTCTATGCCCACATCCCTCCAGTCCAAAAGCAGCTATTTGCTTTGATTCCCTCCAGCCATCACTCAATTCTGCAGCTGTATTCTCTTTAATATAATGTGCCACAGGTGTATGGGACAAAGGTTTAAGAAAATCCATGCATGTACCTCACGCACTTTGTGTATTTTATGGTATCATCAATTAGACAGTAAAACAAGCATTTATATCAATTATATGGAATGAAATAATGACCCATACATTCCAATACTCAAATTGTCATTGGAGCAGTGTGCATTAGTGTTTGTCTGGGATCATGCAGAATCCCAGGCACACCAGATCCCTAAAAATGGATCCATTGAAAGTTGAAATTTTGGACACTTCTGCTTCTGTTAATTTGAGAGCTTCTCAGGAAAAGTTAGACAATTAAAAAACTAATCTAACTCCTGAATAGCTATTAAGTTGAACTTCTGATACACCACACTCCCCCACCAGCCCACTCTCTCCAACTACAGCTACATCTCCCAAACTCCTTATATACCAAAACCCCAACAGTCACTCTTCCTACACTGCCCCAAGCCAAGACGATTCTACCCATTGCCCCAAACCTGACAATGGCACCCTACACTGCCACTGTTTTGATTCCTGTCGATTTTGACTTTCTCGCTCACTATTTGCTGGTCTCGGCACATGCACCCTCAATCTGTGCCAGACCTGGCACCACCAGGTCTCTCAGACAGACCTGACACACCTTTCCACTCCTCCACCCACCAAACATGACAACCACCCTCCTGTCTGGACCCAATATCCTCTCTCTGCCCAACCTACTATGCCTTCGACTTCCATAGCTGAAAGCTCTCTCTCATGTCACTGGAGCTGTCACACTCTTCCCCAAGGCATTGTACCACCCTGGTTGGCATCTCTTTCAACAATATGCTCCCCTGCCAGACATAACACCTCTGGACCCAATACCCACTACATCACCTCAGACCCAACACACCGCCTGTGACCCCCAGATCTCCATCCTCTGGCACCCCACCCTCTGGTACTTTGGCACTCAGATGGCACCCTACTCATATGGCACTCTAACCCTTAACTGACTGCCACCATAACTCCACACTTGTCTTGCGTGCTTACACTTTCACAGGAGCTTTCTTAATATCTGGAAATCTGGACATTTGAATCACGAATACGGTACACTGCCTGTTGCAAAAGGGGACATGGTTTGACTTTTCTCAACCATACTGTACGATAAATTATCTATTTGATTTCAGGTATGTTTTGTATTTCTGGAGAAGAGTATCAGAATTCCCTTCTACCAGTATAGACCTCAGTCCTAATGGAAAAATATAGGAGTGGCATATAAATCTGGTTGTGCTTGCCCATCCTTGGAATCTCTAACTCAATAGCGACTCACTCTTATGTTCCTTTCTCTCCTCTCTTGAGGTGTTTCAAATGGTTTTTCGTGAGTGAGATGCTATTTAAGGGATTGGCTGTGCATGTATTTATGGACTTGTATCAGTGTTTGTCTAATGTAATCTGTGAATTACTGAAGTATTACATTTCACTTTAACAATCAAATTTTAGGTAAATATGGATCTCGGAAGCGTTGGTATTTCCCATTTACCAGTTTGTATTGGAAAACCTTGTGTGATTGTGCCAAGCGCTTTGACAGAAAGGTCGGAGAAGGCTACTGGGCCCAAAACCTTGATTGCTACAATCAGCAAATTAATGTTAAAGGTAAGATTCAAATATTGTGAGCACTTATGTTTTGATAATCTGTTTAAAGATCTGAAAACATTCATTTTCTGTTGCACTTACCTAAATTGTGCCTTAAGCTCCACAAATCTCCAAAAATCTTTCAATCATCCATATATGCTGTCTTGTGTGCTCATGTTCCTTTGCTCGCTGACTAGCATGTATTCAGCCAATCTGGCACTAACCCATAAGGGTCGCTCTTTAAATCTCTCTGTCACTCCACATGACACTCCTATTTTAAGATACTCCTGAAATCCAAAGACTTTAACAAAACTTTTAATCATCTTTTTTCTTTAATGCAGTGTAAACCTTTGTCACATCTATAACATGCTTTTTTCCTGTGTTAAAGCTGCTATATAAATCCAATCTACTATTACCATAACTCTTCCTGTTTTTGGTAACTGTATAGAGGTGAAAGTGCAAGAATTCCTTTGCAATTTGTATACACCCCCAATGAGTTTGTGTTTGTGATTTTACTGAAGCAATCATCACTCCTAGTAAAGTTGCTTGGGAAAGGATAGATTTTTAATCAAGAAAGGAATCAAAGGTTATGTGGAAAAGGTAGGAAAATGAAGTTGAGGATTAATTGATTGGTTGATTGACTGATTTCTTGTCAGGTGTACCAAGTACAGTGAAAAGCTTGGTTTGTGAGCAGTACAGCTCAGATCACAGTAAGCAAAGATGAACAGATCAAAAGTTGTAAAAAAACCTAGACAGTGACATACAGGTTACTTTGTATAGGGCGTGTGTTAGGTGAGGTCAACATTAGCAAGAATAGCATTATTTGAGGCTACAGAGTCCATTCATCAGCCTAATAATGGTTGAGAAGAAGATGTTCCTGAACCTGCTGGTGCATATGTTCAAGCTTCTGTATCTTCTGCCTGACGAGAGAGATTGTAGGAGAGCATTACCAGGATAGGATGGGTCTTCGATGTTGTTGGCAGCCTTTCCCCAGCAACAAGCTGTGTTCATGGAGTCCATGGATGGAAGGTGGGCTTCTGTGATGAACTGGGATGTGCACACAAACTTCTGTAGCTTCTTATGGTCCTTGACAGAGCAATTGCTATATTAGGCCATCATGCCGGAGGTATGCTTTCAATGGTGCATCTGTAGAAGTTGGTGAGGGTCCTTATGGACATGCCTGAGCCGCCTGAGGAAAAAGACGTGTTGTTGTGCCTCCATGACCATCACATCTACGTGACAAGACAGGTTGTTGATTCTCATCACTCTGAAGAAACTTGACAGTTTCTATTCTCTCAATTTCAGTTCCGTTGATGTAGATGGGGGCATGTTCTCCTCCTTTCTTTCTGAAGTCAATGATCAGTTCTTTAGTTTTGCCAATGTTGAGGGAGGTTGTTCTCATTGCACCATGCACCAAGCCCTCCACCTCCCTTTTGTATTTTGACTCATCGTTGTTGGATATCTGTCCTATGGTGCTGTCACCAGCAAACTTGTAGATGGTGTTCATTCGGAATGTGGCAACACAGTCGTGGATATACTGGGAGTACAATGGGGGGGACTGAGGATGCATCCTTAGGGGGCTTCATTGTTCAGTATTCCTGTGGAGGAGGTGCAGTTACCTATCTTCACTGATTGCAGTTTGTGGGTCAGAAAGCTTAGGATCTCATTGTAGAGGGTGGATCAAGACCAAGGTCACAAAGTTTTAAGATCAGTATGGAGGGAATAATAGTGTTGAAGGCAGAGCTGTAATCAATGTCAGGCATGGGTGTCCTTGTGTCCAGATAGTCCAGGGATGAGTGCAAGGTTAGGGATATGGCATCCGCTGTGGACCTGTTACATCGGTAGTTAAATTGTAGGAGATTGAGGCAGGCTGGGAGACTGGAATTGATGTGGACCATGACCAGCCTCTTGAAACATTTCATGATTATGGAGGTCAGAGCCAGTCAGCCATGATCTCATTGAATG
The DNA here is from genome assembly GCF_037043375.1 of Chiloscyllium plagiosum. NCBI lineage: Eukaryota > Metazoa > Chordata > Chondrichthyes > Orectolobiformes > Hemiscylliidae > Chiloscyllium > Chiloscyllium plagiosum. The sequence continues at coordinate 56,673,139 of NW_028270143.1, forward strand.
GCGGAGTAGAACTTAATGGGCTGAATGGCCTATATTTGCTCATTCATCTTGTAGTCTTATGAAAATGAACTGTTAAGAAGTGGAAACAATGTACCACTTACCTTTACATCCATTTCTGTGTGTTAGTTTTAATTCTATAGAAACTGAAAATTCTCAGCTGATTGCAGCATGTCAGATTCGTATCCAAAGAAACAAACACTGACTTTTAAAGTGGAAAATTGCTATTCTAGCAATTATTTTGAATGTTTGTTATTGGAGTAAATTTCCTGTATCCCGCAACATTCAGGGAGAGCTATATAGTTACGTAGATTCTAACTAACACCTTATAGCATTGTGGGTGTGCCAGTCAGAATTTCATTGTACATGAGGCAACTTGGAGGAAAAGGAGTAGTAGAAGGAATTGTTGTATGCCACATAACTATGGTACAATCAGAGGAAGTAGACTCCTACCTGCCAACTTTGTCAGCCAAATATATCAAATGCAAAATTAACTCAATCTGACAGAACAAAGTCAGAGGTTTTGATTAACCAAGGAGATATTAAAATAATTGGATAAAATGCTGCAGGAATGGTACTGTCAGTAGTTTTGAAGAAAACAGCTGGTCAATGAAGGATCAGTAACACCAGTCAGCCAAAAGTACAGTTTTTTAAATTGTTTGTCATAGGAGGTGGGCAGTCCACTTTCCCCAGAGATATTAGTGAATTCCAGGAGATAGCCCAAGGTCACTAACAAATACATAAATGAAAAAAAATAGATAGATGGTATCTTTGACAGCATCAACAGAGATCCAAATGCTTGAATACATAAGGTTCTCCATGCATTAACTGATTGGTTGTTGAAGTAATAGGAATCCTCGTAATGTATTTTGACTTTGCATAATGGCAGGAATAGTCATATTCTCACCAACCTACATGTCACAGTTGCATGTATCCATTACAGTATTGATAGGAGTGACCACCACATAGTCATTGTGGAGACAAAGTCTCACCTTCATGTTTTCAGCAATCTTCAGCTAGAATTACCAAATGAACAATTCATCTCAGCCTCCTCTCATGGTCTGAACATCACAAATGCCAGTCTTCACTCCCATATAATATAAAAGGTGGCCAAAGACACTGGACACTAAAACACCAACCTGGCAAATTGCCTCCTAATCACTCTACTCATATCATCAGCAAAATGATGGAAGGCATCGTCAATAGTTTATCAGACAGCACTTGCAAAGGAATAATCTGCTCACTGGCACTCAGTTTGTTTTATGCAAAAGCCACTTACCTCCAGACTTTATTACAATGTTGATTCAAACTCTGAGTAAAAAGCTGAACTCTAGAGGTGAGGGGTAAGTGACTGCTCTTTGCAACAAGCCCAAATTTGACTGAGTGTAACACCAAGGAGCCATAGCAGTTAATGGGAATCAGGGTGAAAACTTTCCAATGGTTAGAGTCATACCTAGAATTAAGGAAAATGAATGTGGTTGTTGGAGGTAATTCTGCAGGAGTAACACACCTCGTATCTTTTTGCCACCTATAAGATACAAGTCAGAAGTGTGATGAAAACTTTTCACTTGCCTAGGTAGTTGCAGCTCCAGCAACATTCAAGAAGTTCAGCACTATCTAGGATAAAGCAACCTACTTTATTGGCACCCCAAACACCACTCTCAACATCCCTTTGCCATTGGTGCATATTGGCAGTAGTATGTCAAAACTCAAGATGCATCACGGTGACTAACCAAAGCTTCTTCAGCAGCAACTGCCAAAACCTTGACCTCTACCGTCTAGAAGAATAAAGATAGCAAATAGATGGTAACACTGCCATCTGCATGCTCCCATCCAAGTCACATACAATCTTGACTTGGAGCTATATTAATACTTGTTCATTGTCACTGGATCAAAATCCTGCAACTTCCTCCAAAACAATACTGTGGGTTATTCTATATCCCACGGCTTCAAGCAGTTAAAGAACACAGCTCACCACTGCATTTCCTCTTGACAATTTGGGATGGGAATAAATGCTTGTCTAGCCAGTGACACCTGCATTCCATGAGCAAGTGGGAAAAAAACTTGCTTAAGTAACTACAGATTCTACCAACACATCTAAAATAAAGTGGTTGCTCATTCATATTCCTATTTCTGGCAAATGTAAATTAAAAATTGGCTTGGGCCTGGTATTGTGAGCATCTGCGATTTCTCAGACCCACTACTGCACATGATGTGTCCCATCGTCTGGCATATATGCAGTTCCATTTAGTCCGTCTGCTGGTTGAACTCATTCAGCAGCATCTTGAAGATGATGTGAAACCCTCCAGTTTTGACTTTTGTCTTCAAATGAACTTGTTACAAACCTCTGTACATTATGATTTTGCATGGTGAAGTGTTTACATTGTAGATTAAGAGAGTGAAAGAAGCAGCAAACATCCCCCTTGTGTGAGTGGTATTGAGTGATTTGTGCATACATATATATGAGCATTCAAGCTCAGCGATACAATCACTTATAATATGGGCTAAGCACGCATACATGTTAAAGTTGTCCACTTGGCTGGGCTACCTGACTGACTTACGGAAACTAAATTATTCTGCATGGAAAATTATAGGGAACATGAGCAGCTGATTGGTGAATATTTGTTTAAGTTTTAAGTTTATTTATGTTAAATAAGTTAATTGTCAGCAAATCACAGTATAGACACTTTTGAAAACACTAGGACAATTCTGTCCTGAGCATGCACATGTCGAGGAAGTATCTCCATCAGGAGGAGCTCAAGCTTCAGGTTTTGGACTTTCACCAGATACACCCTCTGTATTATCTGTGATTAATCACACAATGTATAACTTTTTTGTTGTTACCCTACTTATTGTTTGGCTCACTTACTTGTTTTTCCCTATCACAAAATAATATTCTGTTCTTACACTTGAGTCTAACTATTTAATTCCCAAAATATGAAGTAACAGCACATCAGGACAAGATTCTCAGTTCAGAAGTGGAAATAAAGAGATGGGACAAATCTTGCCACTGTGTTGAGATTACTGGGAGGTGGAATTTTCCACAGATTCAGGCGACAAGTAGTCTGGAGATGGGTGAAGGGCTTTTGCCCGAAACGTCGATTTTCTTCCTCCTCGGATGCTGCCAGACCTGCTGTGCTTTTCCAGCACCACTCTAATCTAGAGTCTGGAGATTGGCCTACCACTGGAAATGGCAATTCTGAGGCAGACTTAAGGCCAAGTCTAGAGAGGGAAATTTAAAGGCCTTCTCTGTTCCCAAAAACCTTGGCCAAGTGATTTCAATGCAATCAGTAGCTCATCTATTAAAAGCTGAACCTTTTGTCAAGCTTAAATTCCCTCCTCCTATGTCTCAACCTCTCAGTTCCTCATCAGCTATTATCCATTTTATGAACAGAGCTCACAAATCCCGTAACATTTGAAAGCCATTGAATGGTCTATAAATCAAACTGATTTCAGAAGTACCACCATGATGGACGTCTGCACCAATGCCTCCCAACCTTTTCAGTGTCAAAGAAGACTTCATTGAGATACACAATTATAGGGTGCACTCACTTATTTTCATATCGCATGCACAATGTTGGAAGTCTATGCATATGTGGCTCAGGAGGCTTGCACGCATGTAGCTGTTAGGTTGCCTGGTAAAGGCAGATATTGCCTTCAGTCATAGACACTGAGACTCTGGAGGAGATCAGAAGCAAGGAAATGGCCTTGATAGTCATGTAAAATGGTACTGCTTCCTAAAACTTTCACAGCACATTTCTCAACTTGTCTTGGCACTGTACTTGACTGAATACATAAGAACAACAGGAAAAGATTAAGCATTTACAATTGATATCATAGCGTTTTAATAGTGCAAACTGTACACTAACTTATACTCACAGACACAAAAATCGTTAGATGTCTTCTGAGCAGCTAACTGTGAAGCACATTTTGTCCAAGTGATTTCATGTTAAAAAGGTGACATTGAATATATAGCCCATTTTGCAGCCTTCTCCTTTCTATTTTCATTGAAATAACCCAAAGTTAATGTCATTAGGAAGTGAGTTTGTTATGTGGGAGCATAATTATTGGTAATTTTCCTTTCCAGGAATAGAATGGTAACTTGAACTGAATTACTTGGTCAATGCTAAATTAATAATTTCCAAATGTAATAGACAGATTTGTGTTGTAAGAGATCTTGAACTCTGGATGGTAAGCCAGAATCAGAAATTAAGGACTAAAAATGTCTGGAGTATTTTTGGATTCTGACCTATCATTGTAATAGTTCCAAATGAATAAATATGGTGAATGGTGAGTGCACCTGTAAATTCTAAGGATTGGTACACTAGCTACCAATATCACTTTTATTTTCATTGGAATTATTACCAGTTTCTCTTTGATGTGAGACATTTAAACACACTCAGACCATCTTATTTCTAAACCATATCAGATTCTGAAATTTGTTACAACTATATATTTCATTTTCACGTTTCATGAGATGATATAAGAAAAATATCAAAAATAAATTCAGGAGACAATATTCTTCAAACCCAACCGTGTCAGTAAGAATGAGACTGCCATCAGTAGTTATTATTATATAATTACTGTGCTAGCAGGTTGCTAGGGAAGAGTTCTGGTATGAAATTATAAAAGATAATTTTGTTCATTCCTTTCAATAGGAGACCCATTCAATTCTATGGATTTAACTGGGAAAGAAATTACACCTCCCAATTTGAACATTGGAGTTGCTTTAAGATCACTCACCAAAGAGTTTAAGCACAAAGAAAAAGTAGCTGTAAAAGACTTAAACCTTGATTTCTATCAAGGAGAAATTACTGCTTTATTAGGACCCAATGGAGCAGGCAAGACAACAACAATGTAAGTGGTGAAATGGAATGTATTAATTTAACTTAGAATAAGTGGAGAGAAACGATGAATTCTGTCCTGTTTGAGCTTTGCATTTGACAATACAATTTCATCAGTTGCCAAATTAACCCATTTATTCAGTAAATGCTTATTTTTTTCATATTGTTCTATAGTGTTACCTATGAAGTACAGTGGATAAATAAATTTCTCCCATTTCACTCCTGAGGTTGGTTATAATAGAATTTGAAACTTTAAGAAGATGTTCTTGACTATGTCTCAAGCTACATGACAAAATAAGCCAGCTATGTCTCTTTGATTAGAAGTTTTTTAAGAAGTAAGGAATCAATTTTATTGTATGCTATGAGGTTACTATGGCTTTAAGAGGGGTATTTTGTCCTTTTTTTTGTGAAGAAAGGTTAAGATGTAAGTGACAACTGCTCTGCTGAAAGCCAATAAAGTAAACAGCTTGTGAGGCCTTGGGCTTTTTTTTAAAAGTTAGAACAATAAAAGCAATCTGAATGGGTAGGGTCACTTTTTTCACAGAGCCAGCATTTTCCATTTTAACCTTCTGCAGTTGCTGAGGTCTTGGAGCAACATGCGAAAGCTTTTATTCCTTTCTCTGTTACAGCTAAAAATGGGGTTCTCTTCCTGCTACTGGAATTGTGTGTCTGAGACAATCAATTTTATTGAATTTGCCTTTATCAAGGGTGTGTTTAAGGGATTGTATTATATTGGAATAGTTGATTAGCAGTAGTTAATATATATACTATTTTGTTAAGTATTTTGATAGTTACAGTTAAGCCAATTCTTTTCTTTTATTTTGATTTTGTCTGTATTTTAACTGTAGTGTAAAAATAAAATGTGTTTTGCTTAAAGTCGAATTGTTTGACCAATTGCATTGGGAATGCAATGCCTTACACTTACTTTTAAAATAAGAAAAAGTTAGGGTCTAGGCTATCTTTTTAACATATTTTGAGGGGGTTTCATCTGGTCCTAAACAAAACTTACCCAAGCAAAGTATGAAACTTGTTAAAAAGGTTAAGCAGTCCTGAAGCCTGCAACACGTGTGTACATTTGCATGCAAAACAGATCAAATAGAGGGTCAGGGCGATAGACTTAGAACAAAGTTGAAATCCATTAATAAAAGTAATTATAGATTCTGATGTTCCTTTGGTCATTATGTTAATTGTGTTAATTTAGCTGGTTGTTCTTCTAGGATAAATTGCAATGCATCATTTTTTAGAGTGAATATTATGGTGCTTGCAATTCTTTTTATTTTAAAATTCTTTACGCTGTATACAGTTCAACTTGTTCAACAAGTTCAACTTGGAAAAGAGAGAGGGCCCAAATTTAAAGACAAAATAGAGAGCGATGTTACTAATCCACCCTGCAGGCATTCTTGATGTTACAGCCCTTTGTACCAAAGAAAATCATAGCCATTCATAAGTTCAGTCATATGATGGCTGACTGTTGGCATACTCTGAGATGATTAATGTTAAAGAAAAGGTTTTGGTCTCCCATTGTCAAAGCTACCAAACAAGTAGGAGAATCTTCTGTACCCCATTCTGTAGGTTCCCTTTGTGTCCAATAGTTTCTGCAAAATAGATTATTATTGCTTATTGATCTTGTTTTGTTTTGAGGTCGTTCAAACGATGGCAAGTGTGAAATTTTGCAGCAAGACTGAACAGATGTGTCTGCTGTTAATTCATATCAAAGGCTTTAAGTACTTGGCTGCTCATTTTTGCCAAGTGACCTCAGCAGCCATTTTAAAACACAGAGTCCTGGCTCATTTAAAGGTGTTCTTTTCAAATCCTAGGTATTAAATCAGTCAATAGAATTAATAGCCCACATATAACAACTTGATAGATGAAAAGTTAATTAATAACCCAGAGTCTTTTTTCCCATTTAATTGTGTTCTGTTTCCTATTGAATCAGTTTATTTACTGATGTACAGGAAAATTGATTTATAAACCATGTTGGATTCTGAGCTACAGATTTGTAGATATACTGGATGCAAAACTGCATAAAAAATACCAGTAATAGTTAAAACCAGTTATCCCATAATGATGTAAATAAAAAAAATCCATTTATTTTCCATGGGTGAAGTTATTATTTAGATTGTCTGTTGAACTAACTGAAATTAAATCAAGTCTGTTTTAACACTGGAAATCCCAAGCGTTTTGCTGAAGTGTATCCTTTTTTGGGACCATTTGGAAGGTCTGATTGCACATCCAAGATTTAAATGGAAATATTTGTCACTTTTGATGTATTTGAAATGAATGATGACTTGAGGGACAACAATTTATTGGTGAGATTAATCCAGGCTTTAAAAAACCTAAAGACATGCTGGCTCAGGAGTTAACACTGCTGCCTTACAGTTCCAGGGACCCAATTCCAGTCTTGGGTGATGTTTGTCTGAATTTTACACATTCTATCCATGTTTGCATGGGCTTCCTTTGAGTGTTCCAGGTTCTTCCCACAGTCCAAGATGTGCAGGCTGGGCGGATTGGCCATGCTAAGCTGCCTGTAGTGTCTAGGGACCATGGTTAATCCAGACTTAAGTGGATTAGCCATGATAAATGCACGGTTACAGGGATAGGGTAGGGAGCTGGGTTTGGATGGGATGCTGTTCAGAGGGCTAGTGCAGACCCAATGGGCCAAATGGCCCGTTTCTGCATTGTAGGGATTCTATGATTCTACCAGCACTACATACCTGATATTTGTCTGATTCATTGCACTGAGTCTTTGCTTATTCTGGATCTTCTGATGGACCTGTTAAGGAGCAGAATTTGATAAATGTTACCTGAAAATTAGCTGCAAGGTTGGCTGCTCAACGTTGGCAATTCCTACTTTCATGATGTGTTCAGGACCTGCTATATTTCAGGAAAGTGGTATCATAAATGAGATGAGGAAAGCAGTTAGGACATTGGGGATGTGGTTCTCTTTTGGCAAATTGATGCTGGATTTGTACAATGATAATTAGGGGCTTTCAGTTCTGCAAATTCCAATACTGGAGAATTAGATAAAATCCTGTGGCAGCTACTGTGGTTGCATCATACAGATTTTAGAAGGCTATAGTTTTTAAAGTAAGTTGAGGAATTTAACTTGGTATTAGTGAAGCAGCACCAATGCAGGTTATGTGTACTCAATGTCATGTGCATCTTTACATTAGTGCATGAAAAGTTCCTTAAACTTCTTCAAACACTCTAAAAATGGTAGAAATCTTAGGTTAAATAAAACATATGAGTTTGTGGTGAAGAATCACACCACAAAAAAATTGTAAGTTACTCACCAATGACAAGTGGTTTATTGATGCATTATGGTCTATTAGTTTGCATATGAAATTTAACCCAAGGTAACATATTATCTTTTGCCAACTATATAGGTCAATGCTAACTGGCTTGCACCAGCCCAGCTCTGGGAGTATTTATGTTAAAGGGAGGAATATGAGTCAAGAAATGTCAGTCATTAGAGAAGAGCTGGGAGTGTGTCTACAACATGATGTGCTGTTTGAGAAATTAACAGTGCGTGAACATCTCCTGTTATATGGCATAATAAAAGCACCACAGTGGACCTACCAACAGCTGTTGCAAGAAGTGAAAATGTAAGTCTGAATATGCTGCCTTGCCAGATGAACGAGATGAAAATGTTTAAAAAGGGCTTTGCACAGGAGATTCCACTATACTGCATTGTTTTCGTTTAGAGTGGTTCAGCCAAATTGCAATTGAAATCCTGGAACTACCAGCATTGTGGGTATACTTTAACCACATAGACTGTAGCCGTTTATAAGGCAGCTTGCCATCACTTTCTCAATGACACTTAGGGGTGGACAATAAATGTTGGCCTTGCTAGTTTTGCCTAAACTCCACGAATAATTTTAAAAACTCAATCAAACTACGTGGAGGAATTTCATGGACAAATTACACGCAATGCAAAAGGAGTTTCCAAGCTATTTTGCATCACTTTGCTAAGCTATTGAACTCGCTCTCACAAACAACACTCACATACAACAGTCACATTCATCCAAATTTAATGAATCAAAAAGTTTTGCAAATTTGAAATTGGTATTTGAGAAGGCTTCTAATGAAGCTATGTTTCAACACAGAGACAAAAAAGCTCAGTTAAAAGTTTTAAAGTATCTTTTAAAAAAAACTTGAGTAGGAATTGATTATTGTCCATTAAGGTAATTAATAAACATGTCTTCTTCAATTATTTACAGTTAGATAGCTTGCAGGCAGTGTACAAAGTATGATTAACAATGTGTTTTTTTGTGATAAACTTGTTTTCAACTAAATAAATAAAGTTACATCAAGGTACCATTCTTAAGTAGTGACAAAAATAGATAAACAAGCTACTTTAAAACTTTGCCAGCCATTAAAGTAGAAATATCACATGGTCTGAATGGGGTGCATCCTAGGATGCAGAGAGACAGGAAGGGTGAAATTTTAGATACTCTGGCCATAATCTTTAGTCCATCTTAGAAGAGGGGTTGGTGCTAGAAAATTAAATGATTGCAAATGTTGTACTCCTAATTAAAAAATGGTAAAGGGATAAACCCGACAATCACAACCATTTTCTAGTTCCATGCACTAGAAGACTGACTTTAATACCAACCTCTTAAATAGGGTTCAAGCTGTTGTTCACCATGCAAGCTTGATGCTAAAGTTGGTGTATCAAATCCATTTTGTAGGTCCACCAAGTTTAACACATTCATTACCTTTTGAGTTCACTAACCTACACTAAGTCTTGGTAATCAATGTTTTGTATGAAAATTATCATTATTATTTTCTAATTCCTTTATGACCTCACTCCTGCCTACCTTTGTAACATTGTCTAGCCATGCACTATTCCTCCAAATCTGATTATCTCCAATAAAAACTGAAAGAACTGGGAATGTTGGAAATCAAAAACAGAATTAGTTCTGAGGAAGGGTCACTGGACTCGAAACGTTAACTCAGATTTCTCTTCACAGATGCTGCCGGACCTGTGGAGCTTTTCCTGCAATTTCTGTTTTTGTTTCTGCATATCTCCAACTTTGACCTCATGTACTTCTTCATTGACTTTGATAGACACAGTTTGAGAATTTTAGATGTAATGCTATAGAATTTCTTTATTAAATCAATAGTTTTCAATTGTCATCATATTTTTGAAGACTTTGATAAGGAACCACATCTTCTAAGGTTTTCTCCACTTCCCTAAAATCCCCATTGGTACTTTGTCTATTTTATCTCATGACACCTCTGCAAAGTTTCTTCTGACATTTTTGACATTGAAGATATTATTATATAAATCAAAGTTGTTGTCGATAGCTGTGCTTATCAGAAATCAGGGACAGAAGTCAGCATAGCTGCTGTGATTTTCAGTTCATTTATGTTAATAGATGGCAATTTGAAAGAGGTGCAAATATTTTAATGTACATTCATGTCACATGAAAATTTGCAATAAGATTGCTAATTCATAATTAATGTTAACTTTTTTGCTGTGATAAAACATATGTTTGCTCTGACCTACTTTTTTTGTGATTGTCACCATTTGACACTTTGTGTAGAAAAATCCAAAGTTTTGGTGCTTACAATATTTCATCTCTCACAAGTTAACTGAAACAGAAAAATAGAGTTCTCCCTTTTAAGTGGAACTTGAAATAAACTTCTCTCTCCCAATCTTGGGCAAACATGTCATTTCAGGTTGTGTAGAATATCTGAAACACTCAGGTGCCAGCAGTCAGAAAGGTTCAATGTGTTTATTACATATGAGGTTAGTGACTGAATTGCAGCTCCAGCCAAATTATCCTGGTATTAGTTTAAATTCTCATTGTCCAGGCAAGCTTGTGAAAGATCTTAATTGAAACCCTGAATTAGGGACCTTGAATCAGCATTACAGTCATCTAAGTGATAAAGAAACAACATTTTTTAAAAACAAAAAAAGTACTTCCCTTTCTATTTAATAATATTACATTCAGAACTTTCAGTGTGGATTCTTCAAGAGTCATTCAAATGAAAATTATGGGAATACCCTTGGAATTCTCAAGAACATCTGAACTTGGCAAGACAACACAAAGCCCCTGGATATTCTTGATACTGTTTGATTCAGAATTCCCTGAACTGTATTAATAATTTGTAAGCTGACTTAAGCCATATAAATCCTTTATTTCAGGGCCCTTGAGAATGTTGAGATTGGTCAGCACCAACATAAACTGGTTGGAGCTTTGTCTGGGGGAACAAAGAGAAAGCTGTCATTGGCAATTTCATTCATTGGAGGCTCGTCTACTATCATTTTGGATGAACCCACCAGTGGTGTTGATCCCTGTTCTCGGCGTAACATCTGGGATGTTATTTTAAAATGCAGAACAGGTAAGGAAAATGAATAAAGTTAATGGATGTAAGTTTGCTTGCTGAGCTGGAAGGTTCGGTTACAGACGTTTCGTCACCATATTAGGTAACATTATCAGTGAGTCTCTGGTGAAGCACTGGTGGTTTGGTCGGCTTTTGATTTATGTATTTAGATTTCCTTGAGGTAGTGATGTCATTTCCTATGGTGATGTCATTTTGTGTGGTGATATCATTTCCAGTCCTTTTTCTTAGGGGGTGGTAAATGGGATCCAAGTCAATGTGTTTGTTGATGGAGTTCAGGTTGGAGTGCAATGCTTCTAGGAATTCACGTGCATGTCTCTGTTTGGCTTGTCCTCAAACAGACAGTCACACCAAGATTAAGCAGGAAAAAGGAAGGAAACACACTCAATACGCAAAAAAAGGAAAGCACTTAAAAAAAAGATAAAAATATTATTATCGTACCAAGAGACAAAGGACATCTGACAGTGATTTTAAATCAAAGAGACTACATTAAGAAAGCGAACCCACTACTAGCAGATACCAAGACTTACCAACAAGTGGCAATAGACCTGACCCCACAACTAGAGAACTGAATCACAGCCCTACTCAAAAAACTTCAGAAATCTGGAGAAATAAATAAGACTGACTTCCAATAAAATGAAACCAGATGGATTCAACAGACCACGCTTCTATGGATTACCCAAAATTCACTAACCCAGAGCCCCCCTGAGACCCATAGTCTTGCTACCTGGAATACCAACTTACCGATTGGCCAAAGACCTACACCAAAGACTAAACACTTAGTCGAAGACTCCATCCATTCCACCCAAGAATTCCTGAAGACCAACAAAGAAACCAAGGTAGAAGAGGATGAAATAATGATCTCCTTTGACATAACAGCCCTGTTCACATCTATCAACATCAACCTGGCCAAGGAAACACTGACTACACTATTAGAAGAACCAAAGACCCATACACCAAATACCACCAACTTCATCAGCAAGGATAATATTGTCAATCGAGTGGACCTATGCCTTACCACCCATTTCACCTTCAACAACAAAACCCACAGATAAATCAATGGAACACCCGTGGGATCTCCGATATCAGGATTCTTAGCAGAGGCAGTAATGCAGAGACTCGAACAAACAGCTCTGCCAACCATCCAACCCAAACCTGGGGTCCACTATGTGGATGACACCTTTGTCATCACTAAACAAAACAAATTAGAGGAAACCTTCAAGACCATTAATAATACCCTCACTGGCATATAATTCACTAAAGAGGAGGAAAAGAACAACAAACTGCCATTCTGAGATGTCGTGGTAGAGCGAACAGCCAATGGGGAGCTTCAAACCAGCGTCTACAGGAAAACAACATATAGGGACCAAATAATGAACTTCAGAAGCAATCATCCCAACACCCATAAATGGAGTTGCATTAGAACATTATTTCAACGAGCCACCACACATTGCACCACAGAGGAAGTATGAAGAGCAGAAGAAAATCACCTATACAGTGTATTCAAAAAGAATGGATACCCAATGATCACAGTGCACTGATTTCTCAGCAACAAACCCAGACAAGCAGACAAAATGTGTCCAGAAACCCTAGCCACTCTCCCTTACATCAAAGACATCTTGGAAATGACTGCCAGACTATTCAGTCCTCTTGGCATCATGGTAGCCCACAAACCCACCAATACACTAAAACAACAGCTAATGAACTTGAAAGACCTATACAGACACCAAGCAAAACTAATGTCATTTACAAATTAACTTGCAAGAACTGTAATAAACACAACATTGGACATCAATGGGTCATGTCTTTTGTGGCTAGTTGATGTTCATGTACCCTGCTGGCAGCAGGGTACATGAACATCAACTAGCCACAAAAGACATGACCCACTCTCACTAATATCTTTACATACAGATGAGGATGGACACCACTTCGACTGGGACAACACATCCATCCTAGGTCAAGCCAAACAGAGACATGCGCGAGAATTCCTAGAAGCATGACACTCCAACCAGACATCTATCAACAAACACATTGACTTGGATCCCATTTACCACCCCTTGAGAAAAAGAAAAAGAAATGACATCACCACCGGAAATGACATCACTGCAGGAAATGACATCAGCAACCCAAGAAAACTTAAACACTTAAATAAAAAGGCGGCCATATCATCAGTGCTTCATCGGATGTTACATAGTATGGTGACAAATTGTCTGAAAAACAAACCTTCCAGCTCAGAGAGCAAACTTATATCCAGAACTTCAACCTGAGCTACAAATCTTCTCAAAACTCACGAATAAAGTTAATTATAACAATGAACTATCTGACTAATTGACATCTCATTGTAATCCCACAACACTGTGACTGGTTTGTTTTGGAAGATAATCAAAGAAAGAGAAATTGATCACTCAAGCCTATTGAGAATACTTGCTTGTCTTGGATTTATATTTTTTTTTACTAGAAGCCTCCTTCATTAATTTCTGTTTCCTCTGAAAACTCCAAGGATTAGGCCCCTCTCTGCTGAGTACTGGTATCAATGGTCTATGAATCAATGGTCTATGGGCAGCACGGTGGCACAGTGGTTAGTACTGCTGCCTCACAGTGCCAGAGACCCAGGTTCATTTCCCGCCTCAGGCGACTGACTGTGTGGAGTTTGCACGTTCTCCCCGTGTCTGCGTGGGTTTCCTCCAGGTGCTCCAGTTTCCTCCCACAGTCCAAAGATGTGCAGGTCAGGTGAATTGGCCATGCTAAATTGTCCATAGTGTTAGGTAAGGGGTAAATGTAGGGGTATGGGTGGGTTGCGCTTCGGCGGGTCGGTGTGGACTTGTTGGCCCGAAGGGCCTGTTTCCACACTGTAAAGTAATCTAAAATAATCTAATCTAAAACTCGCTTCCTTTCACATCACTCATTGAGTCACATGTTTAATTCTCTTAACTGCTTGACCTCATGCTAAGTGGCACATAGTTACTGAGATATATGAACAGTGAGTCAAATTCCCAACTAATAAGGAATGATCATCAAAACTCTAAAGGCCATGTTTTCAATGCAAGGTTCAGAACCCAACATCAAGATGAGTTCTGGGTTTGGACCACAATATTTTTAAACTTAAATGGCCTAACTGGCTCGGAACTGAGCTTGGCTCACAAATGTAGATGGCAAATGCTTCCGGAGGGCAGGAATGTCTACCTGCAGCCATCAGCACAGAAAGACAACAGCTGTGTTGAAGGTTGCCGCTGCCTTACTAATTTGAGCAGCCAGGTCCTTGGAAGACCTGGAGCTTGAAATCCGGTAACAACTCAGCAATTATTTTCTTTGGTAATCTCTGTGTGAATTTGGACCCTTTCTTCTCAAACTCATAGCAAAACATTATTTCTAATTCTACCTGTGTCAATGTTCATGGTTATATTGCAGAGGAGAGTATATTTTCACTTGATTATACTATCCCTCAGCACAGCTATTCATTTTTTTCTCCTTCCATTTGAATGACATCTGTATCATATTGCTTTGATCTGCTTACCAATCTATCCTCCAATCTTGTTTTCATCCTCAAAGATAATATGTTAGTACAAATTAGGTGTTGAATCTCCTCCATCACAGCACTCTGGATCCTCATTCATCCCTGACTCAGTCATATCCTTCTGACCCCGAGCATTGACCAAATCTGGATTTGTACTTAAACTAAGGAATGTTACTATCTCCGAGAACAGCATCCAGGTTACTCTCCTTTGCTCTGAGGCAACTTCTCCAGCTCCTGAGCTACTCATCTATCTAGCTGTAAAGTAACCAAAATGTATCATGTCTTTTTCTCATCTTGCTAGGTCGAACAATTATTTTTACTACTCACCATTTGGATGAAGCAGACATCTTGAGTGACCGTATTGCCATACTTGAAAATGGCCAGTTGAAATGCTGTGGTTCTCCTGCCTACCTAAAGGAACAGTATGGGCAGGGTTACAGTCTCAGTATCTCAAAAAAGGTCTGTACCTCTCAAGTTGTGTTGAAGAGTTTGGATAACACTAAGTACTTTTACTGCTACCAACAGTGATTATTGTATGCTGAAATAAAAAATCGAAAAAGCTGGAGCAACTCAACAGGTCTGGCAGCATCTATGGAGTGAGAAACAAAGTTGATGTTTTGAGTTCAAAAGAACTACTTTTCAGAACAAAAGTTGAATCTAATGAAGGCTGAACATGTTTGGGGAAGTTCTGAATTCCAGACTAGAAAGCTTGTATTTTAATTCAGGTTGAGAATTTACTGAAGACGTATGAGCAGGGTTAAAATAATGATGGGATTTGAATGACATCACCAGGCTTTGATGGTAACCTCGTTAAATTGCACTGCTCCCATCAGCCTTCCCCTTAAACTTCTACTCCAAGTTGGTGCTCAGTGACTAAAATATCAGACACTCAAGTTGCACCATGGACTAGCTCTCCAGTTAAATTCATATGTATTTTGAAAAACCTCAGTTGCAGACACACACCAACTGTTTTTACAGAGAAATATGAACAGTGAGTCAAATTCCCAACTGATAAGGAATGATCAGCAAAACTCTAAAGGACATGTTTTCAATGCAAGGTTAGGAACCCAACATCAGGATGAATTCTGGGTTTGGACCACAACATTTTTAAACTTAATTGACCTAACTGGCTAGGAACTGAGCTTGGCTCACAAATGGAGATGGCAAATGCTTCCGGGAGGTAGGAATGCCGACCTGTCACCATTAGCACAGAAAGACAACAGCTGTGTTGAAGGTTGCCGCTGCCTTACTAATTTGAGCAGCCAGGTCCTTGGAAGATCTGGAGTTGAAATGAAAAAAATGAATGTCGAAATTTTGTGTAGGTTTGTTGATGGCAGCAGTGCCTTATATTTCAACTCCAAGAAACACAAAAAAAAATTACCAGGATCCCATGACAAATCCGGCAGCTGTGATCTGATGTGCAGTGAGATTGTTTGAATTCACCAGGATAAAATGAACAGCCTCCAAACTCAAATGGGCAAACGTCTTAATGAACTGCTTAATGACCATAATTGGACCAAATTTCTTCTCCATGTCCTTCCCCTCACGCCATTCAAAAATTCAAAGCTGGTCTTGAAGCATCCGGAGTTCATGGATATGAACTCCATGACCATCATTTTCAAATTCTGTTCACACTGGATCCTGGCCTCACAAAATGCCTTTTGAAAATGCCCAGCTTAATTCAGTTGATAGCTGCCTACATTAAGTTAAGGAAAAAGACACATGACCTTTCAGCTCCAGCAATAAGTTTCTATCTTTTAAATAAAACTGAAAACAAATCATTCATAACTTTTCATGAACTTTCCTTAACAATTTCAAAATATAAGTTTCATTTCTTACTAATGTGTTCCATGTATAGAAGAATTTTATTAGTGAACATTGAAATTAATATGGTCACATTGGAATAAAGTGGATAATACAATATTTGTATTTTGATAGCCCACTGTGGTAGGAACTGAAGAGTCATGTGATGTTGGCCTTGTAACCTCCCTGGTGAAACAGCACATTCCCCAGGCCTTTCTGAAGCAAGATGCCTTTGGAGAGCTGACATATAACATTCCAACAGTGGCAGATAAGACTGCTTATGAAAGGTTGTTTCATGATCTGGACAAAGATATGAAAACGTTACACCTGAGCAGCTACAGTATCTCTGATACTACACTGGAGGAGGTAGGTTTCAAGATAAGTTAAATATTTTTCTTGCTTCAAACGTAATTGTACTTACACATACCAATTGATCTTAGACTCTTGGATGTTTACAACACAGAAGGAGACTATGCAATCCATCATGTCCATGTCAATCAACAAATATCTAACTACACTAATCACATTTTCTAGTTTTTGGCCCATACTCCTGGAGGCTACGAAAAAAAACGACAGAATATCTAAATACTGTTTACATGTTACAAGAGTTTCTACTCTACTACCCTATCAGGAAGTGATATCACCATCCTTTGTTTGAAAAGAATACTCCTTAACTCTCCTTATAGCCATCTACCTCTACCTGAAATCTATGACCTCTCATTGTAAACCTCTCTACGAAGGAAAAAGTGCCTTCTGATCTGTCCTGCCAATGCCCCTCATAATCTTATCCAGCTTTATCAGGTCCCTCTCAGACTTCACTCACCAAGGAAAACAACTCCAACCAACTGAATCGTTCCTCCTAGCCCAAATCCCCTCAGTCCAAGCACCATCCAGGTAAATCTCCTCTGCACCCTCTCTCGTGCAAACACATCTTCCTATAATGTCTTGACCAAAATGTACTTATGTAAGGTATGATTTATCTGGTTAGCATGCAAAACTATATTTTTCACTTTATCTCAGTACATGTGACAACAATAAATCAAATCAAATCAAAGCTGGAGGTAACACTCCAGCTCTGGGTTAACTAGCATTTTATGCACTTCTAACTTCCCTGTTCTTGTATTCTGTATCTAAGGTAAGAATACCTCATCTTCTGCCTCGGGACCCTCCAACCACACAGCGTCAATGTTGACTTAACCAGTTTCCCAATTTCCCCTCCTACCACCTCATCCCAGTTCTAACCGTCCAACTCAACATTGCCCTCTTGACCTGTCCTACCTATCCATCTTCCTTCCCACCAATCCACTCCACTCTCCCCAACGACCTATTACAATTACCTCCCACCTGCATCCATCCATTGCTTTCCCAATTACCTTCTCCCCAGCCCCATCCCTACTCCCCTATTTATCTCAGTCCCATTCCCTCTTCATATTCCTGAAGAATGGCTTATGCACGAAACGTCGACTCTCCTGCTCATCTGATGCTGCTTGACCTGCTGTGCTTTTCCAATGCTACACTTCTTAATTAAGATAATAAAGGCAACAATTGATATGCCGCCTTAACCACCTTATCTATCTGCTCTGTTATCTTCAGAAGTCTGTGGATTTTAACTGTACCGTTCGCTGTGCAATCTCCTGTCTCATTCCTTTATCTTCTTCTTTATATATTTAAAAAGCTCATTTCAATTTTTCTTTCTTCTACCTAGTACTGCTTTCTCATGCACTTTCTTTGCTTTCTGAATCTCCTTGTTAAGACCAACATGCTCTCCGTAAACCCTGATTCATTTTGTACTCATCTAGGGACTCTGAAACATTGATCTCGGTATGCCATAAGCTTAATTTGTTTTTACCTGAGTCCTAACCTTTATGCCTTTTGACATTTAGGGTTCTTCAGTCTTGGTCCTATCCTTTATCTTTATGGAAACATATTTGCTCTATACTCTGGTCACTTACTCCTTGACTGCCTCTCCTTGATATGACACAGTTTTATCTGCAAGTTGCTGCTCCCGTCCATTTGAGCCAAATTGTGTCTTATCTTAGGAAAATGAACCTTTCTTCAGTTTAAAACATTTTTTCCTAACCTATCCTTATTATTTTCCTTAACTATTCTAAATCTAACTGAGATATGATCACTATATCCTGAACTGAAATGCCTGGTCTCATTTCCGAATATTACATCCAGAACTGTCTCCTCACTTGTTGGATTTTCTACGTAATGGCTACAAATGTTCTTTCCTTCTTACCTTGCGTACTGAAACTATTCCATTTAAAATTTGGGTAGTTAAACTCTTCCACTTTTACTGCCATATTACTGTTATGCTTTTCTGGAATTTCATTACATAATTGAACTTGTATCTCTCCTTAATTGTTTAGGTACCTACTGTACGCACCTGACAGCATGCTTGCTTGAGTTGTGTAGTTTAATTCTACCTATGTGGCTTCATTTGATATCTTTAGAGCCAGATCTGGTACCTCCTCTTCAGAAGCGATAGGTTGGCACTTCCCACAAGTTCACTGCTCATGCTATTCTTTCCAGCCTACAGTACCTACCAGAACTGGACTTTCTTCTCAGATATCTGTTTGTCTTTCAGGGATTAAGTGCAGTTTTGCACAACAATGTGGATGAATTCAGGAGCTAAGCACTACACCAGATTCTTTACTTCATGATATCAATGTAGTGCTGTATTGCCAACCTAATCACAGTTTGAAAATGTCATAATAATAATAATTTCATATTAAGCAATTAATTTTGCAACATGTACATTTGATAAATTTATGTCCAAAGTTGTGTAGATTCTGTGCAATGTTGTTTTAAGCAACATCAAATTAATCTGATTAAGTTTTAGATCAATTTTCATGTCCTCTCTTTTCTATTTCCTCTTTCATCAGGTGTTTCTGAAGTTGCTTCAGAATGAACAAAGCCCAGCTCCTCCTGAAGGCCAGGATACTGTCTCTCTGAATTCTGAGAGCATCGAATCAACTCACAGTGACAGTGAGTAGCTAAATCCAACTGGTATTATACAGGAAGACTAATTTTCATAGCCCTTACATCATTGTAAATGTTTGGTATCATTTTTTAAATATCACTATGCTGCTACAAGAGGGTAACAGGGTTTGTTTTCAACAACCTCTTTCCACTTTGAAGTTGGGGGCAGGCAGAGTGAGAGCCTGGGCAATGGAAGGCTTGAAGCATTTTCACAGTTGGGGTTCATCAGCATTCCATCAGTCAGATACTCTCATCTTCCTGACCTTACAAAAGCAACTTAAAATATTTCGCTGAAATGTTTTGAATGGCCTTAAGTGTGTACAGTGCACACTTCATTCAATAGTATGTCAAAATTGCAATGTGGCACAGGAGTGCAATATTAACTGCCTCTGCATGTTTCCAGTGGCCGCATAGGCTAACCCTTGAAATAGCCCTACTCAGATATTACATTTTTTAAATTACAAAGCAGTCATATTCCCACTCAACAGAGTAAGGTAAAAGGGACTCTCATGTTTGGAAGTCCAATTACAGTCAGTGGACCTTTGAGCAACTAGCTTTTGAGTAGCATTAACGCAGATATAAATTACCTTTGTTTTTTAGCCAGAGATAGGTATGGAGCATGTGAAAATAGCAGTATGTCAAAATTATAAATCCAGTGGTGATTTTACAAATTCCAGATACAAATTCCAACTTTGTTTTTGTGCAAGTTACATAATCATTACTCGTAACAGGCTGGATAAACCAATGGAGTTTATTTTTTTCCCAGTGATAATTCTGAGACCACTTCTTTCCATTTATCATTTTTAATGTGGTCAAGTTTTAATTGGGCTTATTCCTGGAATGAAGGGGTCTTATGAAGAACAGTTGAACAGCTTAGGCCTATATCCATGTGAGTGCAGATTAATGAGAGATGGTCTTATTGGAACATATAGGATTCTGAGTGGACTGGGTAAGATGGAGGATGTTTTCGCTTGTACAGGCAGACTCCAACTACAGGATATAGGTTAAATAAATGAGGTTTCCCTTTTAAAATATCATCGAGGTGAATTGTTTTCTCTTAGAGGGTCCATAGGGTATGGAATTCTATTCACCCCCAAAAGTATTGGAGAGTCTCTTTAAGTTTATTTAAGGTTTGGTTCTACAGATTTTTAGTTAAGGGGTTGAGAGTTATGCTGGACAGACAAGAAAGTGGAGCTGAGACCTGAACCTGACTAGCTGTGATCTTTTTGCATTGTGGAACAGGCTAAAAGGGGCAAATGGCTACTTCTGCTCCTAAGTCCATGGTTCTTAGGTTTATGCTTGAATTGCCAAAACAGGTCGTACATTCTATAGACTTGTAATCCTCAATGTTAAAAATCATTCTCCCATTCTGTTCTAAATTTCTTTCATTTAACTGAATAACCACTTCCACTAATTTTTGCATCCTTTAAAACTAGAGACCGTAGACATTGATACCATGATATTTCACATTCTGTTTCCTTCCCCCTTTTCTGCTTCTGCCTAAAATTTAACTTTCCTTAGTTTAAGAAGATCTTCTGCAGGCAAGAGATGTTACTGAAATATAGGCTGCTATTAGATATGTAGCTGGATGGATGAATGACAGTAGATAGTGCAATTGTTGATAAAATCCTATCCGCACTGCAAGGATGAAACACTCCTCTACCTTTTGCTCTGCTGCCTGGTAGACATGATTCCATTGCTCAAATCTGTCCCTAGCTGAGCATTAATTGGTGATATACTGGCAATTTCACTCAGGTTGAAACTGCAGTGCAGGCTCATGAATCAGAATGATCCGCACCTACTGCCCTAGATGAGCAGAGAATGGTTGGTATTAAAAATCATAAAATTTCAAACACACAACCCGCAGGAATTTTCAAGTCAGATCTTGGGTCCTTTACTATTTCTCTAAGATTCTATTGCCTTATCTTTACATAATTTTTATCTTAATCTTTACAAGTTAGGTCATAACTAATGGACAAAGTCAGGGATAGGGACTGCTGACATTTTTCTTCTAAGGTTGCCCTGGGAAACCCCTATATCAATGGAGATTTGTTTGCCATGTGAAGTAATTGGGAAAAAAAAATTCAGTTCCCCTGCTCACATATGAGTGGACCATTAGCAGGCTCCAGTGGAGGATCCTGATCAATGATTGGAACAATTGAAAGTCTCCCAACGCAAAGAAAAGAATGATAATTACTCTTAGTTGTCTAAACCTTCTGCAGTATTTTTGGCATGGAAGTCACACAATTTGACCTGTTTTCACTGAGTTTTCAACACTTTCTGCTTCTACGGTAAAGGTGATGGAGAGGGTATAGACCCTCCTTTCTCCTGGTCCTCATTGTTTTGTCACATTGGCTAAACCTGTGTCCTCATACCCTAGACAGTCTCCAATCCACCCAGGAAAACAATCACTCAAGAAGCACACCCAGGGAGCAATGCAGGAAGAGATCATGAGGAACTTCTCTGAAAGCTTAAAAACCTGAACGATGTTTTGTAAGAGAAATTTGTGTAAAGAAAGAAGAGTCATATTAAAGTCAAGTGTCAATTCTGTTTCTCTCCTTGGATGTGTCAGAGATGTTGAGTTGTCCTAGCATCTTTGTTTTCATTTCAGATTTCCAAAACCCACAGCATTTTTCAGATAATTTACCGTTTAAGACAATTTCCTGATGAAACTTATAGCATTCTCTAAATTGGAACTTAATTTCTTTCAAATTTTTGTCCATTCAGTTGGTGGCTTGATATATCAAGGCATTCAGTATAATGTAATGACTGAGAAAATAAAAACCATAAAAATAAAACCGTATCACATTTGATTGTTATGAATGAAGTTTTTTTTTCTTTTACAAGGTGCTGCCCTTGCTGGAACCCAACGAGTAACTGGATGGCGACTCATTTTGAAACAGATGGTAGCTCTGATGATTAAACGCTTTCACCATACAAGAAGGGACTGGAAAGGGGCCATTGCAAACATTCTGCTTCCTGTTCTCTTTGTCATTCTAGCAATGGCCCTGTTCAGTGTCAAGCCTTTAGTTGCTGAATATCCCTCACTCAAGCTATCTCCAGATATATATCAAGATTCAGACGTCACATTCTTCAGGTAAGATGTCCTGAACTTGGCCCTCAACATGGGGATTGGTGGAATAAATGAATGAAATGACCAATTGCACCCTCAATAAATAGGAAAGCCACCCAATTTCAGTTTCTCTGCCAATAACCATATATAACTAAAATGTTCCAGTCAGGAGAGGCCAGCTTTCAAACTTTTGTATCAGAATATAATCCGTCTGATTAATCTTTATTTAGAAATTTCAGTCATGGGATGTGAGTGTCGCTTGCTAAGCCAGTATTTATTGTCCAGACCACATTGCTTTCTTGAACTGTTGCAGTCCCAGAGGTGCAGGTTTATTCACAGTACTGTGAAGAAGAGAGTATCAGGATTTTAAGCCAGTGACAGAGAAAGAACATTGATACAGTTTCAAGTTAGGATGGTATGCGGCTTGGAGAGAAACTTACAGGTGGTGTTCCAACACATCTGCTGCATCGGCTTTCAAGATCTTAGTAGTAGTGGGATTGGAAGGTGCTGTTGAAGGAACCTTAGTGAGTTACTGCAATGCATGCTGCAGATGGTACACGCTGCTGTCACTGAGATGGTGAAGGGAGAACTTGGTGAATGGGGTGCTAATCAAGGCTCATTTGTACTGGACAGTATTGAGCTTCTTATGTACTAATGACACTGTATCCATTTGGGCAAATGGAGGGTATTCTGTCACACTCCTGACTTGTGCCTTGTCCACGGTAGGTAGGCTTTGAGGAAACAGGAGATGAGTTACTCATTAGAGAACTCCTAGCCTCTGGCCTGCTCATGTAGCCACTGTATTTATATAGTTGCTGGAAATGTGTTGCTGGAAAAGCGCAGCAGGTCAGGCAGCATCCAGGGAACAGGAGAATCGACGTTTCGGGCATAAGCCCTTCTTCAGGTATATAGTTGGTCAAGTACAGTTTCTGATTAATGGTGACCTCTCTCAGGATATTAATAGTGGGGGATTTAGTGATGGTGATACCATTGAATATCAAGGGATGTTGATTACATTCTCTTGTTTGAGATAAACATTGCCTGGAAAATGCATGGTGTGAATGGTACTTGCGGCTTACCTTCTCAAACTGGATGTTGTCAGGTTTTGCGACGTGCAGAATAGGGCTGATTCAGTATCTGAAGAGTCATGAATAGTACTGAATATGATGTAATCATCAGCCAACATGCCCATCTCTGACCTCATGATGCAAGGAAGGTTGTTGATGAAGCAGTTGAAATTGGTTAGACCCAGGACAATAAGCCGAGGAATGTTTGCAAAAATGTTCTGGAGTTGAAATGACTGGTCTCTAACAACCACAATCTTTGTGTTTGATAGACTCCAAACAGACAGTTTTCCCTCAATTCCAACTTATTCCAGTTTTGCAAGAAAAATGCTGCTTTGATGTCAAAGGCTGTCACACATATTTCACCTCTGAAGTTCACCTCTGAAGTTCACCTCTTGTTCCTATGTTTGGACCACAGCTGTAATGAGATCAGGAGCTGAGTGTTCCTGGCAGAATACAAACTAAACTTCAGAAAACAGGATATTGCTGAGCTAGTACCACTTAATAATGCTGTCAATGACTCTTTCTATTGCTTTGATAATTATTGAGAGTAAGCTGATGGGGTGGTAATTGGTTGGATTGGATTTGTCTTCCTATTTGTGCACAGAACATGCCTGAACATTTTTCTAAATTCTGGGCAGATGTTAATTTAGTAGCTGTTCTGGTGAAGCTTGGCTAGGGGCATGGCTAGTTCATGAACATAAATCTTCAGTATTATTGTTGGAATGCTTGTCAGGACCCATAGCCTTTGCAATGTCCAGTGCCCCCAGCCATTTCTCGATATAATGTCTAGCAAATCAAATTGGCTGAAGATTAACATCTGAGATGCTGTAGGCCTCAAGAAGTGGTCAAGATGGATCATCCACAAAGCACTTTTAGCTAGAGATAGGAAAGATCATAAATAAGACATTTTAATTTTTCTTTTATTGTATTTAGATTGATGAAGCTCTCTCTGGATTAACAATGGTGTTGATGGATTTATGTGCGAAGAATGTTGAAAGTATTATGACATATAGAGATAGGAACTAATAAAACACACAAAATCTTGAGTTTCACAAATAGAGATATATAATATAAAAGAAGGAAAATTTTGCTGAAACTGTAGAGGTCTGATTAGACGACAAATAAAGTATTAAGTCTAGTTGAAATCTCTCTGCCCCATGGAAAGGGATGGTTTCAGCGGCTACCTCTTTCCTCTTGAGGCTTGACATGCTGAGGGAAGCCTACCCAGCTCTGTTACTGTGGCATCCTGAGGCACTGGTGTTACTGACCAAGTACCTGACAGGTCATTTCGTTCAATGTTATGCTAGGGGGAGAAATTCCTCTCCACTACACTGAACTGCAAACCTCTTCAAGTTGGGAGCAGAGCCCACCTTCATTTGGCTGGTCACTCTGAAGCCATTCTACAGCCCTCCGTCTATAATTCATTTGAAATGTTCCTTCTGAAAGGAAGTCCTACCTGAAAGGACTGCTGGCTAAACAAATGGTTACCAACTTTGTTATTGAAACTATGCCACCAGGAGTGGTAGCCATAACTGTGCCTTGAGGAACAGATACCACAGACCAAGTTAATTCTGGGGTTTTGCTGGAGCTGGGCTCTCAGACCTGAGGAGGTGGGCTCGGATTGCCGGGGTGGAGAAATTTTGGATGGAGAATAGCTTTGAGAAGCACACACATCCTTTTTGCTTAACTACCAGTCTGCCAGATTTCCTTCTCTAAAGGACATTAATGAACCAGATGGATTTGTATAACAGATCTTAGGAGAAATTGAGTATTGCAAATGCTGGTGATCAGAGTCGAAGAGTGTGGTGCT
The DNA here is from genome assembly GCF_037043375.1 of Chiloscyllium plagiosum. NCBI lineage: Eukaryota > Metazoa > Chordata > Chondrichthyes > Orectolobiformes > Hemiscylliidae > Chiloscyllium > Chiloscyllium plagiosum. Next base: position 56,698,583 of record NW_028270143.1, read on the forward strand.
GGAAAAGCACAGCTGGTCAGGCAGCATCCGCGGAGCAGGAGAGTCAACGTTTTGGGCATAAGCCCTTCATCAAGAATGAGGCTTATTCTCCTGTTGATTCTCCTGTTCCTCAGATGCTGCCTGACCGTTTGTGCTTTGCTAGCACCACACTCTTCGACTCTGATCACCAGCATTTGCAATACTCAATTTCTCCTAAGATCTTTATAGTAATCAATGATATTATTTGTCATAATCACCTTCAGGTATTTTCTAAACAACCTGTCCAGAGATATTATTAGAGTCCTCTGGAGTTGGTGGAACTGCAACCCAGACCTCCTGGTTTGGGGGAGGGACACTACCACTGTATTACAGGAGCCTTCTTAATTATCTTCACTATAACTAACTCTATATTCCAAAAGTATTGATTGAAATTAATTCCACCAGCTTGCTTGGTGGGATGTGAGCTCACATCTCCAGAGCATTAGTCAGGCCTCATCTAGACTATTATGCCACCATCTTTCCTCTGAACCTTTGTGTTGACAGCCATATTCCCATAACTGAGTCAGAAGTTGAAGGGTGCTGCTGAATGGAGATTCAGCCTCTCACTTGGAATTCCAATGGAATTGCTGGAGTCTGGCGGGTTTACATGCTTATCATCTCCTGATCCGTCTTCACTCCCATCTCCTTCTTTCTCCCCCTCCCCAGCACCTCCTATCATATGGGCTATGGAAGTCTTTCCACTCCAAAAGGCCAAATCATTAGTGATTGGTATAAAGATAGTCGTAACATAAGAAGGAGTGCTCATGTAGGACCAGTCAGACTGTTAATCAGCTTGTGAATCTTCTTCAAATCAATTTTATTCTCCAAGGAAAGAATGTGAAGATATGAAAGCAAAACGTTGCGTTGGCAGCAAGGGATAATCATTACCATGACGTGAAGCATAATTTCAGTTTCAAGCTCCACCTCTGGTCTGAAAAGCTGCACAAAGATTTTAATTGTGTCACAAGTGGAATTTTGGTCCTGAACTGATCAATATTAAGCCAGATTTGTGAACATTTTTATAATTTCTACATCATAACCATTATTTAAATAATTTCAGCTAGTTTATATGTTTATTTTTTAAATAATAGCTATTTGAGGACTATTAATATATTTAATGGCTGTTTATTTGAACATAATTGTTCCTCTAAGTGAATGCCATCATTCAACTCATATTCTAAATGAATTGTCTAGATATATATTTCATCCATAAACCTACTTAAGCTTATTCATCTTATTACATGTTGCTTATCACGTTCCTTCATATAGAGCTTGATATAATTGCTTAAATTATCCTGACAGCTATTAGTCTGTGAAGTATTGTAATAGGTATCAACGAGAATACTGGTCTGTTACCGCTCAGTGATGATTAGAATTATTACTTTCAAGAGGCAGCAGTTTCCATCAACATTTTGCTAACTGAAGCAGCCTCAACTCTTGCTCGTCTCACAACTCGAAATCCTAAGCTGATAGTGAAGACAAAAATGTCAGTCTACAATGCCTGCGCCATAAGCACACTGCCGTATGGCAGTGAAACATGGACTACATAAGCCAGACAGGAGAGAAGATTGAACACCTTCTACTTGAGGAGTATCTGCCTTATGGAGAAAGTGAGGGCTGCAGATGCTGGAGATCAGAGCTGAAAATGTGTTGCTGGAAAAGCGCAGCAGGTCAGGCAGCACCCAAGGAACAGGAGAATCGACGTTTCGGGAGAAGGGCTTATGCCCGAAACGTCGGTTCTCCTGTCCCTTGGATGCTGCCTGACCTGCTGCGCTTTTCCAGCAACACATTTTCAGCAGAGTATCTGCCTTATCCTGGGCATATCCTGGCAAGACAGAGTGGGCAATGCAGTGGTCCTATCTCACGCTAGCCTTCCCAGCATGTACACTCTGCTCAGGCAGCGAAGACTGCGCTGGTTAGGCCACATCCACTGCATGGAGGACGGCTGCATCCCAAAGCATATCCTCTGTGGAGAGTTTGCATCTGGGAAGAGACCCACTGGGCATTCCCCAGCTATGCTACAAGAACGTCAGCATGAGAAAAATGAATGTGCTTGATATTGTTATGGATCCTGGGAAAGGCTTACAGCTGACCGCATGAGATGGAGAAGTACCCTGAACCAACATCTCAAGACAGGGGAAAAGAAGCTGATGAGTGCTGCAGCAGACAAACGGGCACGAAGGAAGGAGTGCAGCAGTTCTAGCAGATCAATGACCATATATAGATGTGACCTCTACAACTGGGACTGTGACTCCAGCATTGGCCTCTTTAGTCACAAGCGACATTGCTTCAGGGAAGCAGAAAGCTAGAACAACGAGGTCAGCCATGACCGAAAGGTGTCTCACTCACTCACAATTACACGCACACACAGGAAAATCAGCAGAGACAGGATAAACAAACAGTTGTTTACAAAAATGTGTAACACAAAAAGACACACACACACATACACACAATAGAAGCAGTCACAGGTTAATATATTTATCTAAAAAAGGAAGCATAGATGTGCAGAGGTCCCCTGATTAACAATGAGAAAACCTTTGCCCACGACCACTAACTGCCAATCTTGTCACAATTTGACTGTATTGGATATTGGGGGTGAACACGTCCAAAAACACCTCCAAAGCCTGGTTTCTGGAAGTTCCCTCCATCTGCACCTTTGGGGTAGAACTGAAGATAATTCACAGTCTGAAACTTTATTTCTCCCTCCATAAAGGCTGCCAATTCTGTTGAGTAATGACAGCAGTTTCTGTCTCTATTTGTTGGAGTGTTGCTGCAGCTTTGCAGAATGGCAGAGGAGGAAAGTATCGCACAATGAGTGGGATCTTCTGGCCTGAGGCAGTGGACCTGGAGGCAGGAAGTGAACCTGTTTCTGTGGAATGGTGAAAGACCAGCACCTCCCCCCCAACCATCTTCTGGTCTTTGTCTCAATTAAATTCTGGTGGGAAGGCCTAAGCTCCACCTTCTTGTGCCATCTCTGTAGTGATTGTAATTAGGTCAGCAGGTGAAATACACGTTCCCTGATTGAGGCAGTTAATTTGATCCAACCAGGGAGTCCTGGCTGACAGATAAGAGCAGGAGTGTCAGTAAGGGCAGATAGTGGTGACGTCATTAGGCTAGTGATACAGAACCCCAAGTCAATGTTCTGGGAATATCAGTTTAAAGCTCACAGAAACAAGTAATAGACAGTTATAAATGGTGAAATTTACAATTACAGTAAAATTGAAGAAATACTAGTGACTAGAATTAAAGGAATGCAGTGCTACATAAAATCCCTATCAGGATTGGTAAGGTTTATGGGGAGGCACAGTGGCTCAGTGGTCAGCATGCTGCCTCACAGTGCCAGGGACTTGGATTCAACTCCAGCCTAGAGTGACTGTCTGTGTGGAATTTGCATGCTCTCCCCGCGTCTGTGTGAGTTCCCTTCGGGTGCTCCGGTTTCATTCCACAGTCCAAAGATGTGCAGGTTAGGTGGATTGGCCATGCTAAATTGCCCATAGAGTCCAGGGATGTGCAGGCCAGGTGGATTATCCGTGGGAAATACCGAGTTATAGGGTAGGGTGGTGGGTGTTTGTTGGATGCTCTTTGGAAAGTTGGTGGGGACTCAAATGGCTGATTGCCCTGCTTCCACACTGTAGGGATACTCTTCTATGACATCCAGTTCGCTCTGAGAGCTGGCTCTGAGTTATATGGATCAGTGCCAAGGATTCTCCATGTATAAATACTGACTGTTGTGAAGTTATTTGAAACTAAAATTAGGGTCCTTAATTGAACAATTAACAACAATTTAAAGGCTTCAATCCAACAGGGCTGCAAATGTCTCATTTAGGATGTAGAAGATTATCCTTGTGGGCAGATTGTCAGTTTGGAGTTCAGGAGGTGTCCCTTCAATCTGCAATAAGATTGAAGCAGTCAAGGGACTGGACGTGGTTCAGCGAGGAGATTGCAATGATTTAACCCCCATGCCCCGGCCTTATTTCTGACCATGTGGCTCACTTCTCCCCATCACCTCCATCTTGTGAGACTGTCCTAACAAAACACTATGAGATTGGGTGATCCTTTGCTCTGGAAGTCCATAAGTATTGTTCTGATGACAACCATGGCCTTCACTGTGGATCTGCTAATTTCTGGGACAGCCGGTTACTGATTGGCTGACAGCTTTTGGTGGCTCTTACTTCCTAATTCAAGCAGGAAGCCCACTCTCAACCAATGAACTGAGTGATTTCTGGAAGATCCAATGGCCTTTCTTTGTAGGCCTTGAGTTTCTTGCCTACTTTCAGACTTACTCTGAAATAGAAAGATTGTGCCTTAAGTCTGCAACATGCACAGAAGCTCCACAAAGAGATTGAAGAACAACTGAGGCAAGGGGAAATTCTGTTTGAAGTGCTTTGCAAAGTTGGAGCAAGACTAGATTCTCCTGCTCCTCAGATGCTGCCTGACCTGCTGTGCTTTTCCAGTACCACACTCTTGACTCCTCCGTATTCCTTGGCAATGACAGGAGGATGGTTAGCATGACAGCCAGTGAACCCAGCATTTCAGTGTGCATGTCTAACAGTCCTTCATGTCCTATCTTTTTTGTTTCCCATCAAAGTCCTTACCTGAATCCTCTGTACCAGAACTCATCTGCTACCTTTGGCAAACAGATCATACTTTACAACTGGCCTTGCTGCAGCCCACATATGCCTGAAATCACTCACCCTTGCTTATCTTAACTCTATTCAAGCCTCTAAGCTATGTTTAGTGCCAGTATCTGGGCTGCAGTCGATGAGTGTTAGATCAAGTGCTGATGCCTTTTCATCATTTCAGAGTATTTTCCTCTTTAATCTGCTGGCTTGAGAGGCAACAGTGCTTGTTTATCAGAAATCAGGACTTCAGAAGGGGGAGGATGGCTATGGGTGGAAGGAAGTGGATTGGGATCATAAGATCCATAGTTGCACCTTCAGTAGGTTCAAGCAAAATAGCAGGTTGAGCTGAAAGCTAAGAAGACACATCAATCATGAATATATTGTTAACCTTAATGGTCTTGGTGCCTTCTATGGCTCAGGCTCTATGGTTTTTGGCTTTATGATGCTGACAGCAATCTTATCAATAGGACTCTATCAATTGGATGGGGAATTAGTGGAACAGTGATAACTTCACTGATAGATAGAGGTGTCCTTTTCTCCACCAAATTCTGCTGTGCTCCCTTCTATTATGCGTTATTGTTTTCTTTTAAAACAAAATAATAAATTGTTAATGATTATGTTACTCTGTGGTGATGTTCCTGTCATAGCTGAATAGTTGAAGTAGCTAGAGAGAGATGAATCATTGGTATGATCGTGAGGGGATGAGACTGAGTGTTAAGCATGATTCCCGAGTGTCAGGGAGTGGTGTTGGGCAAGTGACAGGTGTGAGATACATTCTCCAGCATAAGAGATTAGTGGTGTTATGAGTAGGAAATACCATGTCAAGATGACCTTGACCACCCAAACAAGGTCATTTAACCTCCTTTGAACGGTGTTGAAACCTAGGGTCCAAAAAGGTTATTGATGTACCTAGTTCCCTCCTCCTGAACCATTCTGATGGTTCAATCCTTGAGGGTTTCTGACACCCCTCCCCAAGAAACCATGTGTCCTCCTACCCAGCTCCATCACTACTGCCTTCAATGCCCCAACCTGAATCCCTGAATCCTCACTCTGCCTTGATGTTTAATTTTCCAACATTTTAAGTTTCACCAATCTTTAGTGCAGCCTCACTTTAAATGTAACAGTCTGCCTTTAAGAAGAGCAATCATTTTATACTGCGTGGTACCTAATCCACAACATTGATTTTCACCTTGCTGATAATTGGTGCAGCTTGCAAGTTGGAAAAGAAGGAAGCAGCATAGGACCCACTTGGCCACTCACTACAATATACAGATGCACCAAACCTCAGTCGTCTTTGTTTATAACTGGCAGAGGCAGCTCACAAATTGCAATTATTTTCGTTAGTGTGGGATGTTGGCATGGCTGGTAAGAAAGCATTTGTTGCCCATTCCTAGTTGCTCTTGAATTGGTTGGCTCTCTAAAGGGTAGCTAAGAATCAACCACATTGCAGTGAGTCTGAAGCCACATGTGGACTAGATCTCCAGCAATGACTGTTGCTTTTCCTCTGAGATCCTAGTAAACCAAATGGGTATTTTACAACAATTGACAATAGTTACATAGTTACTGTTAGATAACTCTTAAAATGTCAGGGTTTTATTAGATTTTCATTTCAGTAAGTACTTTTAGGTGGGATTCAAACTCCAATCCCTAGATTATTAGCATGGACCTTTGGATTACCAGCCCAGTGAAGTTATCACTGTTCCACTAATTCCCCATCCAAAAACTAGGGCATGCATATCTAGCCTAATGTGCCTCAGTCAAGTTTCTCAATCTGTTTTAAGAGACCTGTTGTCACGTGCTTAATCAGCACAGGTACCAGAATTTAAATTACTGTGCAAGGTTCACTAGAAACAAATGTGAGTTGGTATGAGCATAATGAATGGTACGCACCATTCTTTTGCCATTGACTACAAAATTGAGGCCATCATAACTATCCAAATACTTTGACTCCAATTATTTAATTAGATGTGTTTAATGTTACAGCTAATGTTTCCAATGTATTAAGTTTTACGAATGATGAGGCATCAGTAGTAGCAACTGTGATAATAACAGTAATTATGTTAACAGTGAAATGCTACCTTCCATTTTTGGAGTAAATTTATACAAATCAGTATGGCAGAATGCAGGATGGATCTTTCTTCCTAGCATTGTCTGATTAGGGTGCAGTTTGTTGTTCCACTTTCATACTCTTCCTGTGCTTAATTCTGATTTTTTTTTCTCTGCACAGTTCTGGTAACAATGATTTTATAAACCTGACCTCCGTGTTGCTGAAGTTTCTGAAAATAAATGAATCCTGCATTGGCCAAGCCTCCAATCTGTAAGTTAACAATGTGCCTTTCGTTCTTCTCATTAATGCTCTACTCATTAAGGATATTAGTGCTGGGGAATGGATGACTTTCATTTGGGACACCAAACACAAACTATCAAGCTGTAAAAACACATGCTTTGATTAACACAGTCCAAAGCCGTATAGACTGGTTAACTCAATCAGATGTGTCACTACTTAACCAATATCCAGATAGTAGAATACCCAAAGTTGTTTCTGGGTTGTCATTGTTACATATGATTGTAACAGAATCACAGATTACCAATACTTCAGTCAAACTTCTAAGGATGTGCCATGAGCACAAAACATCAGTAAATCTTTTTGAACTGCTTTTTCCTGACTATGGAGTTCTCAGTTTAATGTCTCACCTGAAGTACTTCCAATTGTGTAACACTCCTTGTATCATTTTCAATTGTATGATAAAATCTTTAGAATGAAGCTTTAACTCATTAGCTCCTGAGTTTGAGATGCGGCTACAACTGTTGAGCTGAGATTCAAGTAAGAAACATGGAGAATTAAAACTGTTAGATATCTGTCCTTGTTATAGTAATCTTGCTTAAGACCTATTGTTGAACATACTATCCAATAAGTAAATTAACAGACAAATCACAAGACTGATTTATAAGCTGAAAATCACTATTTTCACTGAAAAAATATCTGTTGTATTTTTTATTAGGGACAGTTCTTCATGCAGGTGGAATGGAAATTCAGAACCACAGAGTTTTGTGGGGCACTGTAATTGTGATAATGGCTATCAGGTAAGAATAATGGGTCCTGATACCTCTATTGATTCTGAGCCCACAGGTCATGTTATGCAACAATTTTTGAATTTAGATAAGTTTGACTATGTGTTCAACTATATGCAATAATAATGACAATGAAGCCATCAGAAATCACAATATTTACTTCTCATAAGTGGACAATAGTTTCTAGATTACATGCTCAAAATAATTTGGAAGTCCAGAAGTTGCTATGAATAACTATATTCTTCTCCAGATGATGCACAACCTAGACAGCCCCCAGAGTGCAGCTAACAAAAGTCAATCCTTGATATGCTTTTAGTCTTACTGCAAAAGCCTTTGAGAAAGATCTTGTTGAGTAACTTTTAACAGCATACCAATCTCATAATTAACTCTCTGACTCATTCTTGCTGAAGATGAGCTCTTGCAAAATTACAATGCTACCAAATAACTCTCCTTTCCACAGATACATGCTAAATACAAATGTGTAAATGAAGCACAAGTAAACCAGAATGAATCTAACTGTTGGCTCAGTGTAGGATTATGGAAGGCTTACTTAACATTACTGTTGCAGGTTACTGAGAGTGTGATGGAACATGCCATTCATTGTAATTGTGCTAAAATGGCATTAATCGTAGTGGTTAAAGAGTTAACTTTAATTAAAGCTTTCTGATGCTTTTTACCCCCTTGTGGTTTTACAACATAAGTGTAATTGTTTTATTCCAGTTTTCTTAGTGACATCATTACCCCATTCTACCCAAGTCTGTGACATGCATAAGATAACTTAACTACTTAAAACAGCATCCTGTGAGCTGGGAAATGTATCTGGAGAAAGGAGAATTATATGGTAGCATTGTAATTTTACAAGAGCTCATCTTCAGCAAGAACGAGTCAGAGAGCTGGAAATTTAACAGTTAATTTTAGTCACCATAACATGCTCATTTAAATTTGAAGTGCTTATTTTCTCATTAAAATTTCCTGGGATTATATCCAGTGAAATCATATTTAAACATATCCCTAATTATCTTACTTAGGTTAGCATGATTGCCTTAAATTAGAAAGGTCAAGTTTAGTGCAACTGTCTTTATACTGATAAAAAGTAATCTGATGCATAAACTAGACTGCTCAGTTGCAACTTAAAGTAAAAGCTCAACTCTAGCCTTGATGTAAAAGAGCATTTATAATTTGTGGCATAAAATTATTTATGAGCTGTCACATACCCACACTGGGAGCCAATAAAGTTTACCTTAAGGGAATTGATCACTGCTGGTTTGACTCTACTGTCTGGATATGGGGTTTTTCCTGGGGCATCAGCAGAACTCTCCATAGGCATAAACGTCATTGAGGTCTTTAACAATAAAATGAGTGGCCTACCCAAACTAGCCTTTGAACTTATCTTAAAGTGGGGTTTGAGGAGGAGCACGCATGGGAGATTATCCCATATCCTCTCCTACTCTGGAAAATGGCACAACTAAAAACTAGAGGTGGAACATGGGTGCAACTTGGTTCCAGCCTTTTACCATCTCTTTCTTTCTTACGTAAGAAGATAAACAGAAAAACTAAAGCAAACCATTTAGTCTTTTGAATGTTCTCATTTAGTTAGATCAGAGCTGATCTACTATCCTCAAATCCAGCTTGCTGCACTAATCCTAAACCACTTAATTACCTTTGTATCTAAAACCCTATTAGTTTCTGTCTTGAATAGAGACAAAGAATGCACAACTGTGTGAGGTACAGAATTCCAAAGATTCACAACCTTTTTCATTGAAGTTATTTCTCTTGACTTTGATCCCAAGTGGCTTACCCCTTTTCCTGAAAGTGTGATCTTTTTACCAGATATACAGAATTACAGAATTGTGACAGTGCAGAACCAAGCCATTCACCCCATCATATCTGCATCAACTCCAAGCATTTAGACTTAATATCAACCTTCTACCTTTTCCCCATAACGCTGCACATTGTTTCTATTTAAATAATCACCCACTGCCCTTGTAAATGACACAGTTGAACTTTTGTTGAAGCAAATTACTGCAGATGATAGAATCTGAACTGAAAACAAAAAAATGCTGGAGATCACAGCACATCAGGCAGCATCCATGGAGAGAAAACAAGCTAAATGTTTTGAGTCCAGGTGACTCTTCATTAGAGCTGAAGTGAAGCTGTGATGAAAAGTCATTTAGACGGGAAACAGTCGAACCTTTCTCTGCCAAACCTCTAGGCAGTGCATTCCAAACCTAGACCATTACTGTGTGAAAAAGATTTTTCTCATCTTGCTTTTGTATCTTTTTCAAAGGACTTCAAAACTGTGCCTTCTCATTCTTCATTCTTTTGTGAACAGGAACAGTTTTACACCATCTACTCTGTCTGCACCCCTCAGGATGTTGAAAATTTCTTTAAAATCTGCCTTCAGTTATCTCCTTTCTAAAGAAAGCAATTTCCAGCTTCTCCAGTCCAAGCTCATGACTGAAGCTACTCGTCCCTGAAATCATTCACATAAACCTCTTTTGCACTCTCTTCAATGCATTGATATCGTTTCTAAAGTAAGGTGCCCAGAACTGTACAAATAACACTTCAACTGAGGTCTAACTAATGTCCTATATAAGATTAGAATAATCTCCTTGCTCTTTCACTCTATGTCTCTATTAATGAAGCCGAGAACACTGTTTGTTTTATTAACAACTCTCTCGACCATTCCTGCCAGCTTTAAAGGTTAGACCACATTTACACCTACTTAATTCAATTTTCCATGTCCTTATCCATTCACTGACCTGTCTCTGTCAGTCTGCAGCCTTTTTGCATTGTCCTCAATACTTACTTTCCCACCTAGCTTTGTATTTCCAGCCAAGTTGAATGCATTGCATTTAGTTCATTCATCTAAGTTATCAATAGGAATAGATGAGGCACAAATATTGTTCCTTGCTGTAACCTATTGACACTGCCAATCTGAAAATGTGATAAATAATGACTTATTTATTCCAATCCTTGTTTACTGTCGATAAACCACCTTCAATCTGTCCTAATATATTAACTCCAATTCCACTAGTCTTAATTTTGTGTAGTCACCTTTTGCATGATACACTGTCCAGTAAAATGTTTATTGAAAATGCAAATTGGTCTAGTCAGAATTTTAAATTCTCTCTGTTGAAATTGGAATTCATTGCAGTCAACAGCTCTTTATTCATTCATTTGATCTCAAAGCAGCTTATCCTTCCCAGTTTTTGTCAGGCTGCATTCTTTACAATATAGCACGGTGGCTCAGTGGTTAGCACTACTGCCTCACAGCAACAGAGACCCGAGTTCCAGCCTCAGGTGACTGTGCGGAGTTTGTCCATTCTCCCTGTGTCTGTGTGGGTTTCCTTTGCGTGCTCCAGTTTTCTCCCACAGTCCAAAGATATGCACGTTAGGTGAATTGGTCCTGCTAAATTGCCTGTAGTGTTCAGTGATGAGTAGGTTAGATGCATTAGTTAGGAGTAAATGTAGAGTAATAGGATAGGAGAATGGATCTGGGTGGGTGACTGTTCGTGGGATCAGTGTGGAATTGTTGGGCCAAATGGCCCGTTTCCACACTGCAGGGATTCTAAGATATTGAAATCTAAGTTTCTTTTTAATTGATCATTATTTCTCGATTACCTTGTTGAATGTTTCCTCAAGTGGCATTTTGCACTTCAGCCTTTAACTTTCGATTGAAGGGTATCTCAGTAAAAGTATATAGCTAACTCATTGTATTTATCTTACAGCAATGTCCAGCAGAAAATGCCACAACACCCTACTACAGAAATAGTGAGGGACAACTGCTGTACAACCTCACAGGTTACAATCTGCAAGACTATTTAATATCAACAGAAAACATGTTTGGACAAAATAGGTAAAGTACATTGGCTGAATCCATGTTATGAACAATTTTGTTTTTAAAAGTTAGGCTCAATCTTACATTTTTTTGGCTCAGTCCAAGTTGCTTCAAATTTTTGGAGGACCTTTTGTCAAAAGGCCTCATGAGTTTTCTCATTGTATCTTATCAAACACATTTCTTTATGTATTTGCCCACCTCTGTGGCTCTCATCATGTCTGACTTCTTCCCCATCTTACCATGCACCATTCCCACTGGCAACACTTGTACCCATGCCATCTTTAAAAGTCAATTGTGCACCCAAACACTGTCAGTCCAGAACTACCCGACGTTTGCTGACATTTGCCACGGAAAAGGCAGATGGGAAAAAAAAATCAATGTTTTACTTCATGGACAAGGCCCCAAAAGTCCTGCTGGAAGACACAGTGCCAACTAGAGCATTCTTCCTACTCTAGACCAATAACAGTGGCCATGACACTTGGTCATACCAGCCTGGTCTGATATTGCCACCCCTGTGAAAGTAGTCTCAGACGTCAAGAGGAATGCTCATCACTGTAATTACTCCACTCTGCCAAGAGGAGTACCACCATTGTTTCTCCAATACCTCACACTCACTCTGTCTGTGCTACTGAATCAACTTCCAAATAAGGGTCAAGCTCTACCAGTCCACTGCTGCTTGCAACATTTTCCCTAATGGCTTTCATCCACCCCAACTCCAACACCACTAGCCTTTCATGTTTCATCTTACCATAAGCTCTGTCAGTGAGGACACCTCTCCACTCACACTGAGAGTAATTGCTATACCAACCACACCAATACCTGTAGTACTTACCTCTCTCTCATTCCAGGAGAGAAACAGAGCACAATAGATGAGGAAAAGTCAAGATGGGTGGTGTGCTGTCTGTCATTTGGCTCCTCACCTTTTATGTAGGGAGGACTCTCACTCTGACCACCCTAAACAGGATCAGGACTGGTGTTAGAGGCTCCCTTTGATATACTGTCCAGCAACCTCCTGAGTGAAGGATATACCCCTGGGTGCAGCTGAGGCCTGCTGACAACCACAACAAGCTTCCTGGCTTTATGTCTACTAAACAGAATGGCTAAACAGCTATAAGATGTAACAAACTCAGGTAATGCTGGAGAAACTCAACAGGTCTGGCAGCATCTATGGAGATAGAAACAGAGTTAAAGTTTTTAGTTCAATATGACTTCTTCAGACAGATGCTGCCAGAGCTGCTGAGTTTCTCCAGAATTTGTAGTATTTTGCTTTTAAATGTAATATGAACCCAGTATCTCTGGCTGAGAGCAAAATACTAAAAGGCAGGCAAGGCAATACCTGGCAGGGTGCCGTGAGCATCATAATAGCTGCAGAGTGCATTATCTTTAAAAAACCTGCTGCTTTTTATGATAGATTTTCTGCTGTTTAGATGTTTACACAAGGTCAAGGTGTTAAGAAGTGTAGACTGTTTTCTAATTGAGGAAAGGCTTCTGAAATTTGAAGCATGTAGGATCTTAGGAGTCCTAATTCAGTATTCTCTTCAGGTTAACATGCAGATTCAGTTGATAGTTAGGAAGGCAGTTGCAATGTTTGCATTCATTTCCAGAGGGCCAGAACACAAGAACACAGTTGAACTACTGAGACTATATAAGCTCTGGTCAGATCACATTCGGAATATTGTGAGCAGTTATTAGCCCCATATCTAAGGAAGGAGGTGGTGGCTTTGGAGGGGTTCAGAGGAGATTTACAAGAACAGGGATAAAAGTCGTATCATATGAGGAGCGGTTGAGAACTCTGAGCCTATATTCGATCGAGTTTAGAAGGATAAGGGAGGATCTCTTTGAAACTCACAGAATATTAAGAGGCCTAGATAAAGTGGTAACAGAGAAGATGTTTGTACTAGTAGGAGAGACTAGGAGCCGAGGAAAGAGTTTCAGAATGAAGAGACGACCCTTTAGAACTGAGATGAGGAGGAATTTATTCAGCCAGAAGGTGGTGAATCTGCGGAATTCATTGCTAGAAAAGGCTGTGGAGGCCAAGTCATTGAGTGTATTTGAGACAAGTTCTTGATTGCTAATTGGATCAATTGTTATGGGGAGAAGGCAGGAGAACAAGTGTGAGAAACATATTATCCATTATCCAAATAATAGAACAGTCTCGATGAGCCAAATGGCCTAATTCTTCTCCAATATCTTATTGTCTAAATTTCTGACATTGATGCTATGAATGGCTATGACTGGTTGATACTTTTAAGAAGTAGTAAATGAGGCTTTTTCCAGGAATGTATTATAGAGTCATAGAATCATACAGCCTTGAAACAAATACTTCAGCCCAACTCGTCCATGCTGTCCAGATTCCCTAAACTGAACTAGGCCCATTTGTCTGTGTTTGACCCATATCCCTCAAAACCTTTCCTATCCATGTACCATACAAGTTATGGGCCAAGTGTTGGAAAATTGGATAACAACAGTTAGGTGGCTGTCTTTGACTGGTGCAGATTTGATAGAGTGAAGGGCCATTTTCTGAACAGTAAGCATTGACAGTAAGCTTAGCTGTTAAATGTAGAACTTTCGATTGCTACCAAATATCTTCCAATCACCTGTTCTCAACACTTGTATTATTAACAGATTAGGAGGATGGTCAATTGGAGAAGAACTGCCGGATAATCTCAAGGAAAACAATTTCACTCAGTTGGGACTTAATTCCTTAATGAAGGTAAGAACTATCTACAACAAAAAGCTCTTTTACAAAATTATTAAGAGTATGTGGTGTTAATTATTATTGGAGGAATGGTACAATGGGGTTAGTAAAATAGTTCAGGAAGGCACAATGCTGAATTCACACCTTAAGAATGTTATTCTCCATTTTTCTTTCTGGGAACATCATTGTGTGCTGTGTACTTGCAAGAAAATCACGTCGCTGTTTATTGCAAGGCACACAGCAATCAATTTATACAGAACACATGATAATAACTAGATGATCTATTATTTTATGATTCACTTGTTGGAAGTATGAGAATTAAACATGACACCAGAGAAAATACATTTTCCTTTTACATCCACCTTCGAGGGAAAACAAATTTTTACTTTTGTGTTTATTACGAAAGATGGCATTTTCATTTGTGCAGTACTTTCTCAGTGCTGAACTAATGCATCAGCCTAAATGTTTTGCTCAAGATCTTTGATTTTGTTCTTGTTCGACTTTTCTTCAATGGTGTGAATCTGGGATCTTTAGGCTAACTGAGATCGGGGCAGTAAATCCTCTCCTTTAAAAGCATTAACTAACTTGTTTTTTTTTAAATTGGCAAACCAAAACTATTTAATTAAACTTGAGTCAGGAAAATAAGTTGGTAACAGAGTGAGCCTGGAACTTCATGGAGGAAATCACTGTTCTGATCCATTTCAGGTGGTGATGCCGCTTTTTTGAAAAGCTCCCTCACATTTGGTTTGAAGTTCAATACTTTATTGACTCACACTGTGTTAAACAGTTTGCAAGTGAATATCCATGAGGGTTGTCTCATTTGCCCACTATTTGCATAATTTTAATGGATCGTTGCCCACATTGCAGTGTACAGGTAGGGGGACCCCCACAAGAATTTGTCTACTTTTGACTTGCATTTTTACGTGCTATTGTAAATGTCAAAAACATTTGAATATACAAGCATTTGAATTTGGAGTAAGTTGCCCTTCAAGACTACATTGTCATTCCATAAGAAAAAGTGAGGACTGCAGATGCTGGAGATCAGAGTCGAAAAGTGTTGTGCTGGCAAAGCACTGCAGGTCAGGCAGCAGACAAGGAGCAGAAAAATCAACGATTTGGGCATAAGCTCTTCATCAGAAATGCCATTCCATAAGATCATGGTTGTTCTGATTATGGCCTTAAATCCACCTTGTCTACACTGATCCCTTTGAGTACCTTGCTAGTCAGTAATTATCTCCCTCTGCCGTGAAAATATTCAATGACCCTGCCTTCACCACTGTCTAAGAAAGAGAATTCTAGAGACTAACAGCTGTCTGGCAAAAGTAATTTCTCATAGTCACTGCCTTAAATGGAAGGCCACCTACTTTTAAACTGTGAACCTTGTTCAACTCTCTCCCAGATGTAGAAACATCCTTTCAGCCTCTACCTTGTCAAGGGGCCCCTCAAAATTTTATATGTTTCAATATGATGCCCTAAATTTCCTCTAAACTCCAGTGGATACAGGCCCAGCCTGTCTAAATAAGATAACTGCTTCATCCCAAGAATCAGTCAAGTAGACCATCTCTGCACTGCTTCTAATTCATGGAATAGAATTTATTAAATCTGAACCTTACACCGGTCAGCAATTGCTTCTTGTCTCTCCCTGTATCACTGTCAGAGAAACAAAGCCAAAAATTGCAATTTTAAATTAAGTGAACTATCTTGGGTATTTTGTAAATTGAAAATTGGCTTCACTTTCGATGCTTTCTGACTCCTTTGGGTTTCTTGCCTCACTGCTTAGGTTCCCCTCATGAGACTTTGGATGTACTCAGGCTGAAGTTGAACCTTCCTAAGAGTAGGAATTCAACCTAATCTCATTTACTATTTCAGGCATCGCTGATCAGAACCTTTTACTCTCATCTGCAGATGCAAGTTTCTGACCATTTGTTCCTGAAGGAAAACTCATCTTTCACTTTATCAATTTTTGTATCTGATGAGATTGACATAGTAAATTATTTCTGGATTCATCAAAAGGAACTTATGACTGAATATTGAAATTTTGTGAGATAACGGTCTTGTTGTGAGAAATGTGTTTTAGTTAAGCTCTTAGAAGCATGGAGATGAAGTAGCGCAGTTTATTGGCATTGAAGGAAGCTTCCACATGAGGTGGAACTGAATGTGGTGAAGAATCGATCAAAGGACCTGAGGACACCGCATGTAAAGTTGTAGGTGATGACAGATAGGGTGGGTGAAACTGTGTGAAGATTTATCGATGATACTCAGTCAGCTGCATAGTGCTTTTCTTTTGTGTATTACCTGCTAACAATGCTACCTAAAAGATTTTAAAATGCAGACTCATCTGCCAGCTGCCAGTTATGAGCTTCATATAACTGCTTTTCATAACTACCATAATCTTGAGAATAGTAATGTCTTAAGGGACCTTCCCTGTGCCAATTGGAGTGACTCCCTGGATGGGTATACCTCTTTTCACCCTCAACATTTTCACTGTAGACTCAGAGGATGGACCCCATTTCCCTCACTCCCTTCACTGGGATCACAGTCAGCTAGGCCCTGCAGTTACCCTGATCTTACCTGATATTTGGCTTCATAACATGGTGGCTCAGTGGTTAGCACTGCTGCCTCACAGCACTAGGGTCCCAGGTTCAATTCCAGCCTTGGGCAACTGCCTGTGTGGAGTTTGCACACTCTCCCTGTGTCTGCGTGGGTTTCGTCCAGGTGCTCTGGTTTCCTCCCACAGTCCAAAAATGTCCAGGTCGGGTGAATTGGCAATGCTAAATCGCCTATAGTGTTAGGTGCAATAATCAGAGGGAAATGGGTCTGGGTGGGTTACTCTTCGGAGGGGTGGTGTGGACTGGTTGGGCCGAAGGGAATCTAATCTAACCATAAGCTCCTTTGATTTTGGGATTCCCTGTAGTACCAGTGACCAGTTCTCATGCAGGGTAACGTGAATTGCCTCCAGTAGATGTTGTATCCGATGCGGCAATGCTTGTATTAGTTGTGTAAAATAAGAATGTGGGCATGGATATCATGGTATTGAAGAATGCAGCAGAACTATATTTCAGCTAATTGTTAACATTAAGCTAACATGAAGCTATTAGGTTACAACAGAGGAGCATGGTCCCAGTAGAGAGTCATGCTTCAACTAATCTGAGGTCAGATGGAGTATGAGATCATTATACCCTCAGGCCACATGATATCATACAATAATGGCACGAGCATGTCTCTTAAAGGTAAATTGCCATACTAACTGTGAGACGTGGCATAATTCTGGTGTTAATCTGATTGGGCAGTAGCTCTCCATGGGAGGATTTCATCCCCATATCGGGGAAGAAGTCTCACTCTGAGTCAATTTATGCCATGCTAAATGGTAATTAATTGCAGGACAGCAGTTATTTTCATAGGGAGGCTCCTGACCAATCTTGTATTTGGGGGAGAGGTGGGGGCAAATGGGAATCCTGGTGTCAGTTAAATCCAGCCCATAATGTGTGTGACAGAATGACTAGAGTAATGGTGGTGTTAGGTGAAAGGGATACCTCCTCCTACTGCCCCTTTGACCATGACCTCAAACCCCATCACCAAACCATCATCTCCCAGTCCGTGCACAACCTCATCATTGCAGAGGATCTCCCACCCACAGCTTCTGACCTCATAGTTCGGGAATCCCGCACCGCCTGGTTCTACCTCCTACCCAAGATCCACAAGCCTGACTCCCATGGCTGATCCCTCATCTCAGCCTGTTCCTGCCCCACCAAATTCGTCTTCACCTACCTCGATACTGTCGTATCCCTCCTGTGCAGGAACTCCGCTTGGGTCACCACCCACACCCTCCACCTCCTCCAAGACTTCCGTTTCCCTGGCCCTCAATGCATCATCTTCACCACGGACATCCAATCCCTCTACATCTCCATCCATCTTGAGCAGGGCCTCCAAGCCCTCCATTTCTTCCTCTCCTGGTGTCCCCACCAGTACCCTTCCACTGACACTCTTAATCATTTGGCTGAAGTGGTCCTCACCCTCAACACTTCCTCCTTTGAATCCTCCCACTTCCTCCAGATGAAAGGGTAGCCATGGGCACCCGTATGGGCCCCAGCTTTGCCTGTCTCTTCATCGGTTACATGGAACAGTCCATCTTCCGGAGTTACAGGGGCACCACTCCCCATCTTTTCCTCCGCAACACTGATGACTGCATCGGCGCCACCTCGTTCATCAACTTCACCAACACATTCCACCCTGACCTTAAATTCAACTGGACCATCTCTGACACCTCTCTCCCCTTCCTGGACCTCTCCATCTCCATCAACAATGACTGACTCAACACTGACATTTTCTACAAACTCACCGACTCCCACAGCTACTAGGACTACACCTCCTCCCACTCTGCCTCCTGCAGAAATGCTATCCCGTATTCCCGATTCCTCCGCCTCCGCTGCATCTGACCAGTTCCACCACAGAACACACCAGATGGCCTCCTTCTTTAGAGACTGCAATTTCCCCTCCCATGTGGATGATGATGCCCTCCTACGCATCTCATCCATGTCCCGGACCTCCGTCCTCAAACCCCACCCCTCCAACAGAAACAAGAACAGAACGCCCCAGGTCCTCACCTTCTACCCTATCAACCTCCGTAAACATCGCATCATCCTCTGCCATTTCCGCCACCTACAAATGCCCCACCACCAGAGATATATTTCCCACCCCACCTCCATCTATTTTCCAAAAAAACCCTTCCCTCCGCAAGTACCTGGTCAGATCCACATCCCCTAACAATCCACCCTCCCGTCCTGGCACCTTCCCTTGCCACCGCAGGAATTGCAAAGCCTGCACCCACACCTTCCCCCCTCAAGTCCGTCCAAGGCTCCAAAGAAGCCTTCCACTCCCATCAAAATTTCACCTGCACTTCCACACATGTCACTTACTGTATCCGTTGCTCCCAATGTGAGCTCCTCTACATTGGGGAGACAGGATGCCTACTCACAGAGTGCTTCAGAGAACATCTCTGGGACACCCGCTCCAATCAACCCCACCACACCATGGCCGAACACTTCAACTCCCCCTCCCACTTCAACACCCCCTCCCACTCTGTCAAGGCCATGCAGGTCCTGGGCCTCCTCCATCGCCACTCCCTCACCACCCAACGCCTAGAGGAAGAATGCCTCAACTTCCGCCTCTGGACCCTTCAACCCCAAAGCATTAATGTGGACTTCATCAGTTTCCTCATTTCCTTTCCCCCCACCTTACCCCAGTTCCAAACTTTCAGGTCAGTGCTGCCCTCATGACCTGTCCCATCTGTCAATCTTCCTTCCCACCTAACCTCTCCACCCTTCTCTCTGACCTATCACCTTTACCCTCACCTTCATCCACCTATTGCACTCTCAGCGATCTTCCCCCCAGTCCCACCCTCCTCCCATTTATCGCTCCACCTCTATGCTCCCAGCATCATTCCTGATGAAGGGCTTTTGCCCAAAACATCAATTTTCCTGCTCCTCAGATGCTGCCTAACCTACTGTGCTCTTCCAGCATCACTCTAATCTTGACTTATGGTGGTGTTAATAAGTTCCTTCATGGCCATATTCTTGTGGTCTGCCTGGCAATCTTTAAGTAACAGTCATGAAGCATGGAGGAAAGTTGCTCTCCTCCCTTTACTTAACTATTGCTGGCTAGACCTTACCTGTCTAGGCCCCACACTCTGGAATTATTTCTCGTATTTCTCTGCTATTCCACCACCATATCCCAAGCTTTGGTGTATGTTCACTGTATTTCCATCAATGATGAAGAACGGAAGGAAATTACAGCACATGTAATAGTCTCAGGACTATTACAAATCATAAAATTAATATTTTGCACTCACCTTTAGTTTTTAAAATCACCAATTACACACATTAGTGAGATGAGGTAAACTTAAGGCCATGAAAACCATTTCATGGTGCATGGCCATTGACGGTAAAATTATTTCTAATTTTGTTTATTAAGCATTTGTTCAACATTTGTTTGTTTTTAAATAATAGAACTGGATCTATGTTATTATTATTATTATCATTATTGTTGATATTTATGTCTACTCATAGGTGTGGTACAATCAAATGAGCTATCACTCAGCACCAGCCTACCTGAACCAACTCAATAACCTCATTCTCTGGGCCAACCTACCACCAGACACTGACTGGACACAACACGGTATGATAAAGAAAAGCATGTCTGAAGAGATAATGGCAAAATGTATACTTTATCACATGGACCTTCAATGAACCAATGCTATAATTTTGTAGCTTACTTGTTGGAGCACATTTTATTTATTTCAATAACTTAGACACATACAGTGTCTTCAACGCAGAAAATAGAGTGCCATGACACTAAGTACCAAATATTTTTTACAAGCTGAAACCAATGGAATAGGTGATTTAAAGCTTGGCCAAAGCTTGGGACATGGTAATGGAATAGGGGAGGGATATGGGAAAACAAATTCCAGAATGTGGGACCTAGACAGTCAAGGTCTAGCCAGCAATAGTTAAGTGAAGGGAGCAGAGCAATTTTCCTCTATGCTTCATGACTATTACTTAAAGATTCCCAGACAAACCACATGCATGTGGCCATGCAAAAAAAAAAGAATTTCCATATACTTAAATGAATCAGCATATGCTACAAATAAACAATTGAAGGGAAAGTTATACACAGTGGTGCAAAGGCAGAGACATGAACTTATTTCAGAAAGTTGGAAAGGTGGAGGGTTATACTGATAAAGGAGGGGTTAAGCCATGAGGGTATTAAATAATCGGATGAGAATTTGAAATATTGTATAATTGTCAGACAGAGAGCCAGTGAAACTCTGAAGGAAAGCAGTAATGAAAGAATGAATAGGACTTCTTAAGAGTTAGGATATGAACAGCAAAAGTTTTGATGAATGGTTGTTCCCAAAGGATGAGAATTGTTTATCAAGGTGATTTAGTAAACCCACATTCCCAGTGTGTAGAAGCTGTGCTTGTAGGAATTGAGGATTGGAGCTAAACTGGCAGTATGTTTGATTTTCTGCTTGTTCAGCTGCCTCTGCGGACCTCCAAATTGGAGAGTGAAGCCTTAAGAAACAACCTTTTTTCTTCATTGATATTGCTTTTTTTTTGTCCAGATAGAAAAATACCTCATTAATGTGACCATGATAAATGTTTCTCAATAAGTAACCATTAATAAATGATACAGTGGATTCTTTTTAAAGTCTATGTCTTGAGGTAAATATTTTTCATGCAAAGTGTCACTTTTGAGTAGTCGTGAGTAGACACCTTGGGGAATTGTGGGACGGACACCCTTCTCTTGGTCAGTGTATCCTGATCACTATCTTTCAATCACGGCTGGAATTATACATATGTCACTGAGGTTGATGTTAGCAGAGGTCTTTATTTAACTGAAGGCTTATCCGAATTGCCAGCATTCACTTGTCAGTGAAAACTGACAGTTATAATCATTCTTTGGAGAAGTTCTGAAAGAATAAGTGACACATTGAAATGGCATCCCAGCAAGGAACTAATGTATTGAGAAGAAGAAGGGTGAGAAGAAAATCAAGGAAGAATTCATTCTGTTTTGATTTTGAGGATATGTAATGCTCTTATTTTGTCATAGAGATGTACAGCACGGAAACAGACCCTTTGGTCCAACCCATCCATGCTGACCAGATATCTTAACCCAATCTAGTCCCACCTGCCAGCACCCAGTCCATATCCCTCCAAACCCTTCCTATTCATATACCCATCCTGATGCCTTTTAAATGTTGCAATTGTACCAGCCTCCCCCACTTCCTCTGGCAGCTCATTCCATACACGTACCACCCTCTGCGTGAAAAAGTTGTCCCGTAGGTCTCTTTTATATCTTTCCCCTCTCACCCTAAACCTATGCCCTCTAATTCTGGACTCCCCGACCCTAGGGAAAATACTTTGTCTACTTATCCTATCCATGCCCCTCATGATTTTGTAAACCTCTATAAGGTCACCCCTCAACCTCCGACGCTCCAGGAAAAACAGCCCCAGCCTGTTCAGCCTCTCCCTATAGCTCAGATCCTCCAACCCTGGCAACATCCTTGTAAATCTTTTCTGAATCCTTCCAAATTTCACAACATCTTTCCGATAGGATGGAGATCAGAACTGCACACAATATTCCAGCAGTGGCCTAACCAATGTCCTGTACGGCCGCAACATGACCTCCCAACTCCTGTACTTAATACTCTGACCAATAAAAGAAAGTATACCAAATGCCTTCTTCACTATCCTATTTACCTACGACACCACTTTCCAGAAGCTAATAACCTGCACTCCAAGGTCTCTTTGTTCAGCGACACTCCCTAGGACCTTACCATAAAGTATATAAGTCCTGCTAAGATTTGCTTTCCCAAAATGCAGCACCTCGCATTTATCAGAATTAAACGCCATCTGCCACTTCTCAGCCCACTGGCCCATCTGGTCAAGATCCTGTTGTAATCTGAGGTAACTTTCTTCGCTGTCCACTACACCTCCAATTTTGGTGCATCTGCAAATTTACTAACTGTATCTCTTATGCTCACATCCAAATCATTTATATAAATGACAAAAAGTAGAGGACCTAGCACTGATCCTTGTGGCACTCCACTGGTCATAGTGCTCCAGTCTGAAAAACAACCTTCTACGACCACCCTCTGTCTTCTACCTTTGAGCCCGTTCTGTATTCAAATGGCTAGTTCTCCATGTATTCCGTGAGATCTAACCTTGCTATCTAGTCTCCCATGGGGAACCTTGCCGAGCGCCTTACTGAAGTCCATATATTTCACATCTACCATTCTGCCCTCATCAATCCTCTTTGTTACTTCTTCAAAAAACTCAATCAAGTTTGTGAGACATGATTTCCCATGCACAAGCCATGTTGACTATCCCTAATCAGTCCTTGTCTTTCCAAATACATGTACATCCTGTCCCTCAGGATTCCCTCCAACAACTTGCCCACCACCGAGGTCAGGCTCACCGGTCTATAGTTTCCTGGCTTGTCCTTACCACCCTTCTTAAACAGTGGCACCACGTTAGCCAACCTCCAGTCTTCCGGTACCTCACCTGTGACTATCGATGATACAAATATCTCAGCAGGAGGCCCCCCAATCACATCTCTAGCTTCCCACAGAGGTCTAGGGTACACCTGATCAGTTCCTGGGGATTTATTCACCTTTATGCGTTTCAAGACATCTCATGTCTATTTCATTTCTTTTCTTGCTTTACTGCACTAATTGGTTAAGAGCTAAAGATTGATCTAATTCACTTCTCCAATATTTCTGCTTTGAAACATATTTAGAAGCATTTCTGAGCACTCTAAAAAAATCTTACTCAATGAAATGCTTGACTGGGATCAAAACTTTAACTGATCACTTTAGTACTAGCTGTGTTTAAGACCCTGTTATTTCAATTAATTCAATTTTAAATCAGAATGTCTTAATCTTTCATGTCTGTCTTATTCATGCATTTAATTTCTGTATACAAATACTCTTTGTTATTAGGAATTACACTGTACAGTCATCCTTATCGAGGAGCCCTTCCAGATGATGACAAAATGTAAGTTGTTTTATATACCTTACAATGCAATCTGTAGGTTAATATTTACAAAATGAAATTTTGGTCAGTATATTTAAGTAATTCACTAGTCATGGAATATTTATATTTATGAATTGCTGACATTTTTAGTGTGTAGCACAAAACCTGTGTGAAACCTGCAAATGGGATTTTTACTAATGCTCGTTAAGTCATTTCAAAGCTATCTCTTTCATTATGTTCAAACTCCCCATATCTATAGATCACATTTGTCTTTGCTTTGAGATTGAAATAAATAGTTAGAAACTTTGGGCATTGACTCTCTTCAGGGACGCTAGGTCTTGTTGCAAAGTTGAGTGCCATTTGGGCTGGCAAAGATGTGTTTCATCCCTGAAGCCTTATGGCTTCAATAACTTCAGAAGGCACAGAGTAGATTCAGAAAGAAAATGGAAAACAAAGGCTTTAGCAAAAGCAATAAACTTAAAAAAATTAGAGTCATACAGCTGAGAAACAGGCCCTTCAGCCCATCATGTCTATACTGACCAACAAACACCGAACTATACTAATCTCATTTACCTGTTTACTCTCCCCCAGCATTTGAAGTACTCATTCAGATGCTTCTTAAATGTTGCAAGAGTACTTAGCTTTACCACCCTCTCAGCAGCATGTTCTATGTGTCTGTCATCTGCTGGATGAAATTGTTTTTCCTCAGAGCTCCTCTAAACCACTTGCTTCTCACCTTAAACATATGCCCTCTGATCTTAGACACGCAGCCACGGGGAAGAGATTCTCGCAATCTACTCTGTTTATGCCTCTGAGAATTCTGTATACCTCAATCAGATCCTTGCTCAGCACCTCTTCTTCAGGGAAAATAAACTCAGCCTATCCAGTCTTTGTCAATTTCTGAGACTTTTCATTCCAGGCAATGTGCCAGTGAATCTTCTCTGCACCTTCCTCCAGTTCAATCTCATCATTCTTAAAGTGTGGCGACCAGAACTGACACAGTATTCTACCTATAGCCTAACCAATGTTTTATGGTTGTAACAAGACTTTCTTGCTCCTATATTCTAGCCCCAGCTAATGAAAGCAAGCATCCCATATACCTTCTTTACTGTCTACACTGTGCTGATACCTTTAGGGATTATAGACTTGTACACCAAGATCCCATCATTATTCAGTATCCCTAGGGACCTACCATCCATGGTGTATCTGCTTCCCTTATTAGATCTCCCAAAATGCATCACCTCTCACTTATCAGGATTAAATTCTAACTGCCATTGCTCTGCCCAATTTACCAGCTGATCAATGTCATTCTGTAGCCTGACTTCATGTTCCTCACTCTCAACAACACCACCAATTGTCATGTCATCTACAAAATTACTGATTACGTCTTCTACATTTATAATGAAGTCATTAGTCTACATCCCAAACAGTAAGGATCCCAGCACTGATTCCTGTGGTACATATCTGATCACAGCTTCCAATTTCAAAGTTCTCCACTGTCAATCTTTCCCTCTAATTTGGAAGCCAATTTTGGATCCAGTTTGCCAACTTGACTTGGATCCCATGGGGTCTTACCTTTTGAACTTGCCTTCCATGTGAGATCTTGTCAAAGGTCTTACTGAAGTCCATGTAAACCATATCAACTGCACTACCCATCAATATATTCAGTCACCTTTTCAAAAAACTCAATTAAATTAGCCAGCCAGGATCTCCTTCTAACAAATCTGTGCTGACTATCCCTGATCAATCCCTGCTTTCCCAAGTATTAATTAGTTCTGTCCTTCATGGTTGGTTCTATAATTACCTGGCCTATCCTGCTGCCCTTTCTGGACCAAGGAACCATTTTACCTATCCTCTAGTCATCCAGCCCATCATCTGTGGCCAGTAACGTATTAAATATATCCACATGGGCCCCAGCAATCTCCTCCTGTGCCTCCCATAGCAGCCTGGAATATATCTCATCAGGCCCTGGGGGATTTATGCACCTTTATGCCAGCTAAGATATCTAATACTTCCTCCCTATTCTACTAATGTATCCCAACTGAAATCCCTGGCTATGATGTTTTTTTCCAAAGTGAATACAGATGATATGTATTAATTAATTTCATCCATGTCCACTGGCTCCATGCAAAGATTACCCCCTTGGTTTTGAACGGGTCCCATTCTTTCCCTGGTAATTCACTTATTCTTCTTCTGCTTATAAGCAGCTTTTGGTTTTCATTGATTCCAAGAGAATTTTGTGCACCCCCCCCACCTTTGCCGTCCTAATTTATTTTTTGAGCAATCTCCTACACTCTCTATACTTTTGAAAGGGCTCCCCTGTTTTTAATGTGCTGTACCTGACATATGCTTCCTTCTTTTTCTTTATCAAGCTCTTAACATCCAGGGTTTGCTGGACTTGCCCTTCACCCTTAGAGGAACGTGCTGGCCCTGAATTCTCATTGAACTACTTTTAAAAGATTCCCACTTTCCAAATATAGATTTACCTGCAAGTAACTGCCTCGAGTCTGTGATTGTCACATGCAATTTAATGATTTTGAAATTGGCCTTCCCCTAATTTAGATGTTAACTTCTGCAATATTCTTATCCCTTTCCATAATGACTTTGATACTTAGAATTATGGTCACTATGCCCAAAATGCTTGCTTACTGAAACTTCAACCATTTGACCAGTTTCATTCCCTAGGATTAGGTCTAACACTGCCCCATCTCTAGTAGGACTATTTATGTACTGGTACAACAACTCTGCTGGATGCACTATAAAAATTCCACCCTGTCTAATCCTTTCAAGCTAAAATTATCCCAGTTAATGTTAGGACAGCTGAAGTTCCCCTACAACCGTAACTGTTTCTCTCACATCTTTCTGTGTTTTGCCTACATATCAGCTCCTCTATCTCCCCCTAACAGTTGAGACATCTATAATATAATCCCAGGAACGTAATCACCCCTTTTTATTTCTAAGTTCTACCCAGATGGCCTCATTTAAAGACCCTTCTAGGACAGCAGTAATGGTTTCCCTTATCAATAATGCAATGCCCCACCTCTCTTATCATCCCCACCTGAAATTTCTATAGCCTAGAATGTTGAGCTATCAGTCCTATCCTTCTTTCCACCATGTCTCAGTGATTGTAACAACATCATATTCACATGTACTGATCAATGCTCTAAGTTCATCAGCTTTACCAGTCAAGCTCCTTACATTAACAAAGACACAATTTAGCTTTCTAGACCGCTTATGTGCCTTACCCTGCCCATGTCCTCACCACCTACTGGACTGCCGCAGCCTTCCTTCCATATCTGACTGCACCTTGCTCCTGACTGTATATCTGCTCTGTGCTCCATCGCCTGCCAAATCAATTTAAAACGTCCCCTGCAGCACAAACAAATCTTTCAGCAAGGATATTGGATGCATTCCAGGTCAGGCTCAACCTGATTAGCTTGTGCAGGTCCCACTGACCCAGAAGCTGTCCCAATGATACAAAAAACTAAAACTTTCCCCCTACACTATCCCTTTAGCCCTGTGTTCATCTGATCTATTTATCTGTTCCCGTTACTCAGTAGTGTGTGGGATGTGAAGTAATTGGAGATTCTAATCTTAGTAGCCTTCTGCTGTAATCTACTACCTAACTCCATAAATTCCTGCTGCAAGACCTCTTTTTTTTTAAACCCATGTTGTTGGTACTAACATGTACCACAATTGCTGGCTAGTCACCCTCCCCCTTCAGAATGCCCTGCAGTATTCTGAGAACATCTCTGACCCTAGCATCAGGGAGGCTATATACCATTCAAGAGTCTTGTTTGTTGCCACAGAACTGCCTTTTGATTCCCCTATGATCAAATCCCCATCATTGTCCTATAACACAGAGAGAGGCCCTTTGGCTCAAATTAGTCCATGCCGACCAAAATGTCCACCAATGCTAATCCCATCTCCCTGCACTTGGCCCATATCCTTCCTAACCTTTCCTATCCATTAATTTGTCCAAATGCCTTTTAAATATTGTTAATGTACCCACCTCAACCACTTCTGCTCGCAGCTCATTCCACATGTGTATTACCCTCTGTGTAAATAAGTTGCTCCTCAGGTTCCCTTTTATTCTTTCCCCCATCACCTTAAACTGATGCCCTCTCGTCCTTGATTCCCCAACCCTGGGAAAAAGATTGAGTGCATTCACCCTTTCCATGCCTCTCATAATCTTATACACTTCTATAAGATCCCCCCTCAGTCTCTTATGCTCTAAAGAAAAAAGTCTTAGTTTGTCCAACCCCTCCTTATAATTCAGACCCTTGAGTCCTGGCTACATCCTTGTAAATTTCTTCTGCACTCTTTCCAGTTTAATAGCATCCTTCCTATAGCAAAGTGACCAAAACTGAACATAATACTCCAAGTCCGGCCTCACCAATGTCCTGTACAACTGCAACATAACTTTCCAACTTCTGTACTCAATGCCCTGATTGATGAAGGTCAGTGTGCCAAAAGCCGCTTTCACTGCTCTGTCGACCAGCGACTCCACTTTCAGAGAACTGTGAACCTGAACTCCAAGGTCACTAAGGCTTCCGCAGTCTTTTTTCTCTCCTATTGTGCAGCAGAGCCAACTGTGGTGCCAAAAATTAATTTTCATAAAAAATCAGTAGTGGAAATATCAATGGGTCCAGATTGGTCAATCCCCTGAATGTGATGGTCTGCATTTTCAGGTTTTAAAAGAACTACAAAGATAAAGAATTCATTGGTTTTGACCACTTGGAGTTCTTTAGATTCGAGAACAGACCTAATGATGTGGATTTTATAAACCTATCTTTGCTATTCAAGAGAGAAAAATGGGGAAGTGTGTGCCAGCTGGTCTGGCATCAATAGTGTGATGTTACCAGATTCTACTTTTAGACATAGATGGGGCAGTTAGAAATCAAGAGACAATTAGGCAGGATCGGCATGGATTTCTGGAAGGGAAATCATAACAGATGGAGTTTTGAGATTATGTCTAAGAGATTGGATGAGGGGCAGCAGTGGAATTAGAGTATTTGGATTTCAAACAAACATTTGATACAGTTCCATACAAGAGGCTATTGCTTAAAATTACACAAATTTTAGGACACATGGCAGAAAGTATATGACCATAAATTGGAGATTCGTTAATGGGGTAGGAGAGACAAGAAATAAACAGTTCATTTTTGGGTTTACAGTAGTATGGTATCATAAGGGTCAATTTTGGGCCTTACCTTGGACTTTACTGGTTCACAATATCTATCAGCAACTTAGAACTGAGGACCACCTGAGAGCTATTCTGGCACACTGGTAGTGTCCTTACCTCTGAGCCAAAAGGCCTGGTTTAAAGTCCCATCTGCTCCAAAGCTGGCTGAACAGGTAGTTTAGAAAGTGTCTACTTGATTCACCGGCAGAAATTTGGTTTTATTTATTGATAATTTATCCATGTTAAATAAATTGACATTGATAAAGCAAGTTTAATATGTGATTTGTTTTCATACATTTTTCCCTCAAGTATGGAGAATCTTCGACAGTGTGGAGTGGCATTCTGTATTCTGCTGGGGTTTTCTGTTCTAACAGCAAGTATTGGTGGATACGTTGTACAAGATAGAGTTACTGGGCAGAAAAGATTACAACACATCTCTGGTCTGGGCTACAGAGTATATTGGATTACAAACTTCCTGTATGACATGGTATGGAAATATGATTCCTTCCTCGAACTATACTAAAGGTCATTCATTTTGTTTGCAGTTTTAATTTATCCTTTACTCAGAAATCTGAAAGAGCGCCTCTTAGACTCCTTTGCAACTCTCAGCAGTAATGCTTTGTGCTTAATTATCAAGAAATGCACCCATTGTAAGATGAACTAAACAGTGTCCAGAGATGAATGTTATGTTCACTGGGTGTGAGCATCTGATTGGCAGGTCCCTGATAATGAATTGCATGAGAATGGCTGTCTATGGTAGATGCTGGCTGGTAATAAAAATCAACAATACAATGGAGCTGATCATAAATCTTGCACACTTAGATGGTCATTCACCCCATACAATTGGACAGCCTGCCGGGATAAAACAAACTCAACTAATTTGCTTAACTTTCCATCACTTAGGATCTGTTCTTGCCAAACACTGGAAATATCATGATTGTGTGTCAAGTGCAAGTAACCAATGGAGAGCTAGTGGATGACTGTTGTGTGCCATGAATTTTCCCAAAGTTGTGAGAGAGCTAGGGTTGAGGTGAGGGTGCAGGTGGTGATGGTGATGAACACAGAGAGGGGGAGAGATTTCTGAGTAGAGATAGACAAGGAGCCATAAGTGGACCAAACAAATCAGTAGGCCAGGGTGGGTATGGAATGCAGGTAAAGGTACCAAATAGAGCAATAGCTAAGGTTTGGTGAACATTTTTTTCACGATAATAACTTACATTTATATGTTGTATTTAATGCAATAAGCAACCTGAGGGACTTGACCAATTGACCACTTCGGAAAAGAGTGATTAAAAGGGTAGTTGAAAGCATGTGCAAAATAAGGATCTTAAAACAATGTTTAATTTGGAGAGATACATGGCTACACTTTGCAAGGGACTAGGATTCAGGTAGTGAATATTGGCGCAAAGGAAAGGGAAATATATTCAGAAAATTTGAATTCTGAGAAATAGAAGGGAGTATTAAACAGAAGAGTTGAGCTAGCCCATAGAGGATTTTCTAAAGAAGAATGAGCAGCACAAAAATAAGTGCTGGGAAATTGGGAGTAGGTCAGTGAAGCCAGGATATATGAATAATTGCAGTTGCCTTCCAGTCTTTCCCCCTGCCCATAGCATCCACTTTTGTGTATCTGTCTGTATCAGTGTGTAGGGAGGGAGTTTATCAGGGTATTAGAGATTTTAACTAGTAGATATAAATGCCCACTGTTCATAATTGTTTATCTATAGTGAGAATTTATTTGTAATAATAGTCTTCTTGTTAAATACAATAACTCGGTCTATGCTTTCTGTCAAACTGTGTCTAAAATACAGGCAAATTGGAGAATTTTGTGAGCTTTTAGCAAATATTTAACTTTTGTGATAACTCTAGCAATACTGGGGCTTTGATTTACAACTTGCTACACCAGTGAGGTGTTACAGTGTAGTTCATATTTCAACCAGACAGCAAGATTATAAGTGATTTGATTCAGCTTAAAAGAGTGGGATGTAATAATGGAACCACCAGTAGAATAATAAGTAGAACCAAAAATAGAACTATATCCCAGACGTATGAAAATGTTAGACTTTTTTTTCATTGTTAACTAATCTTTGTGCTTTTTTCTCCTTATCTAGCTCCATTATATGGTCCCAGTAGTTTTGTGCATTTGCGTGTTTGCAGCTTTTCAGTTTTCAGCATTCACTTACAAAGATAACCTAGGAGCTACAGCCCTGCTGCTGATTTTATTTGGGTAAGAACTGAGAGATCAAACTGAAGTTGAAAATTGTAAAAAACTAAACATGAACTTCATAGCGTGGCTTTGAACTGTATACACCAACAAGATGTCAGATTTGACCCCCTTTGCTGAGTGATCTGCCCTTATACATGATTGTGGTGAGAACATAACAGCTTCAGTGTTATAGGCTGGAAGGGGAAACGAAACCAGATAGCCTGTTTGATTGCGACACATTGCCTGAAGTGATTTATAGACTGCACTTTTTGCCATTCAATCAAAAATATGAATTGGCCATGGTTTAGAGGCACTGATGAGACTCCAAAATAATTGTAGTTTCAAGTCTCATTCTGAAAATCTAAGCATATAATCTAAATAAAAGTTTACAAAGAAACAGATATATGGAATTGTTCATGAAGAGCAGATAGTTGAATTTGTAGCCATTATAGTCAAAATTATTAGATTAGATTCCCTACAGTGCGGAAACAGGCCATTCGGCCCAACAAATCCACACCAACCCTCTGAAGAGTAACCCACCCAGTCCCATTTCCCTCTGACTAATGCACCTAACACTAGGGGCAATTTAGCACGGATAATTCACCTGATCTGCACATCTTTGGACTGTGGGAGGAAACCGGAGCACCCGGAGGAAACCCACGCAGACACAGGGAGAGTGGTATTATTGATAGTGTTGACTGATAAATTTCAGTACAAAATGGAAGGTGTGCTTCACTATTGCTGGTGTGTTTCTTTGAATAAGATGTTAAACTTTCTATCCCCTCAGGACATTGAGGTTCCTATAGCACTCTTTGAAGAGAGCTGAGGAGTCCTATTGGCATCCTGATCAATATTAAACCTGCAAACAAATTCAAAAACTCGTTTACCTAATTATTTAGTATATTACTGTTTGGAATCTGTATGTGTACTGTATTGAATTGGCTATAAGAGGTTTTGCAATGGAAGGGTCATGGAAACACAATAGAATCTCTTTCTTTGGTAAATTTTCAGAGATTGCACAATACATTTGCCTTTTACAGAACTGCTGTTTGAGTGGAAATGTCAGCCTAGACATCAGCCCATGTTATGGTCAGTTAAATAATACTTGAAAATAAATTATCAATGTTATGACTAGACTCCAGAAAGAGAAAACATATAATGCAGCGAAGGGCAGTGGGAAACTAGAGAATTGGGAAGCTTACAAAGACCAACAGAGGGCAACAAATAAAGAAATAAGGAGGGAGAAGATTAAATATGAGGGTAAGCTAAATAATATAAAGGAAGACTGTAAGACCTTCTTTAGATATATAAAAGGAAAAATAGAGACAAAAGGGAACATTGGGCTGCTGGAAGTATATTGTAAATCAGGGCAAAGTCAGCACGGTTTCATCAAGGGTAGGTCATGCCTGATAACTCTGCTAGAATTCTTTGAGGAAGTAGCAAGCAGGTTAGACTAAGGAGAGCCAATGGATGTTAGCTACCTGGACTTGAAGAAAGCCTTGACAAGGTGCTGCACAGGAGGCTACTGAGTAAGATAAGGGTCCACGGTATCAGAGGCAAGATGGATAGATGTTTGGCTATCTGGCAGAAAGCAGACAGTGGGGATAAAAGGGTCTTTCTCAGGATGGCAGCTGGTGACAAATGGTGTTCTGCCAGGCTCAGTGTTAGGACCACTACTTTTCACTTTATAAATTAACGATCTAGATGAAGGAACTGAGGGCATTCTGGCTCAGTTTGCAGATGATACAAAGAGAGGAAGAGGGACAGGTAGTATTGAGGAGGCAGGAAGGCTGCAGAAGGATTTGGACAGGTTAGGAGTGCGAGCAAAGAAGTGGCAGATGGAGTACAATGTGGAAAAGTGTGAGGTCATGCACTTTGGTAGGAAATATAGAGGCATGGAATGTTTTCAAAATGGGGAGAAAATTGAAGTGCAAAGAGTTCTAGTCCAGGATTCTCTCAAGGTAAACTTACAAGTTAGGAAGGTAAATGCAATGATGGCATCTATTTTGATAGGACATGAATATAAAGACAGAAATATATGTGTGAGGGTCTGTTAGGCTCTGGTCAGGCCACATTTGGAGTATTGTGCACTGTTTTGGGCTCCATATCTCAGGAAGGAGGTAATGGCCTTGGAGCGTGTTCAGAGGAGGTTCATGAGAATGGTCCCAGGAATGAAAGCTTAACATAGGAGGAATGTTCGAGGACTCTGGGTCTATACTCGATGGAGTTTAGAAAGATGAGGGGAGATCTAATTGAAACATTCAGCATACTGAAGAGCCGAGACAGAGTAGATGTTGGAAAGATGTTTCCATTGGTCAGAGAGATTAGTACCCGAGGGCACATCCTTGGAGTAAAGGGAAGACCTTTTAGAATGGAAAAAAGGAGAAACTTCTTCAGTCAGAGAGTGGTGAATCTATGGAATTCATTGCTGCAGAAGGCTGTGGAGGCCAGGTCATTGAGTATGTTTAAGATTGAGACAGATAGGTTCTTGAGAATTAAGGGGATCAAGTGTTATGAGGAGTAAGCAGGAGAATGGGGTCAAGAAACTTATCAGCCATGATTGAATGGCAGAGTAGACTCGATGAGCTGAATGACCCTAATTTCTGCTCCTATGTCTTATGAACTTAAGGTTCTCCAATCCAATACAGTTCCAGACATGATATTCAAAACTGTTAATTCCCCAGGTCAGAGGATGAACTGGATCCCTTTCTTTACTTACCAGCTCCTTTAGTTGGTTGCAGCAAGATTAATTTAGGAAACCCTTCATTTTTTGGTCACTTTTCTCCCAGAACATAAATGAATTAATGTTTTTAAAAGGAACCAATTTAACCAGATTTCCTTGAATTAATAAAAACTGTGAGCTTATTAATTTCCACATCCGAGAGGACATATTAACCCAACACACATGCATATAAATTAGAAACAAGTGGCTATTGCAGTGCAGCTATTGCAGTGTTATTGCTGGCTTTGATATTGGGAATTGAACAATTAGTTTTACAATCCTTAGTTTTGTAGG
Source organism: Chiloscyllium plagiosum (assembly GCF_037043375.1). Classification (NCBI taxonomy): domain Eukaryota; kingdom Metazoa; phylum Chordata; class Chondrichthyes; order Orectolobiformes; family Hemiscylliidae; genus Chiloscyllium; species Chiloscyllium plagiosum. Next base: position 56,732,771 of record NW_028270143.1, read on the forward strand.
TTGGTTGAAATTTTGTAGTTCTGATACTTTTCCATTACAATTTAATTCTGTATTCAGGATGAGAGAGTCTTTTTGTTGTCCTATTTCCTTCTGTCTAGTTTCCAGCACTTGGAGTGAGTGAAGATCATTTTACCTGCAACACAGAGGTGGCTAGTGGTTAGTTCTTTGACTGTGACATTAGCAGCATTCTGATGCTCGAACCCAACTGTTACATTTGCGAATGTTCAGTCCCACATGCACACACTCCAGTAGAGTTGAAACTGGCTTTTTAATGCCTAGCCATGTGTATTCTTTAAATCAAAAAGCACAAAATCTGTCAGCAATTTGGGGCACAATATCCAGGGGGTATCTAGCTGTTGAGCAGGAGGTCATCAGTCTCTCATTGTCTTTGGACTCCTAAGAAATCACAGTTGAGACTATTTTGTCTCAGCTCTTCCCCTCTTTCAAGGGCTGTTGTTTGAAGTTCCCTTCATATCTGTAGGTATGACATTCTGTGTGTCTATCTTTCCAGACAGCCACTTAATTTACATCTGCAGCTATCTTTGTCTGCATCAATCCTCTTTTTAAAAAACTACATTGTGGAATTGCAAATTAAAAATTTTTACAGTATTTTGGGTTTTTGACTAGTGGACATAATATCACAAAAGAATTGATCAATTGACTGTCCAATAGTTTTTGCGATATAAAAAAGTTCTATGTGATGAATAACATCACTTTTGCGAATTGATCTGTGTATTCTTGCAATACCTTATTGTTATCCTGCAATTCTATGAACGCCTATAGACTGTGGCCCTGACTGTAAATACCTCTGATCAGATTAGGAAAAATGAATAAAAGGACTTTATTAAACTCTGCTTCAGGATTGGAGCCTTGATAAGCACCAGGACAGATTGAAAATGATGTTTAGCAGAACAGGATTCATTCTGTAAGCTGGGTTCCCATCTGGACAGACATTGCAACAGGGACTGAACCTTGCGTTTCTGCCTTACTTTGTGACTTGGAAAGTGTTGTATTATTACAATAGCCAGTCACATTGAAGGTTTTCTTCTGCTTTTCCTTTTTAACAGAAAGGAAGCAATAGGGAAAGGTCACACACTGGCCAACCACAGGATAGAATTGGCGCCAATGTGAACCCCAAACGTTTTGACAGTTTCTCTTTTCTAACTTTTCAACTGCTTCCCCTTGTAAATTTCTTCAATACCTCATCGTCCCATTCATCAAACCCATCCCAGGTCAACACCTCTTCAGCCAGACTTTCCAGTGGGATCAATGGTAGAGATGTGTTTACACAGAATGTTCTGCTCCATGGATTTAAAGGACTATGAGGATTTTGGTTGTGAACCTCAGGGATAATGTGAGGGTTAATCACAGGAACAAATGCACACAACACAGAATTTGGCCCAACCTCAGATTAATTTGTTTATTGATCTCACAGGATTTCTCCTATGATTTGTGAAAAACTTTCCAGATGCAAAATGCTGATACAAAGTTGACTAAAACTTGCATGACTAACCACAGTTCAAATCATTTATGATTTGATTGCGATTTGAAATTCTTCCAGTGCAAACTGCTCTATAGTTTGAATAAAACTTGTAATTTTACACACACAGTTGGCCACTAATGTTGATTTTTGGCTTGGATCTAGAAATGATCAGTCTCCATCCACCTTCTCCTGACTGCAGGAACCACACCCTGGTGTTGTTCTCCTTTCATGAAGATCATATACATCTCCTGTTATTATCCTGCTGAATTGTCCAGTGTATAAAGCCCTCTTTACTTTGCTTTGGATATTTTCTAATCAACCTATTCAGAGATGTAATTACATACCTCTCGAGCAGCCTACACCTGGCCTTGAGAGGATTGGGTGGACATGTTATTTCAATAGCAGGGAATGTTACAATCGCAACCTGATAGTGAGGGATATCAGGCTGTAGATTGATGGATGTGTGAATGCTGCTTCTGTTGAAACCATTGTTTATGACAATGTCTCTTGACGGCTTTGATTTGAATTTGTCAATGCCATTTGCCTTCCACCATTGTTTGTCATAATGTTGCTCCCAGTGTTTTTTATTAAGCCAGGGTTCAGCTGGTTCATGCTTCTGCTCGAGTTGCAATGAACACCTTCATACTTGTCTGTTAGTCACGTTGTGTTGAGGTTTGGTAATTCATGCTTTACAATTCAAAACTATGTTTATTGATCTTAGGATTTTACAGTCGGGGCGGTCATGCCTTTCAGTAATTTGGACAGAAAGAGTTAAGAACTAACACGGTTTCAAATAAAGCTATAACATAAGCAATCATAAACAGTAATTGTCATTGATCGATAATCACAAGAAAATGTATTTATATTATTTTCTCTGCTTGTTCACCTGTGTTTTTCTTTTTTTCAGATTTGCCACAATGCCCTGGATGTATCTTCTGTCAAGGCTTTTCTCCAGCTCAGATGTAGCTTTTATCACATATGTGGCGATTAACTTAGTGCTGGGTCTCTGCACTATCCTTGCAGCCTATCTTCCTCGTTTTCTGGCTCTATTATCCAGCCAAGGGGTAAGAAAGCAACCCTGAAATAATCACAAAATGAATGTTTGGAAAACTTGTGTTTGATTCAATCGATTTCTGAAATTTCTTATGAAGAACCAAAGTAAGGAATTATTTGAATCTCAATTTGAAAGAAAATTCTAGGATTGTGGGAAGTATTCCTTTTGAACTCAGACTGTCTTAAATGTTTTATAAGGTGCTTAAACTTAAAAAAAAAACTGAAGTCAGACACCTTAGAGACAAAAAGGCATAGAATTAAATATGACCTTTGTTCTTTAGGCATGCTTCTTCCACATCCTGACCTTATTCTATTGTGAAATTTCTCTTATGCACTTAATCTTTACAACAAATTAGTCTAAATTAAGGGGGCGGTACGGTGGCTCAGTGGTGAGCACTGCTGCCTCACAGCACCAGGGTCCCAGGTTCAATAGTAGCCTCAGGCGACTGTGTGGAGTTTTCACATTCTCCCCGTATCTGCGTGGGTTTCCTCCGGGTGCCCTGGTTTCCTCCCACAGTCCAACGATGTGCAGGTCAGGTGAATTGGCCATGCTAAATTGCCCATTGTGCTAGGTGCATTAATCAGATAGAAATGGGTCTGGGTGGGTTACTCTTCGGAAGGTCAGTGTGGACTGGTTAGGCCGAAGGGCCTGTTTCCACACTGTAGGGAATCTAATCTAATCTAGTCATTACTGCAAACATAATCTATTTTAACCTTCTACTGCTTGCTTTTGTTCTTCAGACAAAAAAAAAATTTGTACCCAGCAATACCAGTATAGTGCCAATTGGACTGGAAATATACATGTGGGCTTGTTTATTTAATCACCATAGACACAATCAACAAATAAAATGGGACAAACGTGGAACCACACTAATGTAACTAAAATTGAGTATAAAGAGTCATCAATCTAATAAAACAATGAAATGTCTTCCATTAATCTGATTATTAATAAGCAGAGAAATTTTGCACTATGAGTATTTTAAATCTAATTAACGTAACATGCAACTCTTCTGGAATAACAACCAGAGTTTTCCTGTTACAGTTTCTTATTGTTAACTTTATATTTGTTAAATCAGTCAACATAGAGCAGAATGTAACTTAAAAAGAAATAGTATCAAGAGGAATTTAAATTCCAAAGGCATAAACCTTTCATGAAAATAAGCATTTCATATAAAATGTGTTGAAATGGAGAAGGTAACTGTAATTCTAGTAAATTTGGGACTGAGATAACTAATAAATGTACTGTCAATATAGACATCAGTTCTAAAATTAAAATGTTAATGTTTATTTCATCTTCCTTCAGCAACTATTGAGAGTTTACAGTGTACTTCGCTGGGTCTTCATCATTTTTCCACAATTTTGCCTGGCCTTTGGGCTGATAGAACTATCCTACAATCAGTTGAAGTTTGATCTCACCAAGGATTTTGGAGTTGACTCGTACGTGAGTCCGTTTGAGATGGACTTCCTGGGCTGGGTCTTTGTAGCAATTACCCTGGAGGGATGTTTATTTTTGTTCCTTCGTCTCCTATTCCAAGGAAATTTGCTGTATAAACTCTGGTAAGTTATTTAGAGGCAGAGAGATGCGCTGCACAGAATCAGACCCTTTGATCCAACCCATCCATGCCGACCAGTTATCCTAACCTAATCTCGTCTTATTTGCCAGCACTAGGCCCATATCCTCTAATCCTTCCTATTCATATGCCCATCCAGATGCCTTTTAAATGTTGTAATTGTACCAACCTCCACCACTTCCTCTGGCAACTCATTTCATATACGTACCACTCTCTCAATGAAAACGTTGCCTCTTAAGTGTTTTCTAATTTTTTTCCTTCTCACTCTAACCTATGCCCTCTAATTCTGGACTCCCCCAACCCAGAGAAAAGACCTTGTCTATTTACCCTATCCCATACCCCTAATGATTTTATAAACCTCTATAACGTCACCCCTCAGACTCCAACACTCCAGGGAAAACAGCCACTGCCTATTCTCCCTATAGCTCAAATTCTCCAACCCTGGCACCATCCTTGTAAGTCTTTTCTGAACCCTTTCAAGTTTCACAACATCTTTCCAATAGAAGGGAGATCAAAATTGTACACAATATTCCAAAGGTGACCTAACCAATATTCTGTACAGCCGCAACATGACCTCCAACTCCTTAACTCAATACTCTGACCAATAAAGGAAAGTATACCAAATGCCTTCTTCACTACCCTGTGTACCTGCAACTCCATTTTCCAGGAACAATGTATCTGCACTCCAAGGTCTATTTGTTCAGCAACAGTCCCCAGGACCTCACCATTAAATGTATAATTCCTGCTCTGATTTGCCTTTCCAAAATGCAGCATCTCACAATTATCTATTGTGGCAATATTGCCCCTAAGTATAGCCATAATGCTATCCCTTCTCAAAAACACCACTCCCTCTTCTCTTGCGCACCTTTTCTGTCCTTGCGAAAGCATTTTCCTCCTGGAATATTAAGCTGCCAGTCCTGTCTATCTCTAAGCCACATCTCTGTGATTGGTATGGTATCCCAGTCCCATGTTCCTACCTATGCCCTGAGTTCATCTGCCTTCCCTGTTAGGCCTCTTGCATTGAAATAAATGCAGTTTAAGTGATCAGTCATACCTTGTCTGACTGCCTGCCCTGACTGTTTGAATTGCTCCTTTTCTAAGCTGTACCAGTCTTAGATTGATCTCTTCTCTCACTATTCCCCTGGGTCCCACCCCCCCCCCCCCCCCCCCCACCTTACTAGTTTAAATCCTCCTGAGCAGCTCTAGAAAATCTCCCTGCCAGTATATTTACCCCTTTCCAATTAAGATGCAATTCATCCTTCTCGTGCAGGTCACTTGTACCCCAGAAGAGATTCCAATGATCCAAAAATGTGAACCCTTCTCTGCTGCACCAGCTCCTCAGCCACACATTCATCTGCTCTATCCTCCTATTCCTACCCTCACTAGCTCATAGCACCGGGAGTAATCCAGATATTACTATCCTCAAGGACCGCCTTTTTAAATTCCGGCATAACTTTCTCTATTCTACCTTCAGAATTTCATCCTTTTCCCTTCCTATGTCATTGGTACCAATGTGTACAACAACCTCCTGTTGGTCCCTCTCCCCTTTGTGAGCATTCTGCACCATCTCCAAGATATCCTTGACTCTGGCACCAGGGAGGCAATACACCATTCTGATGTCTTGTTGCTGGCTGCAGAAACATCTGTCTATGCCTCTGAGTAGAGGGTCCCCTATCGATTGCTTGGAACCTGACGTGCTCCTCATTGCATTAGAGCCTGTCTTGATATCAGAAACCTAGCTGATCATGCTTCATTCCCCTGAGAATCAATCACCCCTTACATTTTCCAAAACAGCATATTTGTTTGAGATGGGATAGCCACAGGAGACTCCTGCACTATCTGCCTCCCTCTCCAACCTTTTGTAGAGTTAACCCATCCACCCAACTATATCTGTGGTTTTTTCCTCCCTTCCTATAACTGTCGTCCATCACACCCCCTAGCTCCTGTAAATTCCTTATTACCTCTAACTGCTGTTCCAACTGATCCATGCAATATGATAGGATTCACAACCAAACACACTTCCTGTAAACGTAATCATCAGTAACATGAAAACTCTCCGTGATCTCCCACATCCAATAGGAAAAGCACATCATTCTGCTAAAGGCCATCTTTGCTCCTTCACAATCTACAGATCCAGAAAATAGCCTAGTCATACAGCTCTAAAAACACTGCTCCAGGCTAACTTAGTATTTCTGGTTTATATTATTAAAATTTAATCAAGGGACAGATCTCAATAAAGCATAAACTCAAGAAAGAACCCATTCTACTCACTATTGTAGATTTACAGTAAGGTTACACTTAAAAACTATGCACTTATCTGCTTCTGTGCTGTGACTCTTCCACACAGATTCCGTCAAGGTCTGCTGTTTGTTCATTTTTCCTCAATACACTCCGATGCCAGAGATACTTGAACTCAAACAGCACAGGCAGTAACTGTGCAGATTCACTGCTGTGTCAGACAGCAGTGTAGCTAGTTTTTCTCTGACTATGTGGTCTCTGCCAAAGTCTGTCTTCCTCCTTTTTAAAGTGCCGTTGTTTTGATCTTCTTCCCCCCAAAGTTCCAAGAAAATGCAACAGCTTATAAAACAGGAATTCCTGCTCCTGGAATTCAAGGAAATCATCTCCAATACCTAAAATACCTCAAAAAGAATCAGCTCTTGCAGCCACAATTTTTCCCTTCCTCCAAGTTGGATTACCATTCTTTTGACCCATTTAGTATTCCAAGGTACTTAGGAATTAAATGAAACTACAAATGCAAGAATTATGGATAAAGAAGCATAGAAATACACTTGACATTTAGTTCATCAACCTCTGTCATTCCTCACACCACCTACCCTATCATACTGAGCATATTCTATTATGGAATTTTTCCCACTTTAATCTTTGATAACAATTTGTTTTTAAATAAAAATTAGGTCTTAAATTTCTATTACTTTTTTCATATTTTACAAAAAAAGCATTTTCTCCTTCTTAGCTTTACCAATATATGAACTATTGGGTCAGAAACTGTATAAAATTACATGATGCAATCAATACATAAAATTGACGGAGGACTGTCATTTTCATGAATTAAGCAAGCAACCAGTGCTCATCCTTTTAATGATTGGCAGTACACATTAACAGGGGCTTGAATATTAAGATTTCCTGAAGGTATTTAAAGACCGCCTGCAGCTTCTAAAGAGAGCCAATGTCAATGAGCCATGAACAAAGTGATCAGTCTTGTGAATACTATCTGCGACCCACATTAAAGGAGCCTCTTGTGACATCCCTGACAGCTTTGCTGGGAGCTCAGATAGTTTTGCTTGGAGCAATAACTGTTGCTTTCACTGTTCTGGATTCAAGTATTTCCTCAATCTTTCCGCTGATGAAGAAAAACATTTGCAGAGCATCTTTAGTTCTTATTCTGAGCAGTGAGCATGTTGACATGCGACAACCTCATGGTGCCCTCTTTCAGCATGACACCAAATCAATGCAGAACAAAGGGATGGGATGCAGACCGGAGGTACAATAGGGGATGATGTACAGACAAGTAGAGAAAAAGAACCAAGTCGGTCTAAAAGGCAGTGCAAATATAGTCATATTCAAGCAGAAAGGAGTACAGCAAGGTTGGATTTTATTTATTTTAATGAAAGGAGTCTTTCAAGTAATGCAGGAGAGTGAGAGTGTTGATTAGCAGATTGGGGTTATTGTTATCATTTGAGATATGGTTGAGGGACGGACAGGTGTAGTAGGTCAGTATCCAGGGTATGGGATTGTTACACAAGATAGTGGAGTGTAAAAGAGGAGGCAGAGTTGCATTATTATTCAAGAAGTCAATTCTTGCAGTAAGGAGGGATGATTTCTTACACATTTCCTCAAAAGAACTTAAAAATAAAACGGAGACAATCACTTTGGGGTTGTACTATTGTCGCACAATCTATTAGGGAGGGATAGGTATGCAGGCAAATATCAGAGAAGTTTAAAAATCATTTGGTAATAATAGTGGGGGATTTAAACGTCTCCAATATTAACTGGGATAGACAAAATATGAAAGGCTTAGGGCGAAGGAATGCTTAAAATATGTCTCAGCTTTTAAGTCAGCACATTAAAAAGTCCAAAAGGAGAGGGATATTCCTATGGTTTCAGGAACAAAACTGGGCAACTGATAGATCTGGCAGTGGGGGAGGGTAATATTTCAGTGATCGTGACCATAATTCAGTAAGATTTAAAGCAATTATGGATAAGGACAAAGGTGGACTGTAAATAAAGGTTCAGAACTGGGGGAAGGCCAATTTTAATAAGTTAAAACAAGATCTGGCCAAATTGGACTGGAAACAGCTACTTGCAGAAAAATCCACATCACAGCAGTGGGAGACATTCAGAAGGGTGTTATTGAGAGTTCAAGGCCAACATGTTCCCTTAAAGGTAAAGTATGGAACCAAAAATTTGAGTGAAACCTTGATGTCAAGGGATGTACAAGAGTAGACAAGAATAAAATAAAAGAAAAAAATGGAAGCTTATGATAGATACAGAAAGTTCAAATCAGCTGATGCCCTAAAAAGAGTATAGAAACTGCAGGCAGTGGATTACTTAAAAAATAAATCAGGCAAGCGAAGAGGCTGACATAAAAAAACACTGGCAAGTAACATTTTTAAAAATCCAGAGACATTTTAGTAGTACATTAGGGACAAGAAAATAACCAATGGAAAAGTAGGGCCCATTAGGAACTGAATAGCAATCTATGTGTGGAGCCAGAAGATATAGATGAAGTTTTAAATGAATACCTTGCACTTGTATTTATCATAAAGAGGTATAGAAGTCAGGGAAGAAGTCTGTGATATATTTGAACAAAATAGCATTGATAGGGAGGAGGTAATAGTAGTTTTACCAGGCTTAAAATTGGACAAATCCCCAGGCCCAGATGAAATGTACCCAAGGTTGCTGTGGGAGGCATGGAGGAGATTACGGAGATTCTCAAATTTTCCCATCTTTACATTCTGGACTTAATATTGAGTTCAACATCTTCAAGTTGTGAATCTTTCTTCCCTTTCTTTTAGCTTGTTATCATGTCCTTTCTCCCCTCCCCCATCCCAGTGTCTATCCTTTCAAGTCTAGCAGGCGATGCACCATTCTGCCATTCTCATATTCCGATCACTTAATCTGAACCAACATCATCTTTTTTACTATCACTGTACACCCCCTACTCCCATCCCTACCATATTGCATAAATGCTGTCCCTTCCACACTTCACTTCAGCTCTGATGAAGAGTCACCTTGACTCAAAATGTTAGCTTGCTTTGTCTCCATGCATGCTGTCCGACCCACTGTGATCTCCAGCATTTGTTGTTTTCAGTCAAGTTTCTCAGTTTTTCTTTGTTGACAGGTTTAGACCTGTTCTCTCTTCTTTGCAGCCTCCCTCCCCTGCCCCATCTATCCTCTGTCCCTCTTTTGTTCTTTCAGCCAATTTTGTATCCATGTGCCAACTATCCCTTTCATTCCATGCAATTAAATTTTACTCACAAATCTGGTGGTATTTCATCAAGTGCCTTTATCAAACACATCACTCTCCTCTATCCTCTTTATTACCTCATCAAAACATCTCAGGCGTGTTATTTAAACACAATTTGCCCTCAGAAAATGAATGCTGGTTTTCCTTCATAAATTTGCCTTTGCCCGAGTGATTGTTATTTGGTCCCAAATTGTCTTTTCTTAAAGCTTCCCCACCACTGAGATTAAAGTGACTGGCATATAGTTGCTGAACTTGACCCGCCACCTATTTTTGAGCAAGGGTGTAATATTTACTGTCAGTGCTGTCCTAAGTTTAAAACAACTGTGTACATTTAGATTGGGTTTTATGATAAACGAAATACAAGATGTTTTGACATTTTCAGCAACAAGGATTCCTTGCATGGTACAACCAGTGGCAATGAGGATGAAGATGTTAAGAAGGAACGTGAACGGGTTCTGACTGGAGAAGCAAGCAGTGACATTTTGCAGATACACAACTTAAAGAAATGTTACCAGACACTAATCAAGAAAGTTAGTGCTGTGAAAGGAGTCACACTGGGGGTGCCTGCAGGAGAGGTAAAGATAAACTTAAAATTGTTTGTTTCCATCAAAATGGTTAAAATGCAACAACAGTGGCAAGAAGAAGTGCTAGGTTGTTGTGATGGTAGAGAGTAGGCATTATGACTTCATTTGCCCTAATATGGGGCAGCTTGGGAGAGGAATATGGTTTAAGTGAGTGATTGTCCCATCTCTGATCCCAACATGTTGTTGTTATTGGATCCCATGAAGATTTGGCCTCTAGTAACGATTTCTTAAGTCTTGATTCTGCCAGCTACAATTGACAGCAATTTTGACAAGGCAGGACTTCAACATTGAACTCATCAGGCAATTCTTCACAAACTATTTGGAGATCATTCCAATGAGCTTTTACATTAGAGGCAGGGAGTCAGTCACCACTGAACATGCTGGCCCCCCAAACGTAGACTGCTTGTTGGAAAATCTCAAGTTAAATGTGCCCAATGACCGCTTGTCCCCTAATTTGTTATTCTGTAAGTTGTCTTTTCATGTAGACTCCTGACTTCCTTTTTGATTCTTAAAGATACGTTGGGAAATTGAGCTATTAGAAGTTCAAACATACAGAGAAAATCTTTCAACTTCTATTGGAGTACAATGCCAAGCACTTTGCTATCACAAATTCTATATCTCTTCTAATTTCCATTTTCTTGACCTATTGTTTCATAATTGCAACAGGAATTGCTTTCCTGAAGTCTCCCACTCAGAAATACACTTCAAGTTGAATAAAGGGGAAAGCATAATTGGTGACAACAAGATATTATCTTCCTGGTCTGATGAGCAAGATACAAAAACAATCTGGATATAGTTCCACAAAAGATAATTTGTTAGTTTAATAGAAATGTACTTGTGGATCTTCTCTGTTTCTTCACTATATGCATCAATACCTCTCCATTTTAAACCTTGTAATTTCTCTTTTTTTGTTAGTGTTTTGGACTCCTCGGTGTGAATGGGGCTGGGAAAACTACCACATTTAAAATGCTGACAGGAGACATAAGACCATCTTCAGGCCATGCAATTATCAGGACTGCTGTAGGGTAATTAAATAATCTGTTAATTTTTCATTCCCGGGTCCCCGGAATCTTTATGCCTTAAAATTAGATAACTATCGTTCATGTTGACTCACTGAAACTTTTCCGTTACAGATGATCTATATAACTTAAGCTTTCACTCGTGATTACATTTGTGAATGCAGTGCTGAAACCAAGAGACATTTTTGATTGCACCTTTCAAATAATGATTTTTTTTCTCACTTTATCCTTTATAATTTAGTTTTCAATTACCATTTCTGAAGCACTCTATTGTTCCTCCATATACCTGCCTTTGTCAGAATACAGCTAACATTAGCATATTGGCATCCCCATTCTCTACTATTCACACAATTACCATAAAAATTGTGTCACCAAGGTACCGCAATGCTTTCCTCCTTCAGGATCTGCAGTTAATGATTTCTTATTGTTTATGATTTCAATTTCCATTTAAACTCATAATATTCACTTTAGTCTGAGTCAGCTGTCCACTTATTCTCCCTTGTTCAACCCCTCCATGTAAACTCCCCAACTTATATTCATAACTACCCCTTGGTCTTGCCATTAGATCAGTCACAAATAGGGCTAAATACTTCCTTGTATCTTTCTATATTGACAGCCCCTTCCATTTCGAAACCGTACCTTAATTTCATCTTTGATTCACTTCCCCACCAAATGTTTTATATTTTCTCTCACCCCTGTCATAGCTCCCATGTTTGCAACCTTAAATCCAAGGCATGCAGACTTGAATTGAAATTATGGACAACAGGTTTAGTTATTCACTCCGAGAACTAGTTGGACCACATACACTATTGAATCTTGCTCTAGTGTGCTAAAACTATGTGATATTCCAAGATCACCTGGAATGAGAAGATTACATATTGCATCTGTATTTACTGCAATCTATCTTCTTAAATTCTTTTCCCCTCTGTCCTCCAAACTCACCTCCAACAATAAGTATGAAAGCCTCATGAGCTTCTATGTTAATACTTTGAGATTATCTGATCAGTTATTCTCCACCGCTTTCCTCCCTTCCACAAGACCACTTGACTAAATCTCTTTTAAATGTACTCCTAGCATGAACTTGCATCTTTCTAAAATTTGTCTCCTATTTCCTATCTTAACATCTCTAAGTTAACCTTCCCAAAAGACCTATTTGCAGGTACCTTAACCCTTTTTTCCTCAACTTCCCTTCCTAGTCCAAGCCCAAAAAGAGAAATGATGAGTCCTGGTATTTCTCCTGTTTCATTGTCCCTTTTTATCCAAAGCAATCCTGCCACTTCAAAATAACCTTCCCCTTCACAACCCTTAAGTGCTCAGAATTGGAAATCATTGTCACAATGGAGTTTTAATTATGTTTTCATTAATTAAGTTTTAATTAATTAAAAAATATGTGATGGCTTCTTCTGTGTACAATGTATTCAGTGTGGGCACGTTTGCTGCTTTATAACCAGGTCTGAACAAGACATCATAAACACAGATATTGATGGGTCTCTGATTGGATACTGTCCCCAATATGATGCACTGGATGATCTCTTGACTGGCTGGGAACACATGTTCTACTATTCTAGAATTCGTGGAGTACCTGAGGAGACAATCAAGAAAGTGAGTCATAATAAATCCTTTAATATTCAGAGAAATCATGGCCACTTAATCTACTTTGGTTTTTTTATGCTAGTTTTTCAGTGGAGACAGTTTTAAGTATGTTCATGTCTCTCGTTATAATACCGTGAGAATGCTAGAAGTGACCATATAAACTTCTTTCATCCTTCTTATATTTTCACTTTACCTGTTGGATTGAGTCTGCTGAGTTAAACTTGCTATCATGAATACCTGAGGCTACTGATTGAAGTTCCAAAAATGAGTAGGGCTTATGTGCTTATCCACTCACTGCATCTATACTTATTCGTGGAAGAGAAGATGGAGAATCTGAAAAACATAACGTGAGATTCAAATTGTGTAGAATATATCTAGAACCAGATTGTTGAACAATTGACATGGCAATTTCGAAGGAGAGAGGAGCCAACCAAAATGTTTGTTTTGCGACAGCAGTCATTTTACTTTTAGCCATGCATCATACTCTTTCCTGGTCAAACCTATTTTCAAATATTATGGCATCTTCTGGTCAATTTTACCATTGTGATCTCTGCATCCATTTTGTTAACTTCCAGAATACCATAGTCAACACTGATGTTGTTTTTACTCCCATTTGGCTTCCGCTATATTTATTGTTATAACCAACACAAAGTACATTAAACTACAATTAAAAAAAATTCATTCATGCAAAATAGTTAAGAGTCACTAGGCCAGCATTTATTGCCAACTTCAGTTAAGTTAAGAGGCAACCACATTGCTGTGGGTCTGAAGTCATGTGTGGGTCAGACCAGGTAAGGATGGCAGATTTCCTTTCCTAATGGGCATTAGTGAATAAGTTTTTTTTTAAATATGTGACAATTGACAGTGGTTACATAGTCACCATTAGACTAGATGTTTATTGGCTTCAAATTTCACCATACTCAACAGTGGGATTGGAACCATGTCCTCAGAATGTTAGCCTGAGGTTCTAGATTTCTAGCCCAGAGAAATTGTCACTGCACCACTACCTCCCCCAGTGATTTTAATGGATCGTACCAAACCTATTGCTCTTCAGTTATATCCAGTTATAAGTAGATAATTTTACATTTTACTTACATTTGGGTACCAAGAATTACAATTGATTCAATCATGTACAAAATCCAACAATTTTATTGAAAATCATAGTTACCCCTCCAGTTGTCAGTCTGACATGGTCACCTTGGAGAAATTATTGACTCAGATCTTCCATGAAGAGATTTATATTATCTTTACTATGTATAGAAAGTTAGAAATTAAGATTCAATTAGAGCATTAATCTAATGCAAAGAATACATGAAAAAAGTTTTACTGACCTACTAATGAATTGCTTTAAGAGGCTGTCAGAGACTAGTTGAAACACTGGGCTTCTTTCAGATCCATAGCTCGAGTTAAGATCTAGATGATTTGTGCTAAAAATATGAGCTTATGTCACCAAATTAAATTTTTTGATGTTTGGGATCTGATGAACCTTATATACTAAGTTTATATCACTATTTAATAAGTGCCTTTATTTTGTGCGATAAATTGTGAGGAATCTTTTTCAGTCAATGTCCAGCACATCGATGGCACCTCTTGACAGCTCCGCACTGTTGAGCAGCAGAGTGAAATCTATCCTGCATTTTACTGTCGATACAAAATTAATATCCCAAACCAATAGAAGTAAATTAATTCAGTAAAAATGTTACCTGCCGGGAAACCAGAAAAGCCTCAGGGAGATCTTTTAGTCACACAGGACTCGGTCTTATCTCCTGGATGAGATGGGCTCATAATGGGATAGGCAGGCTGCTTGCCCACCAAAACAGCCATAAAGTTAGCAGGAAGAACCTGTTCAACCATTAAATTCTGCAGCAAAAGGCTAATGCCAGAGACCCTGATACAAGGTAATAACCTTCCAACAGGGATGCCCCAGTTCAGATTCGTGAGTAAGTAATCGTAGACTGGAGAAATGCTGCTTGGTCTACAAGGAAACTTTACAATTTTTGTTTAAAACTAAATTTGCTGGGCTTTTCAGACCCTGGTTGCTCTTCCCAACAGGTTTTTATCCATCATTAAGTCTTAATGCCCCTACTACCTGCAACTTAAAATCACAGTCATGGTGGGACAGGAGTGAGGAAGACTGCCATTCTATTTCAACTGTCCTCTTGCCTTTTTTCTCCAAGAGTAGTGGAAACATTTGAGGCCTGAATAAGAACTTGGCTTTTCCTGATTGACATCTCCTACTGAATGGGCCCACAGAGAAGTATGGGTTTTATACGGCAGAGGTTTCTTATTGAATCATATTGATGTAATATCTTCTCTGACATATCTAATAGAATGTCAGCCATGTTGCATGTTATGTCTTCCCTTACCTGCCTTTGTCAAAAAAAATAGTGTTGGTTTTCATAAATACTTGAGGAGTAAATTACATGACCCATAGAAAGCAAAGAGTTGTTAGCTGTGTAGCAACTTTTTTCAATTGCTTTTGTATGATCACATTGTGGATTAAATCTTCACCCAGATCTTTAATATAAAATGCTTTTTACTTTTTGTTAGCCAATTTTGAACACATTTAACTTTTGGACATATGGAACAATAGATGATAAAGATTCCTGGAAATTATTTTTAATTCACTTCACAAAACTTTCATGTTATTTATGAAACTTTTATTTTACACTGGGGATAAAATTGGATGTTTCAAAATATTATAATTTTTGGACTCAAAAAGGTAATTATAATTTGGGCATATCTGGGTAAAACCTGAGCACCTCATAGTCCGTTGATCTGAACCAGTCTGTTGAAGCTCTTAGTGCCAATAAAAGCTGGATCTTGGGATTGTTTAGTGTTAGCTCTAGCATGAATTACTCATACAAGTCTGAAAAGTTTTGTTTCAGATACAAAATGCAACCTGGTTAAAACTTGTCAAACTATAGAGTTTGTGAGAGCCATTAATATATTTGAGATGTAACATATTTATTAAATATACTTGTTCCCACTACGATGTTATGAAGTTCATTAACACAGGGTTTTGTTCTTTTCTGGTCATTGCAGCATGTTCACAATCTTGCTCATCACCTGTACCTGACTTCTCATGTTGATAAATTAGTGAAAACATACAGTGGGGGCACAAAGAGAAAACTATCAACAATCCTGGCATTGATTGGCAGACCTCAAGTCCTTTTACTGGTGAGATCTGTTTTGTTCTTTTCTGGTCATTGCAGCATGTTCACAATCTTGCTCATCACCTGTATTATAAGGAGGGCTATTCCTTAAAGATTGTATCATGTGCAAAAATGCAACTACATTAATGAAGAGAAGATCTGCTCTTATGTTTCTATAAAAGATTGATAAAACTAATCTTGACGTTAACCACTGGATAACTGAGCAAGAAAGGTAATGGAACTGAAATGTATCAACTGTCAGTATGTGATCCAAAGCAAACAAGCATTTTGAGGATGATGTTTTGATGCTTGTTTATATTTAGGACGAACCAAGTTCAGGAATGGATCCTGAGTCCAAGCGCTATCTCTGGAAGGCAATCATGAATGAAGTGGAAGCTGGGTGTGCTGCTGTCCTGACATCACACAGGTCCATCAACAAAACTTTTTGCATATGTGGGAATTACAGCAACTGTAAAACAGCAACAGTATTTTATTTATTTATGCAGTCAGGCTTTCCAACTCAGAGAGATGATCCTGGACAATTTGAGTATTACAAAAGGAATTGTTTTTAATTATGACTTAGGTGTCCTTTGGGGCACAATTTAATTGAACCTGAGAGAGATCAGTAAAAACAGTGTCAAACTCACCTCTGCAGCTTCACTGTTTTCTTCCCTAGTCTCTCTAAATTTCCTCAATTCATATATTCCACAAGAATAACTTGGTTTCCTCCCACAGTCCAAAGATGTGCAGGTTAGGTGGATTGGTCCTGTTAAATATGGGGTTACGGGATAGGATAGGAATGTGGGTCTGGGTGAGATGATCTTTGGTGGGTTGGTGGTGACTCAAGGGGCTGAATGGCCTCGACGTGGCATTGTAGGGATTTTATGATAATTAGTTTAAATTTACATAATTCCGCATCTTAATTATTTGATGTAACAAAGACACTATTTAATTAAGTTGGTTTGTGTTATTACTTTCAATCATTAGGCCGTTTTTGATGAAGCCAAGCACCCATCTTTTTTATCATGGAATATTTTCTATAAAAGGCGAGAGCATACACTAATCAGATTCTCTTAAAGACCAGCACCTTAAGTACCTAGAAAGGATTTACTTGTATTATCTCAGTAATAACCAGTAATGAGGATGTCCCACTGATACTTACAGCCAAACATATGAATATAATTATTACAGTGAGAGGAAACTGTTGATATTATAGACTGTATTTTCTGCACCATTTGCACATTGTGATTATACATCAGAGATCAACAGACAGTGGAGTTGTGGCTTTTAAATGCAACTTGAGTTTACATAAGATATGACATAATGTGTAAGGACTCAACAATTCTGCTCTCACAGTTGGAACAAAAGTAGTTATTCTAATTCTCTTCACTCAGTTGCATTATTTAAAATACTGGATGATTGAATACTCTTGGATGGAGTCCAGTTGTACATTTAATACCTTTCGAATGGAATGGCCAGAAATTACGGTGATGTCTGCTGTAGCAAACATTGACTGAAATAATAAAAATTAAGAAATCCTGCCTTGCTAGACGCTGCCAAACCTGCTGAGTTTCTCCAGCACTTACTATTTCTCCGGGATTTGTCCAGCCTTGCTTTTATTCAACAATAAAATTAGATTAGACGTTGAAATTATACATTGAAAAATACCTTAATTGTTTGTTGAGTCTCTCATCTGTTAGAATGACCATGATAGTTTCACTTCTTTCATATGTAAATTATTCTCAGGTTAACTGTAACACTAACTGGGACTATCATGGTCATTCTAACAGAAGATAGACTTAACAAACAATCAAGGTATTTTTCAATGTATAATTTCAGTTACACCATACTGTAAACATTTGCTATAAATTCTGTGTCTTACAATTGTGTCCTCCACAACCACCTGATGAAGGAGCAGTGCTCCGAAAACTAGTGCTTCCAATTAAACCTGTTGGACTATAACCTGGTGTTGTGTGATTTTTAACTTTGTACACCTCAGTCCAACACCGGCATCTCCAAATCATGACTAGAAACCCAACTGGGTTTGCCGCTAAACACAGTGGTCCCTTGACATTCAGTCACTAACTCTGAAATCCTCAGTATCAATTAGAAATTACCATTGACCAGAAGCTAAATTGGACTCACCTACAAATGCTATGACATTAAGAACAGGTCAGATGCTGAGCATCCTGTAGTGAGTAACTAATCTCTTGACTCTCCAAAGTCTATTGCCATCTGCAAAGCATGAGTCAGGAGTATGACAGAATACTCCCCACTTGCCTGGATGAGTGCAACTCCAACAACACTCAAGAAGCTACTTGATCACCTTCACATTACAAACATTCACTCCCTCTGCCACCAATGCTCAATAGCAACAGTTTAAAACATCTACAGAGGCACTGCAGAAATTCATCAAGACTTCTTAGACAGCACCTTCAAAACCTATAACTAGTTCCATCTAGAATGCCATTATGTTATTTCTTATGTAAAATCAAATTACATTTAAAAGGAAAATGGGAACGTCGTCACCTTGCAAGTTCCTTCCCAAGCCACATACCATCCTGACTTGGAGTATCATCATTTCTTAGCAGGCATTGGATCAAAATCCTGGAACAGCTTCTCTAACAGTATTATGGGTGTACCTACACCCACAGACTGTAGTAATTCAAGAAAACAACTCACCACCACCATAAGGGCAACTAGGAATAGGCCATAAATGCTGGATGGCCAGAGAAATCCACATTTCTTGAATGAATAAAAAAAAACTAAGACTTTTGAGAATTTCAAAACTGCCTCGCTCAAATAAAGATGAATGTTCATATATATGATACAGTTTATACAGTAGGTCAAAAATGGTCACCATTTGTCTTCATAATTTGTGTTGATTGCATTAACTTTTTATCATGCTAACTTTTTCATCTTATTCTGCTTCAGCATGGAGGAATGTGAAGCCTTGTGTACAAGACTTGCCATTATGGTAAATGGTAAATTAAAATGTATTGGCTCTCCCAAGGACATAAAAACCAGGTATGTTTTACAACCAAGGGAACCCATCAATCCTAATTTGCTTTTAACTGTGTCACATCTATTTATCCTTTATTCATGTATCTCAAGAATTAGCTATATTGGTGCACTCCTGGCTAATCACCTAACAGCATAATCTTAAGCACATCCAAAAGTCTGTTGCTTAATAGTTGGCCCATTGGTCTAATGGACCAAAGTTTGGGATTGGTTTCGACTTTGAATGAGAGCTATTAGCCCTGTGATCAGCGGTATACCAGAAAGATCAGGTTGCTACAACAAAAGCAGCAGCAGTATTATACAGTCTCAAATTGTTGTCACAGTTATTCGTCCACCTTCTTAATTTTTCTCCAAAGCAATCTGGAAGAAGACTTCAAGCATGCTCCACCATCTTCAAATACTGATTTAAAAGACCCCTCAATTGGGAGAATCAAATAAAACACTCCTTTCTCGGGTTTGCAGCACTTCAATAATTTCAAAATTGTTTGTTTTTTTTTGCTTCCCTAAACAATTCCAGCACTTGGCTCTGTTCTGAATGCAGGACAGAACGGCTAATGCAGTGCTAAGAAATTGATGCAAAGAAATTTCTTATTATTAGGGGATTTATGGTAGCTACATTTTCATTCATCTAATCAATATAAGAACTCATGCCAATCAATTTGGTATCTCGCAACCCCCTTCTGAAAGCTCTAGTAAAACTTTGTAGTGCTGCACCAAAACGGTTTTAGTGGTCCCCTATTCGGAGGATCATGATACCTGAATTTTAACAAGCCTAATCAACTCAGGAAGTCATGATGACCATTTTGGTGTCTCATGCTCCACATCAGACAGCTCCAGTAGAGACCCATGAAACAACATCTCACACACATACACAAACACACACACATTTTATAGTCGATATGCACTACAATCTATTCACCCACACGCACAATGGTTCCTGGTTAAGAAATGTTTTAATTTTAACAAAGTTACTATTGGTTTTAAATCCCAACATAGCCTTGCTGTTTTCTGTCCCTGTAATCTCCTGCACCTCTGCAGCCCACCAAGCCATCTATCCTCATCAAATTCTGGTTGTTCAGCACCCACTCAGCCAAAATGATATTAGTCACCGATACAAAAAACAAAACCCATGTGGTGCACAACAAATAGCTGACAATTTAAACGCTGCACATGAAAGTAATCAAAGAATTGTGCAGTCGACAGAGAGATACTACACAAACACTGCAATGATAGCCTAGATAAGAATAGCATTCTCACATAGAATGTTTTCTGGATGTCATTAAGGTAGCCATGTTCTGAAACCAACCAGACAGGAGGTTACATTAGACTTTGTATTGTATAATGAGACAGGATTAGTTAATGATCTCAGAGTAAAGATACCTCTAGATAGCAGCAACCAGAATATGATTATATTTTACATCCAGTTGAAAGCGAGGAGAGTGTGTCTAAGCAATTAGCTGAGTGAGCCAAAGTGATCTAGAATATGTAGCTGGAAGATAAATCATTAATAAACTGTAGCAGGTATTGAAAGAATGTTTCAAAATACTCAGGTTAAGTATTGTTTTACATGAAGATAATTTCCAAGATGAGGAGTACCATCTGCAGTTAATGAAAAATGTTCAGGAATGCATCAAACTTAATGAAAAAACTTATCTCTCAATGTCAGATCAGATGATTGGTCAGGATATAAGGAACTGCACAGAATGACAAAGATTAATCAGGACAAAGAAATTAGACAATGAGTGAAAGCTAGATAGCAATGTAAAATTGGATAATGAGTTTCTCCAGGAATAAGTAAAGTGAATGTTGGTCTTCTAGAAAGTGAGAGTAGGAAGTTAGTAGCAGGTAGTAAGGAAATGGCAAATGAGATAACAAAATATTTTTCTTCTGTCTTCACTATGGAGAATATAGAAAACATCCTTGAAAGCAACTATAAATCAGAAGGTGGGAGGAGGAGAAGAGCTTGATGAAGTTGCATCACCAGGAAAGCATTATTGAGTGAACCAATATGGCAGCATTCTGACAAGTCCCTGAGCTCTGATTTACTTCATCCCAGGGTCTTAAATTAGGTTTCTAGAAGGTAGCAGATGCATTGGTGTTAAGTTTCCAAAGTCTTCTAGATTCAGGAAGGATTCTATCAGATGGAAGTAGCCAGTATACTCCTGCACACCTTCTCCCCGCAACTCCCCACATTCCAAAAAGGGAGCCAGAAAGTAGGAAATTATAGTTCAGAGAATATGATGTATACCATGGGTAAGTTATTAGAATTGATCAAAAAGTAGTTAACATCAATGCACTTAGAAGTCCTCAAGGTCATTAGGAAGAGCCAGTGTGGTTTTCAGAATGGGACAACATATTTAATCACTTTTTTTTAGTTCTTTTGAAGGAGTAATATGCATAGTGGCTAAAGTGAAATGTTGATCTTTATCTTTTCCAGACAAGCTGCTTTTAATGCTAGTATGTTGCCTCCAATGTCATGAGTTCTACTTTGCATAATAATCTTTTATATGGCACCTTTTCAAATACTTTCAGGAAATCCAAGTATATTACATCTACACTCTACTTTAGTCACTGTGCACATTACAAGTGGATCTTTTGCCGATTGTGACAAGTGAATGCTTGGTGGGGCTTCAACTTTGTACAATTTATTTCAATGACGTGATGAGGGGAGCAAAGTTTAAAATGATATAAAGACAAGCAGCAAAATATGTTGTGATGATGATATAACAAAGTTTCAGAGTGATACAATATGTTAAGTGCTTGAACATAAAGTGTAATGTGGAAAACTGTAACAGTTCACTTTGATGGGAAGAGTGAAAACAGTGAATTACTTGGAATATTTTTAAGGCAGCATTACATAGATATTTGTTAGGCAAAGGAACCAAAGTTACAGGAATTGATGAGAACCTGGAATTCAAAAACAAAAGAATCAGATATGATCTTCTTGAAAGACAGAGCAGGTTTGAGGGGCCACATGGTCTATTCCTGCTCCTAATTTTTGTGTTCATAGTAAGGATAAACTGGGAGCATATTTCTTACCAATTGATGATACAACAGTGGCCATAT
Source organism: Chiloscyllium plagiosum (assembly GCF_037043375.1). NCBI lineage: Eukaryota > Metazoa > Chordata > Chondrichthyes > Orectolobiformes > Hemiscylliidae > Chiloscyllium > Chiloscyllium plagiosum. The sequence goes on from NW_028270143.1 coordinate 56,754,804, forward strand.
TCAGACTGAAGAAAGTCATGTCCTTTACTCCTAGAAGCTGTGAACTCTTCCTTTCCTCAGCAACTAATGGTATGGCTATAGAGGATATGTGCTCCTGCTTATATACCTCTGATCATTTTAATGTACAAAATCTGACATTCAAAAATTTTCAAGAATACATTGGCATTAGAACAACTTTAACAGTTCAATAGAGACTTTTAAAGGTGATGGCACTCATCGCAACAATAGTCTTCATCAATTAGCCAAGTTCATTTGGTCAAAAAAGAGCATACCACACACAATTCACTCTGTGGATAAACATGCTGCTCACATGTCTCACAGCTTATTAATACTGAAGGAAATTCTGAGATCAAGGTTTACGTAGATTTGCTTACCTGCCATATACAAAGTAATTCATGAAGAAATGAAGGTAGAAGTTACTGTAAGTGATATGAGTGTAGCAATGTATTTATATTTCAGTGTAAAGTACCACTTGCAATGATCCAGGAAACTGGGCCATATTAAATGTAAGCTTTTCTCTCTTGGTTTTTGTCAACTGATTCCGTAAAGTAGTACACATTTATACATGAAGGTTTCACCTTACCTTATCTTTAGTTTATTGTAACCCATTGCTTTCTTTATCTTTAGGTTTGGGGAGGTTTATTCAGTTAAAGTAGGCCTCAGCCGAAAATTAGCTGGTGCAATGCAGCTCACAGATCTGTTGGAGGTGCACTTCCCTGGCACAGTCTTAAAGGTATTTGAAATAGAATGAAAATTGACAACCACACTCTACCAGAGAGTGAATTTAGAAAATTGTGTATATTCAAAGGATAGACATAAACTATGTGAGAAAGTTCCTTCCTATGCATTTGCCTGCAACTCTTTAGGTGGTGGGAAGGGAAACTCCACTACCATAAAAATGCTGGTCATGGCTTTGTCCAAATGAAGCAATAATTACTCAATGTTCCAACTCCCTTGAAACATAAACCAGATATCATTCCATTAATCTTTTTGATTACCATCCATACCTGGGCCCCAATATCTAGCAATCTATGCAGCTCTGACTCTCAGGATGTACACAACCATTGATTTGGCTTTCACTGATTCAAAGTATATAAGCTCATGTATCCCACATTAAACTCCATCAGGCTTGTTTTTTTTGTCCAGTCCTTTAATTCAAGTCTATTTGTAACTACCTAATCTAATATACACAATGTACTATGCTTCCTATGCTTACTATCATGTGCACATTTGAATATAATCCACTTAATTAATAATAATACTTAGAAGCTGAGACCAAATACAGATTCCTACTTAGTACTCCACATCACCTCCCAAAAGAGAATTTTTCTCCTTTACTGTCTACTTCTTCCTAACTACGAGGCTGTAAGAATAACTCCAAATCTATGCACATTTTTGCCTACAGTCTCTTGGATGGAATCTTAACAAATATTCTGAGGTTAATGCAGACAATATCTGGAGTTTCCACTGTGCCAGTGACTTCATCCAAAACGTTCCGTGGGTTTAATCAGACATGGCCTATCATTCATAAGTACATCTTTGATCATCTCGTACTTGTCCTAAATTTCAGTCTTTCCATACAGAATGTTTGGCTGTAGATCCTGATCTCATTGTTGGGAAATGTCAGGAGTGGGATCATGAAAGAGACTTTAGACCTGGTGATCAGCTACAGGACCACTCACCTCCAGCAACCCAGTCAAATTAAGGAAGTTGGGCAAGCTGCTAAGGCTGGAGGGCCAGTAGAAGGCAGCACCAAAAGATCAGCAGCCTTGCTATTAGACTTTGAAGCTGATGAATTGTCTCAAGGACATGAGGACATCTTTATTCCCATCATTGGTCATAGATGGCACATAAAGGAGAGACTGAAGGGTTTGAATCATTGAAGAGGATGGGGAACGTGCACCAGAGTGATGGGTATTGACACAGTTGTAACCAGTTATTAACATGGTACCTTCCCATTCAAAGAAGCCTCTGGTGCCCATGAAAACCCAGCCCAGCGCTAGGACCCTGCTAATGTTTCACTGATGATAGATTCCCTGGATGCCCAATAAAAATATAGATGGCATCAGGAAAGTGGCCCTAATTAAGTTTTAAAAGGGCCATACATGTAACCAGTCCTGCTTTCAGAATCCTGGAGAAGCAGGAATGTTTCATGAAGCCCACTTGATGTAATTCCCCTGCTTATTGGGGACATCCAGACCAGGCCTCTTTATCTGAGAGATTCCAGTACTTCACTGATATTTGATGTAACATGAGCATTTGTGAACATTTTTAAAAATATGAAAAATATTTTCTCTCTATCTCTCTTCATGAATAATGGAATTGTAACAGATGCTAAATTTATGGAACTCTAAAAAATCTGGAAAGATGTGCTGACTATTTCCTCACCTACTTTTTTCAATATTCTGTGGTGAAAATCATCAAGTCCTGAGGCTTTATTTATTTTAATATCTCTTATGCACAGGAAAAAGGAGAGAAAAGAAAACCTAAAGGTTCTAAATTGAATTAATGGTGATTAATGGGCTGAGGGCTTTCCTCTTTCTGGTGAATAAAGGACTTGATTTGCAATCTGCAATTCAACACAACACACTGTTATCATGTAAGGTTTAATCTATGAATTTCACCTTCACTACATTCTTTTATCCTAGGAACAACATCAATATTCCCTGGAGTATGAGGTACCACAGAGACACGGAGATTTAGCAAGGATGTTTCAGTTTCTTGAGAACAACAAAGAGGAACTCAATATCAAACACTATTCCATTAGCCAAGCCACTCTAGATCAGGTATTGTACACATATATACTATCAGATGATAAAGGCTATCTACTAAGAGTTCAAATATCATTTCCTCAAAACTGGCATTTGTAATTCAATCCCCTAAAATCCCAGAACAAACAAAACTGAGCAGGATGAGATATTTTCCCTCTTTCTCTTAGATTCTTGGATTATATTAGTCCAAGCTAATGCTTATTGTTTGGCTTATGGACAGCCACTTTCCTTTGATGCCAAGGTATGTCAAAGTCCAGTCAGTAAGCTGTGCTTATATTGGCACGTGAAACCGAAGGGTATGAAGTATTTGATACTATTATAAGAGGATTGGCTGAGGAACGGCAGAATTAATTACACGTCTGACTGTCAAAATTCCATGCTTATTTCCTGCTGTTGTCTGAATCTACTCTCGCAGCTTGCAAGGTAAGGGCTTTAACAGCTACTTGCAGGACTAATCTGCAAATCATGTCTCAATTAAAATAACAACTCACTATAGAACTAGCACCACTGTTATCATGCTGTTAACATGATATAGTAAAAATCCATCCACAAGATTCTTCTCTGCACTTATGTCACACACTTTAAGACTTGCCTCTGGGATAGTATTGATACCAGATACTCGTATGTAATTAATTTAATGGGTATGTTGAACTGTTGGAACACATTAGATCTAAGTTGGTTCAACCTCCATTACTTTTTATTTTGACCTTACAACACCTAGTGCCTTATCTGTTCAACTATCTAATTAGATAAAAGGGCATTGTGATGCCTGTGCAGGTAAAAAGCTGGAAATCCATTTGAAGGTCAAAATATAAATATTGCTTACAACTCCAATGAATTCCAAAATGTACATTTTCTGATTGTAATGTCTTTCACTGAGTCTTGTCCACTGGAAGAGCCTTTTAGGTAATCATGAATCCATACATAGAAAGATAAGTATCGGAGTAGGCCATTCAGCCTTTCAAGCCTGTTCCACCATTCAATATGATCATGGCTGATCCATGTTTTTTCCCCATTTCCTTGGTCTCTTTAGCCGCATTGGCCACATCTAGCTCCCTCTTGAAGTTATCTAACAAACTGGCCCCAACAGCTTCCTGTGGGAGAGAACTCCACAGGTTCACAACTGAGTCAAGAAATTCCTTCTCATCCCAGTCCTGAGTGGCTTACCCCTTATTCTTAGACTGTGACCCCTAGTTCTGGACTTTCCCAACATCGTGAACATTCTTCCCACATCTAACCTGTCCAGTTCTCACAGGATTTTATATATTTCTATGAGATCCCCCATCATTCTTCTATATTCCAGTGAATACAAGCCAAGCTGATCCAACATTTCTTCATATCTCAGTCCTATAGTCCCAGGAATTAGTCTGGTGAATGTTAGCTGGACTCGCTCAATAACAAGAATGTTCTTCCTCAGACTATGAGACCAAAACAGCACACAGTACTGAAAGTGTGGCCTCACTAAATCCCTGTATAACTGCAGCAAGACATCTTTACTCTGGTACCCAAATCCTCTCACTATTAAGGCCAGCATGCCATTAGCTTTCCTCACCGCCTGCTGCACCTGCATGCCAACCTTCAGCAGCTGTTCCACTGTAACACCTGAGTCTCGTTGCATCTTTTCCAAAACTGCCACCATCCAGATAATAATCTGCCTTCCTGTTTTTGCCATCAAAAGTGGATAATCTCTCATTTATCCACATTGTATTGTATTTACCAAGGACTTTCCCACTTAGCCAGTCTCTCCAAGTCACCCTGCAGCCTTTTAGCCTCCTTCTCAAAGCACATCCTGCCACCCAGCTAAATGTCATCTGCAAATTTGGAGATATTGTGTTCAATTCCTTTGTCCTAAACATTATGTATATTGCAAACAGCTAGGGTTCCAACCCACAGTATCCCACTTGTCATTATCTGCCACTCTGAAAATGACTTGTTTATTTCAACTCTTTGCTTCCTATCTGTCAACCAGTTCTCTTTTATGCATCAATATGTTACCTCCAATATCATGAGCTTTAATTTTGCTTACTACTCTCTTATGTGGGACCTTGTGAAAAGCCTTTTGAAAGTCCAGATACACAACATCCACTGATTCACCTGTATCCACTCTACTGGTCACATCCTCAAAAAAATTCCAAGATTTGTCAAGCATTATTTCCCTTTAGTGAATCCATGCTGACTTGGAACACTGCTTTTCAAATGCTCATTTATTATATCTTTAATAATTGACTCCAGCATTTTCCCCACCACCAATGCTGGGCAAACCGGTCTATAACTCCCCATTTTCTCTATCACTCCTTTTTTTAAAAAGTGGGGTTACATTAGCTACCCTCCAGTCCATTGGACCTCTTCTAGAGTCTATAGATTGCTGGAAAATGATTACGAATGTGTTCACTATTTCTAGGGCCACTTCCTTAAGTACTCTGAAATGAAGAGCATCAGACCCTGGGCACTTACTGGGTTTTAATCCCGTCAATTTCCCCTATATCATTTCCTGACTAATAAGAATTTCCTTCAGTTCCTCCTTCTTGTTTGACCCTCTGTCCCCTAGCATTTCCAGAAGGTTATTTGTGTCCTTCCTAGTGAAGACAGATCCAAAGTATTTATTCAGCCGGGCTGCAATTTCTTTGTTGTCCATGATGAATTCACCTGATTCTAACTGTAAGGGACCTACATCTGTCTTCACCATTCTTTCTCCTCTTCACGTATCTATAAAAGTTTTTGTTGTCAGTTTTAATTCTTTCAGCAAGCTTACTCTTATATTCTATTTTCCCCGTCCAAATTAAACCTTTCGTCCTCCTCCGCTGAATTTTAAATTTCTCTCAGTCCGCAGGTTTGTTGCTTTTTCTGGCCAATTTATGTGCCTTCTCTTTGGCTTTAACACTATCCCTAATTTCCCTAGTTAGCCATGGTTGAGTCACCTTCCCTGTTTCACTCTAAAGCCAGACAGAGATGTACAATTGTTGAAGTTCATCCATATGTTCATAGATGCCTATCCACCGTCAATCTTTAAGCATCCTTGGTCAGACATTCAGGGGCAGATTCTCCATCTTTTAAAATTCAAGATCCTTAAATGGCCATTGAATGTCCCCGATCAGCCAAACGGCAGGCCAGCCATCCAACGAGTCCACCAGTCCCTTGTAAAATCTGATACAAGTAGACAGCAGAGAGACCACTCCCTGGATTTTCCATGTCAGTCTGCATTCAAACCCACTGGTGAGAGAATGTAAACTTCAAGCCATAAACTTTTCACTTACTTAGTGATAACTGATAATTAACATTCTCAAATTTTCATCTTTGTTTTTTTTTTACTCTACTGCACTCTGCTTTATTTCTCCTGCAAATCCTTTGGAAATGTAACTTAGGCTACACATTTTTTACAAAGAGGACTGAATTTTACAGGTTTTTACCCACGCAGACACGGGGAGAATGTGCAAACTCCACACAGTCAGTCGCCTGAGGCAGGAATTGAACCCAGGTCTCTGGCGCTGTGAGGCAGCAGTGCTAACCACTGTGCCACTGTGCCGCCCATTAATCCCTGATAAGCTTAGGGTTCCTTTAGGGAGGTGCAATCTGTTCACACAGAAACAGGCTCGAGACTGTGCATGTGATGTGGGTCTTTCCCACTCTTGGTTAAATCCACCAGTAGCAGGGTATCCAATGCCACTCAACTGCTGGCAGAATTATAGTGGAGACAGGGGCAGGTTGGCAAGGCCAAGTTTATAACCCAGGATCGAATGTTTGAATGTTCCATCCAGTTGGAGAAACTTGCTAAAGTTTATAACCACATTTCATGTATGTTATGGAAAAATCCTATTAAATTTTCTCTCAATGAGCCCTACTTCTAAGTATCCATTAATTCATTATGTAGCTTCCATATGCACTGTTGATTGTGTGTAAAAAATAATTCATAATCTATTTGAGATATAATAGAATTTCTCTTTGCTCAATAGGTGTTTATTAACTTTGCTCGTCAGCTAGAGGAATCCCTGGATCAAACAGCTGCAGAAAACAGTAGAACAAACCCATCCGTATAGCTCTTCAGTTATCACGAGAGCAGAACGGTTTATGGAAGCACAAAACATAGTGGCCTAATACAGACTCAGCTGTTTTAACAGAAAAGAAAATGTGGTCTCAATCTCAGGTTTTGAAGAGAGTTATGTACCTCAGACATGTATTTTATTAGTAACATACTGGAAGGTTTTTATTTTAACATAACATTACAAATACGTTAATGGGTTTTGAAAGTGCACCTTTTTTCCCATTTTTTCATTTATTTCCTATTACAATGAAATGAAACCAAAGTTAAAGCACCTTTGTTTTTAAATGGAAATACTGGATTTATTAAAGTTGTGTATTTTTACTGTAAATTCACCAATTGTATCCCTTAAAGTATTAACATTCTAATTGAATGCTGTAATTGATACACAAGAAATCTGGTATTCTAAATTTGGGACAATCACAGTGGAGAAAGGAATGATATTCAGAGTAATGAAATATCTGAGAAATAGGTCTTGAAAGTACAAGATTTGATGATTTAATGTTTGTTAAATTATAGGTTTAAAAATGACCTGATTGCTATTTTTCTCTAAGATCCATCACAACTGTAATTAAGAAACTGAAGAAAGAATCAATTTTCACACTTTTTAATTTAAGTGGATCAGCATAAAGACAATTAAACAGATAGTTTTTGTAATTTTATAAATGTTATTCACTGATCTTTTCCTCTGATCAACTTCAACTTCACGGAGCTTGTTTCTCATTGTGTGTAAAATGAATTGGAAGTTGGTGTAGTCAGGATTTAAAAAAGGCAAGCATAATGCAAACTGTCTTATTTAAAATAATTCATGTGAAATAATCAATTTTTCTCACCTTCATTATTTAATTGATAATTATGAGGTAGTTGAAAGATAAAACTAAATCATAATGTGTTGTCAAATTTATGTTTTGTGTGATAAAGTTGAACATATCCCATTCTGAAGATATTGCAGATTGAACATACAAGGAAAAGCATTACAAGTAGGAAAAGGCTATTTGGTCCCTGAAGCCTGTTCCACCATTTGATAAGGCTATAGCCAATGCGATTATGGCCACAACTCCACTTCCCAACCTATTCCCCAAACTATTATATTCAAGAATCTGTCTAACTCTATCTTTAAAATATTCAATGATCCTGCCTTCATCACTCTCTGGGCAAGGGAGTTCCACAAACTAACAACACGCTGAGAAGAAAACACTCTTTTCATCTGCATTTTAAGTGAAAGGCCACTTATTATTAAACTCTGTCCCATAGTTCCAGTGGCTTGTTTTCAAAAGTACAGCAATTCCTTATCCAGTCCCTGGTTTGAAATACAATTAGTTTCCTATTTTAGTCCACAATCAAAAACAAAAGAAATGATCTTAGCACATTCTTAAATAAACAGACTACAAATGCAGTTCTCTAAATATGATCCCACTGATATCCTGTACAACTATAACAGAACTGCCTTTAATTTTATGTTCCATTCCTCTTGCACTAACCAACATTTCATTTGCCTTCCTAATCAGCTGGTGTACTGCCTTCTACTCTTTTTGTGAATCAGATTCTAGGACACCAAGATCCTTCTTTGAGTTTGGTAATCTGTCTCCATTTGAATAATATGCTGTTTTTATATTGGTCTTGCCAAAGTGTAAAAGTTCATATTTTTCCAACATTATACTCCATCTGCAAAATGTTTGTCAACTCACTTTGCCTGACTATGTCCCTTTGCGGACTCCTCATGTCCTCTTCACAACTTATTTTTCTACCTGACTTTGTATCATCAGCAAATTCAGCAATCATGCATTTCGTCCCTTGATCCAAATCATTGAAATATTTGAAAGTTGTACTATATAGGACTCTTGATATAACACTGATATGACTGTGTTCAATATTTTGATATATTATTCTAGTTGCATTAATATTAAACAAAGCTCAATTTGTCACAAGCACTTTCACATAATGAGCTTGAGTACATTAAGAAATTACTTAACATTAAATGTTCTTGAAAAGCCTTGATACAACATAGATATTTTATGGTATAATTGCAATATAGTAATTTAATATAAAATATTAAACTGATCAAATTATTCTTTTTTTGTAAATGTACATCTTTAAATCATATAGTTGAATATAAATTGTCTTCCAGTTCCACATATTCTTGCCTTTTGAAAATTATACAATAACAGTTGATCATTTAGAATCTAATTTGAAATCACCCACATTTAGTACTAAATAAGTATTAATTTATCAGTGCCAATCCACTCCATTTTAAATGTTAGATGTTTTCAGTGTAAAAAATGCAAGGTAGGCAAGTGGTTACAACAGCTGAGATCTAACCTATCTGATATGGAAGAGAAGATTTAGATGTGAGTGGAGGGAATTAAATTCACAACGTTCCTTCTTATAAATTTTAAGGCATGTACAGATTGTTGAAGTGCTCCTGCAAATTAATGATTCTTCATCACATCAAGATATTAAACATGTACAATGTTTTTGGAGTACCTACACAAATACTTTTTAAGTAGCTTATCAGATTCTGTCAAATATATTAAGTATTTATCTTAAAGTAGTCAGTCGCAAAAAGACAGATTCAACTTTGTTTTTTTTCTGAGCTTCAAGAGCAATTGTTTTGCTTTTGAAAATATTACGTATGCCTGAATAATACTTGGCAATTATTCATAGATCACTTCTGCAGAACTGAGCAGGCCTGTACTGGGTCTTAAATAAAATCTGTACCAGCTGTCAACTACTGTGGAATGTTTGGGTAACTGAGGAACTTCTTTATGGGTTACAAAGTGGCTAGAAGACCCATATAATACTCCAGACTAAAATTTCCATCATTGTGCTCTCTCTGAGCCCACAGATATCTGCTCCAATGTTCAATCATTAAACTCAAGGATTACAATAAATTCAAAAATTATTCAGATCATTCCAGAAATTGAACATATTAGTGTTATATTAAGAGTCCTATATAGTGCAACTTCCAAATATTTCAATGATTTGGATACTTTACAGTCGTGACTACATTTCTGAAAGACGACATTATTTGCTAAGTACTTTTGAGTTTCCTCAGAATATGTGACTTACCATATAAATGTATCTTTTTTACTTTCTTCTTAGAAATGTTGATCTCAATTCATGTGTAAGACCTTTTGGTTACTTTTTCCACTTTGCTTATGTGTTTTCAATTAATCTTTGAATTCTAATCATTCTACATAAATAAATTGCTTCTCTATTTTTGCAATTTATTCTTTGGTTGACTAGTCGTGTGTGTGTAAATTTAACAGAATTACTTGATTAATATTAGAATGAAATATTTTGTAATGCATTGTTACTATTCTATATTGGGCATTTTCTAGATTTCTGTCAGAACTAAAGAACACACAAACCTATCATTTGTTGCAACCTCACAAGGAAATATGATTCTGTAGGTGTGTGGTCTGAAAGCAGAAGACAAGTCGAAACACCCAAATGAAGACTCCACCAGTAGGCACGTGACTCATATTTTAAGGACCACTGTCCCAACATAACATTATTTCAACAATATTATATAGCAGTTATAGCAAAGGAACTTTAACAGGTTTTGAGCAACTTGGCTGTAGGAAGAGGAATAGTAGAATCAGGCAAATGTTCATCCCACTGATGACAACATAGAGTCCAAGAGCCATAGCATTGTACAGCACAGTAACAGACTCTTCAGTCCAACTCATCATACCCACCGTGTTCCCAAACTAAATTAGTCCCACTTGCCTGCAATTGGCCCTTATCCCACTAATCCTGTACCTATCCAAATGTCTTTTAAATGTTTTAAATTTACCTGCATCTACCACTTCCTTTGGCAGTTTATTCCATGTATGAACTACCCTCTGTGTGTAAATGTTGCTCCTCGAGTCCCTATTAGATCTATCTCCTCTCACTTGAAAAATGTGGCCCCTAATTTTGAACTCACCTACCCAATGGAAAAGGCATTTTCTACTGAGTGCCATGGTGGTTCAGTGGTTAGCACTGCTACTTTACAGTATTAGGGTCCTGGGTTCAATTCCAGCCTCAGGTTACTGTTTGGAATTTGCATGTTCTTCCTATGTCTGTGTGGGTTTGCTCTGGCTTTGTTCCACAGTCTAAAGATATGGAGGTTGGGTGGATTGGCCATGCTAAATTGCAAATAATGTCCAGGGATGTGCAGACTAGGTGGATTGGCCATGCTAAATTGCAAATAATGTCCAGGGATGTGCAGACTAGGTGGATTGGCCATGCTAAATTGCAAATAATGTCCAGGGATGTGCAGACTAGGTGGATTAGTCATGGGAAATGCAGGGTGAATGGGCAGGCGGGTTGGATCAAGGTGAGTTTCTTCAGAGGTGTGGTGTGGATTGTTTGGTCTGCCTTCCACACTGTAGGGATTCTATGATTTACCTTATAAATACCCCTCATTATTTTATAAACCTTTATAGGGTCACCCTTCAATCTCCTACACTCCAGTGAAAAAAGTCCCGGTTTCTCCAGCCTATCCTGAAAAGTCAAATTGTACAGTCCTGTAACATCCTGGTAAATCCTTTCTGAAACCGCTTCAATTTAATAATATCCTTCCTATAATAGGGTGACCAGAAATGTACACATTACACCAAAAGTGGCCTCACTAATGTTCTGTACAATCTCAACATGATGTCCTAATTCCTATACTCAATGGTCTGAGCAATGAAGGTAAGCATGCTAAATGCCTTCTTAACCACCCTGTCTACCTGTGATTCAACTTTCAAAGAACTATGTACCTGAAACCCTAAGGGCCCTACCATTAACTGTATAAGTCTTGCCCTTGTTTGTTTTACCAAAATGCAATTCTTCAAATTTATCAAAATTAAACTCTATCTGCTACTCCTCAGTGTATTGGCCCAACTGATTAGGATCCCATTGTAATTGTAGATAGTTTCTTCACTGTTGACTATACCATTAATTTTGGTGTCATCTGCAAACTTACTACGCGATCCCTATGAAACATCGCTGGTCACAGGCTTCTAATGCAAAAAGAAATCTTCCTCCAGCACTACCTTCTGTCTCCTATCATCAAGCCATCTCATCACATCCTGTTCACCCTTCTCTGGTAGAATGGTAAGCTTCTAGCTAGGCAGCAATGAGATCCCAATTGACACTCATTATTGCTTGTTAATATCTTGTTAATAGCTAAACTTGCCATAAGTTGTGATCTTACAAAATTTGTCATGAAAACTAGCCATTAGGAAATCTCAAATTTGGAAACAAGAGTGAGCTCTTGGCAGAGCTGAAAATGTGTTGCTGGAAAAGCGCAGCAGGTCAGGCAGCATCCAAGGAACAGGAAAATCGACGTTTCGGGCATAAGCCCCAGCTCTTGGCAGATTCAACTGACAATCTCCTCTTAACTATCTCTATCTTGTCCATGGTCAAAGCCAAAGTCCTGAGCACAGTCCATCAGCCACACATAGCATTCCACCATGGGCATTGACACATCACTTTCAGGGATCCATTGCCATCATCCTGCAACATCCTGTGCAGTGGAAGTGGGGACTGAAAGAGCAGGCCTGTCTCGCAGGTCACACCAACAACCAGCAGTGTACAGCTGCATCAGCTCCAGTCACCTCACAGGGACCAGCATTCAGTCTATGGCATGGATCAGGCTATGTACCAGGACCACTAACTTGCTCTCTCAGTGTACCTTCACATAGTGACTACTAGCCTGCCCATAGTATACATGCCTTACCTTGTCCTTTTGCAGTTTTGCAGCAGCAATTAATACAATCATACAACCAGCCAAGTGGCTATGCTGTGCAGCTGACTTCAATCAAAGGTGTGTGCATCTTGCTTTACATCAAAGTCTTCGAGGAGTATTCTGTAGCAAAGTCCATGGGGGTACCTGTGAGAAAACATGGTTAGTCAGGGACAGCCTCACAAACCAGCCCTGGACTTCTTCCATGGCCAGATGTCTGGTGTGGCCAGGGGAGCCATGCTTCTGTGCTGCAGGGAGTGTGTCACGGTTGGTCATACAGTCCTAGATTATTACAGCATGGAAAGATGCCTTTCAGCCCATCAAGTCAACACCAGAAGTCAAGCGTCTATCTCCTCTTATTCGAATGTCCAGTGCTTGGTCTGTAGCTTGAAGCTTTGATGTTTCAAGTTGTTCATCTAAATACTTCTTAAATGTTGTAATAATTCCAACCTCTACTTTTTCTCCATTGGGGCCAGTCCAGAGGGCTGGTGTGGTGCCTTCTGGAATATGTGTATCCACCAGCCATGGACTGGGCAGTGCTGGTAGGTCAATCTCCAAGGGAGTGGGCCATGGTCACTGCATCACATCGCCTCTCTTTTCAGAAATGGAGGGGAAAGAGGGGGTGGGGGTGAGGCAAGAAGATCACTGTGGGCAGACAGAGAAGTGGACTGAGGAAAGGGGGTAGACAGGTGGGCATATAGAGCCAGTGCATAGTTTGTTTGATAAGCTGGGGAAGTGTGAAGCCTGTGGGTTTGATGGAATGGGCACCTCAGAAGGAGAGGGTGATGTTGGGGTCTCTGTGTCACATTAAGATTGAAGCTGTAAGCCACTGGATGAGGACTGCTCGATGTAGCTTCAATTGTGAGGAACATGGATAGTGCACAATATCAAGGAGAATGGCCATGGAGGAATTTAATGGGTGGGATAAGCGAGCTGACATGGGGGGATCGGGATCCATCTGCAACTTGTCATTGTGTGTCAATATTAGCTGCAAAATCACAATATGTTGGCTCCACAGACATGTAAGGTGCTCACTCCTTGGCTATCCTGCAGCATTGACCCGCTCTGTGGGGTTATACCCCACAGACACCATCACTGTTGAGTTACTACTCAAGGCAGACACATCCATGTACATAAGGGCAAGATTAGAGTGGTGCTGGAAAAGCACAGCAGGTCAGGCAGCATCCGAGGAGCATAAAAATCTACGTTTTGACGGCTTTTGCTCGAAACAACAATTTTCCTGCTCCTCGCATGCTGCCTGACCTGCTGTGCTTTTCCAGCACCAGTCCAATCTTCACCATAATCTCCAGCATCTGCAGTATCCACTTCCGCCACATCCATGTACATAACCAATTGACCAGTAGGCAAAGTTGAAAGGGTGGGCGCAAGGTATAAGAGTGAGCCACTGCTGTTGCTGAGTTGCCCTTCAGCTGAGACTTCAGAGCTTTTTTCAACCTCATTGGTATCTCATTGTTATGACAGGCTCAAACATGGAAACCTTATTGCTGTCCTGAATGTATCATTTCACCATTTAGTCCCTGAATGCAAGTTCACTGCTTTAATTGGTTTCTGTTCCACCTCACCCACATTAGGGTAGTTGAACAGCCCAGAAACTTGTGCAACCTGACCTTAAGTCTCTCTGATTTCTAGAGTGCAGTATCAGTCAATTAATGTGCATAATATAATGGCACCTTTCTATCTCCTTAGATTCCTTCAGCTTCAATCCTCCATCTATGACATTCCAGCTTCTTGCTACAGGTGATGTTATCATTGTGAATCTCCTGTGTCTACCTTCTACCTCCCCAGTCATGGTGGCTCCATTCACCTTTTCTATTGATCTTCCTGCTCTTTCCCTGAGCCCAGAGCCCTCAAAGTCCCCAAGTCCAGCCTAATCATGACACCATTTTTTATCCATTCAACTGCTTCTTCAAGCTGCTGAGAACATTCACTTCTCTTGCATGAATATGTGACTCTCACTCTTCTGTCATTGTCCACACACTTTCCAGTTTAGTCAGTGTCCATTCCCTAAGAGCCTTCCACTGTCCTCAGTGACCCTGCCACTAGTTCCACTTCTAACTTGATATCACTAGTTAGGTGTACTTTTGAAGTTTGCATTGTAACTCTCCTATTTGCCCTGGTTAATATTCCTGCTACAACTCTGTCTCTCTACTTGCCTTTGGCATGCGCTTTGTCCCAGAGAGATGACCTCCCTTAGATGGTAGACTCACCATATTACAATGATCTGGCAATGCCAGTTCTGCAACATGGCTTGGCAATAAAAAAAAAGCATGAAGCTGCCTATACTCGCCACAGCATTCAAAAAAAAAGATCTACCCTGCTAATATGGTTGGGTTTCTGAGGCATGTTTTTCTTGCTCAATACTAACAGGATTGCAACCGTGAACATTACAAGAGAGACCTGGAGTTTGAATGAAGAATCATGACATGATATTGAGTGGAAAAGATCTTCTGAACCACCACTGTCAAGAAGGCTGATTCACCTGAGCCTTTGTTCTAACTTGAATCAAAATGTTAACTTTGGAATCGTGATTCTGAATTATGGCCTCCCAGGAAATTCAACTCCCCGTCCCAGCTTATTTCTTGCTCCAGATGGGCTCAGAAAAATTCTCCCTTCCCACTCCCAGAAAGTGCCCAGGTGGGTTCCCAAACCACCATGCAATGTGCATCCCTCAGTGATGATGTGGAGGTGCCAGTGTTGGACTGAGGTATACAAAGTTAAAAATCACACAATACCAGGTATAGTCCAACAGGTTTATTTGGAAGCACTAGATTTCACCACCTGATGAAGGAACAGCACTTCGAAAGCTAGTCCCTCAGTGATGGACAGAGAAAAAACCATTGGTATTCCCTACAAATTGCACCCCATGCCAGCCACTAGAAACAATCTAACAATTGCCTGGGGGTAAAGTGGCTATTGTATATTGTTTCTTGTTTTTCTTTGTCTATTTTTGGTCTCTTCAATGTTGGAAGTATCCAACATACACTTAAAAGCTTTCTTTATTAACAAAATAATTGATAATTAAAAATTGCTTTTGAGCAATTATAGAAAAGAATTTTTAACCTACTTCTACTTTCATATGGAGTTAACAACCAAACCAATATCAATAGCTAAGTCAGATGTACAGGTCACTGCTTCCTCTGAGCAGTGTGGATATCTTGTAAGTTGCCTGTGTGCTCCCTCTGATGGCCATGATTGTGAGCGGCTTCAGGATCTGATTAGAAACTGTGTAGTCGCATGATGTGATCCCTTTAATTTTCCATCTAAGGGAAGATGTCAGCATCTCACAGAACCGGTTTCAGAGACAGTTGATAGTTGTTTATGAAGAAGATTTAATCATTCAGATTGTATTGTGGTGACTTCTAAGGAATCCTTTTGGGATGTTGCAGTTCTTCAAAACATTACATTTTAAATGCATCAAGCATAGGGGTGATATGTAAATATAAAAATGTGCAAAACAGGAGTAGCCTTTTGAACCTGTTCTATTAGTGCATGTGATCATGACTGAGCTGTGACCTGAATCATAAACATATCCCTTTCCCAATAACATAAAAGACCTTTGGATTATGAACATTTGTCAATCCCTGGTTTAAATTTACAATCACACTCTTTTTAACTGCTTTTGCAGAAATTGTATATCATCGAATTTTACACTACCTTTTATATATAGAGAAGTATCTAAATTTCAAACCTGAAAATGATTATGGTTTTAGTTTTTAGCTCTGTCTCTTAATCTTTGGCTCCCAATTATCAGAAATTGTTTTGCTGTATTTGTTTTACTCGATATGTTTCCCTTCTTAGCTTGAAAATTCCAAACAAATCACCTCTGGGCCATGTCAATTCCAGACAATAAACCCATAGTTATGCAATGTCTCCTCATAACCTAACTTTTGAATCTAATATATCATGGATTCATTCCTTCCTGAAGTGTGTGGCCAAAAACTGCTGACAGTACTTCAGCTATGGACTAATCAGGGCTTTGTAGTGTCGAAACATGATTTCTACCTCATTGATTTTAGTCCTGTAGATATAAAGACCGACATTCCATTGACTTTTTCTGATTATTGTCTGTACTTGTTTGTAACATTTTAATGGTGCATGCTCCTGAACTCCATGTCTTTTTGAACTTCCACTGTTTCTAATTTTTTTTTTTGCCAAGCAAGTGCCTTATATTATCTTGTGTCAGGTCCTAGGTGGAGGACTTCACATTTTCCTACGTTGAAGTTTATTTCCCACAATTATAGAGATTTATAAAATCATGGAGGGGCATGGACAGGGTGAATAGTCAAGGTCTTTTTCCGAGGGTAGAGGAGTTCAAAACCAGAGGGCATAAGTTTAAGGTGAGAGAGGAAAGATTTAAAAAGAACCTGAGTGGCAACTTTTTCACACAGAGGGGGCTGTGTAATGGAAGGAGCTGCCAGAGGAGGTGGAGGAGGCTGGTACAATGACAACATTTAAAAGGCATTTGGGTAGATATAAGAATAGGAAAGGTTTCGAAAGATATGGGCCAAATGTTGGCCAATGGAACTAGATCAATTTAGGATATCTGCAGATGTGTTGAAACAAAGGGTCTATTTCTGTGCTGTATAACTCAACATTTTACCGATTCACTTACTAGATCAATCGTAACTTCTGACTTTAATTCACACTGGTAACAATGCCACTTTATAGCATCCGCTTGTATGGATATATGGCTTTCTTCCGTTGTCTAAATCAATAGTAAATGTGATGAACAGTTGGGGCACGAACATAGATTATTGTGAGACACCACCAATCATATCTTGCACAATAGAGTGCTGACCCATTGTCAATATTGTCTCCTGTCACTCAGCCAACTTCCAAACCAGATCAATAATTTGTTTTCAATTCAATAGGCTACAACTTTAGCAAAAAGTTTCTTATGAAGATATTTGGAAGTTCATATAACCAGCACCAAAAGAGACCCAAACAAAATGCTGTAAATGCTGGGAATCTGAAACAAACTCAGAAAATGCTGGAGAAACAGAACCAGTCTGACAGCATCTGGGGAGAGAGAAACAGAGTTAACATTTTGAGTGCATTATGACTCTTCTTCAGAACTGGAACAAGTTCTATAATTAGTCCCACAATCTTCTTCCATACTTCTTTTAAAGAGCTTGATTTTAAAATTTGATTTATTATTGTCATACGTACCGGGATACAGTGAAAATTATTATGTTGTGTGCTGACCAGACAATTCATACCTTACGTAAGTACATCAGGGTAATAGAACAAGATGCAGAATATACAACTACACAGAAGGAGCAGAGAAAGATTAACTCTAATATGAGAGGTCTATACATAAGTTTGATAATTGCAAGGAAGAAGCTGTTCTTAAGTCTGTTGGTACGTGTTTTCAAACTTCTGTATTTTTTGGTGGAAAAGGTTGGAAGAGAGTATAACTGGGGTGGATTGGGTCTTTGGTTATGTTGGCTGCTGTTTCAAGGAACGGGAAGTATAGATGAAATCAATGGAAGGAAGGCTGGTTTGTATGAAGCATGGGGATGCATTCACAACTCTCCTAATTTTGTGCGGTCTTGGGCAGAGCAGTTGCCATGCCAAACTGTGATGCATCTGGATAGGATGCTTTCTATGGTGCATCTAAAAAAAATTGTTAAGAGTCATTGTGGACGTGCCAAATTTCCTTAGCCTTCTGAGGAAGTAGAGACATTGGTGTGCTTTTTTCACTGTAGCAATGACATGGATGAACCAGGAGAGATTTTTGGTGATGTTCTTCTTAGGATCTTGAAGCTCTCAACCACCTCCACCTCAGCACTGTTGATACAGACAGGGGCATGTCCTCTACTCTGCTTCATGAAGTCAAAGACCAGGTCCTTCATCTTGCTGACATTGAGCGAGAGAATTTTGTCTTTAAAAACTGCCACTGAGCTGCCCATCTCCTTCTTGCACTCTGTCGCTTTATTGTTTTGAGGTCTGGCCCACTACTGTGTTGTCATCAGCAAATTTGTAAATGGAATTAGAGCTAAATTTGGCTACACATTTGTGAATGTATAAGAAGTATAATAAGGGGTTGAGTACGCAGCCTGATGGGCTGCCTGTGTTGAGGATTATTGTGGAGGAGGTATCATTGTCTATCCTTACTGTTTGCTGTCTGTGGTTCCGGAAATTGAGGATCCAGTTGCAGAGTGGGGAGCAGAGTCCTCAGTCTCAGAGTTTGGAGATGAAGCCATCTTGGGTGGAAGCCATCTGTCACTGTTCACTACCTTTTTCTCATTGTCAATTTGTTAATGTTCATCCCTATCCATAATTCAATATTAATTTCCTTGAAATTTCTGAAATGCTGACTTTGTCATTTACTGAAGGACTTTGTTAAGTGTCATTTAGGGGTCATTTACAGGTCTCATCTCACTGCCACTAGATATAAAGACCAACATTCCATCAACATTTTCTGATTATTTTCTGTACTTGTAGCATTTTAATGACATATGTTCCTGAACTCTATGCGTTTTTGGACTTGCACGGCTTCTAATTTTCTTTTTGCCAAGGTAAATGTCAACTAGGGCTACTGATAGGTCTCATCTCACTGCCACATTTTTAAAATTTACTTTTTGAAAATATCTTGACTTGAGATTTGAAATTTTAATTAATTTTGTGGAGTGGATATGGCTCCAGAAGACTTTGTAAAATACCTAGAGAAGCCACAATATGGGCTTCTCACTGCGAATACCTCTGCCCATGTTGAAAAATGTGGTGCTGGAAAAACACAGCAGGCCAGGCGGCATCCAAGGAGCAGGAGAATCGGCGTTTCAGGCATAAGCCCTTCTTCAGGCTTATGCCCGAAACGTCGATTCCCCTGCTCCTCGGATGCTGCCTGGCCTGCTGTGTTTTTCCAGCACCACATTTTCCAACTCTGGTCTCCAGTATCTGCAGTCCTCACTTTATACCTCGCACATGGTACACCTGCTGAAGAGAAAGGGGATGGAGGACAAAGAAAGAAAGGCCAATGGATGTGCAATATTAGTGTCAGAGCTGCTTCAGTTGTGGTTGCTATTCCTCCATTATAACTGAAGCTGCTGTCTATCTAGTAACAATTAGAGTCATAGAGTCATTCAGATACACAGCATGGAAACAGACCCTTCGGTCCATCCCATCCATGCTGACCAGATGTCCTGAATAAATATAGTTTCATTTGCCAGAATTTAGCCTATATCTCTTTATTCATATATACATCCAGATGCCTTTTAAATGTTGTAATTGCATCAGCTTCCTTTTAAATCTTTTCTCTCTCACATTAAACCTATGTCCTCCCCCACCCCGGATTAAAGATGTTGTCTATTCACTCTTTCCATGCCCCTCAGTCTCCGACACTCCAGGGAAAATATCTCCACTCTATTCAGCCTCTCCTTATATATCAAGTCCTCCAACCCTGGCAAAATCCTTGTAAATCTTTGCTGAACCCTTTCACGTGTCACAACATCCTTCTTATAGCAGGGAGACCAGAATTGCATACAATATTCCAAAAGTGGCCTAACCAATATCCTGCACATCTACAACATGACCTCCCAACTCCTATATTCAATGCACTGACTAATAAAGGAAAGCATATCAAATGTCTTCTTCTCTATCCTACCTACTTGCGCTCCAAGGTGTCTTTGTTCATTAACACACCCCAGCTCCTTACCAATAAATATATAAGTCCTGCCCTGATTTGCCTTTCCAAAATTCAACACTTCACATAGTTCCAAATTAAACTTCATTTACCACTCCTCAGCCCATTGGCCCATCTGATCAAGGGCCCGTTGTACTCTGAGGTAACCTTCTTCGCTGTCCACTACACCTTTAATTATGAGGTAATCTGCAAACTTACTAATGACACTTTCTATGTTCATACCCTAATCATTTATATAAATGATGAAAAGCAGTAGGCCCAGCATCGATCCCTGTGGCACACCGATGATCGCAGGCCTCCAGTCTGAAAAGCAACTCTCCACCAACACCCTCTGTCTTCTTCCTTCCAGCCCGTTCTGCATCCAAATAGGTAGTTCTCCCTTTATTCCGTGTGATCTAACCTTGCTAACCAGACTACCATGAGGAACCTTGTCGAATGCCTTACTGAAGTCCATATAGATTATATTCATCACTCAGTCCACATCAATTCTCTTTGTTACATTTACAAACAACCCAATCAAATTAGTGAAGCCTGATTTCCCATGCACAAAGCCATGTTGACTATCCCTAATCAGTCCTTGTCTTTCCAAATACATGTAAATCCTGTCCGTCAGGATTCCCTCCAACAACTTGTCCACCACCGACGTCAGGCTCACTGGTCGATAGTTCTGTGGCTTTTCCTTACCACTTTTCTTAAATGGTGGCACTAAGTGAACCAACCTCCAGTCTTCCAGCACCTCACCTGTAGCTGTAAATGATTCAAGTATCTCAGCAAGGGCCCCATCAATCACTTCCCTAGCTTCTCACTGCATTCGAGGATGCACCTGATCAGGTTCTTGGGATTTATCCACCTTTAACCATTTTAAGACATCCAACACTTCCTCCTCTGCAATGTAGACATTTTTCAAGATGTCGCTATTCTTCCCCACATTCTCTATTTTCCATTTCCTTCTCCACAGTAAACATGATGCAAAATACTCATTTAGGATCTCCCCCATCTCCTGTGGCTCCACACCGTAGGCTGCCTTGCTGATCTTTGAGCGGCCCATATTCTCTCCCTAGTTACCCTTTTGTCCTTAATGTATTTGTGAAAACCCTTTGGATTCTCCTTAATTCTATTTGCCAAAGCTTTTACATGTCTCCTTTTTGGCCTCCTGATTTCCCTCTTAATTATACCCCTACTGCCATTATACTAAGGATTCACTCGATCTATCCTGTCTATACCTGACATATGCTTCCTTCTTATTCTCAATCAAACCCACAATTTCTCTAGTCATCCAGCATTTCGTACACCTACCAGCCTTGCTTTTCACCCAAACAGGCTCTGGCTCTGGACTCTTGTTATCTCATTTCTGAAGGCTTCCCATTTTCAGCTGTCCCTTTACCTGTGAACATCTGCTCTAATCAACCTTTGAAAGCTTTTGCCTAATACCATCAAAATTAGCCTTGCTCCGATTTAGAATTTTAACTTTTAGTTCCAGTCTGTCCTATTCCATCACTATTTTAAAGCTAATAGAATTATGGTCACCGGCCCCAAAGTGCTCCTCCACTGACACCTCAGTCACCTGCCCTGCCTTATTTCCCAAGAATAGGTCAAGTTTTGCACCTTCTCTAGTAGATACATCCACATACTGAATCAGAAAATTCTCTTGTACACACTTAACACATTCCTCTCCATCCAAGCTCTTAACACTATGGCAGTCCCAGTCTATGTTTGGAAAGTTATATCCCCTACTAGAACCACGCTATTATTCTTACAGGTAACTGAGATCTCTTTACAAATTTGTTTCGCAATTTCCCACTAACTATTGGGGAATCTATAGTACACTCCCAATAAGATGATCATCCCTTTCTTATTTCTCAGTTCCAACCAAATAACTTTCCTGGACATACTTCCAGGAAAACAAATCTGGAAAAGCAGCTGTAATGTTATCCATAATCAAAACGTAATTCAGCTGACTGCAACACGTTTGACAGGGTCAGTATCGGGGTGCCTGAGATGCCACTATCTTTTTCTCCCTCACCCTTCAATTGCATTTCCAATGGAAAATTATGATCCTTGCAAGAATTTTTGGGATTAGGTTTTCCATGAAAGGTTTGCTTTCTGCAGCAATATTCTCCTCATTGTGGAATCCTGTCACCTGTTATTCCACTGATCAGTTGAAAGAAAACTGTCTGTCAAGTGTCCCTGTACCACACAGCAATGAAATTGAGACTCTTGAGACTTCATTTTTGGAGCTTAAGTAAAAGTCTCAGAAGTGAGGAGAAAATTAAGTTAGAGACAGTGGAACATTCACTTATTTGAGAGGTGGTTAGAGAGAGTTGCATACTGAATAAATGATTGCACATTGGAAGAAAATCATTTTGTGTTGTTAAATAAATAATTATTTCCGAGATACTGGAGCTATCTATTAGAGAATGAGTCAAACTATTCAAATAAACTGTATGTTGATGATGATGATGTTAACAATGAGCATGATCAAGAGAGACATGAAGTTCAAATTCATCTATTAACTCTTAGTCAAATATCATGCCCTATGTTTCACACACATACCCCCTTAATTTCCTACTTTTATCATTCTATGCATTAGCTCAGATGCAACAACTCAGATAGATAGATATTGTCAGTGATAATGAGTCACTAGATGATTCAGAGTATCCTAAGGATCTGGAAGCAGTCTGGAGTGGGTGAGAATGTGGTGCCTTTCCAGTGGAAGCTGAGGAGAATCATGTCGATTTCTTTAGCATTATGGAATGCAGATCTCACAGGCAGTGGAAAGAAACATGTCTGAGGAATGTTGCACAGTCTCTCCCTCTGGATCTTTGAGGGCTGATAGTTGCCATTAGACCATCCATGCTGCTGAGCAGTGGAGACAAGCCTCAAGTTTGCAGTGAGATGGTGAGTTGTAGAGTACACCAGGGGGAAGCTGTCATCTCTCAAGGACAGCAGCACATGCCACACATCCATCAAAGTATTATGCAAGTGGCACTCAGCTAGTGGCATCATGATGATGGGGCAGGAATTCACACTCTCACAGTCAAAGTCTGCCCATGACTGCTCCGTCACAAGATTATCTGTTGCTAGCACAGATGTTCACAATAGGGATGGTTGGCCAGCTCACTTGGCTGGATGACTGGGTTTGCAATGCAGAGTGATGCCAACAGCATGGACTCAATTCCTGCACTGGCTGAGGTTACCATGATCATCTCACCTTGAGCGGCACGTGGCGAATTGGCGGCATGGTGGCAAATGGGTGTCACAGTGGCACAGTGGTTAGCACTGCTGCCTCACAGCGCCTGAGACCCGAGTTCAATTCCCGCCTCAGGCAACTGTCTGTGTAGAGTTTGCATATTCTCCCCGTGTCTGCGTGGGTTTCCTCTGGGTGCTCCGGTTTCCTCCCACAGTCTAAAAATGTGCAGGTTAGGTGAATTGGCCATGCTAAATTGCCCGTAGTGTTAGGTGAAGGGGTAAATATAGGGGAATGGGTATGGGTGGGTTGCCCTTTGGAGGGTCAGTGTGGACTTGTTGGGCTGAAGGGCGTGTTTCCACACTGTAAGTAATCTAATCTAATCTAAATCTTCTGAACCTCACCCAAGGTGTGGTGCCCTTCAGGTGAAACAGCCATCTGTTGTACCTCTGATGAGAGAGCAGCCCTCTGGGACTATGATACGTTCATCTGTTCATATCACTGTCAGAAGTAACTGCTGCAAAGTTCACTTCATCATCAGTATCAAGCTGGCATACAAATCTTTCTTTTAATTCATCCATGGCATTTGGCATGCCTGGCTGGTCCATCAGTTATTGCCTATTTCTAACAGACCTGAAGAAGATGGTGCTGAGCTGTGATCCAGGCCTGGTGCAGTCCATGTGGTGGATGAACATCCACAGTGCTATTAAGGAGGTGATTCCAAGATTTTGATCCAAAGCCAGTGAAGGAATGTTGATATATTTCCTGGTGAAGTTGATGTGTAGCTTTGAAAGAAACAATCAGGTAAGGGTGTTATCATGCATCCACTGCCCCAGTCTCTCTAGAGGTCACAGGTTTGGAAAGTGTTTTCTGAAGAACTGTGGTAAGTTGTTGTTGCTGGCAACTTGCAGATGGTATACTTCAGTGTCACTCTACTTCAGTGGTGAATGTTGAAACTATTAGTTGAAGAGTCAATCAAGCAGGCTCCTTTGTCCTGGATAGTGTCATCTTTGTTGAGTGATGTTGTAGCTGCAACAAGTCAGGGAAGTGGAGAGTATCATTTGCACTCCCAAATTATACCTCATGGAAGGTAGACAGGCTTTGGAGCATTGAGATGAATTGATCACAACAGAACTCCCAGCTTCTGACCTACTCTTGTAATCACAGTATTTATATGGCTGGCCCTGTTCAATGTTAGGTCAACAGTAAACACTAGGATGTCAATAGTATCAGAATCAACTTTGAGAATAGTGTCATACAGTAATACAACACAGAAACAAACCCTTTAGTCCAACTCCTCCATGCCAACCAAGTTTCCCAAACTAAACTAATCCCACTTACCTATTTTTGGACTGTATCCCTCTAAACCTTTCCTATTCATTTGCCTGTCCAAATGTCTTAAATATTGTAATTGTACCCATCTCTTCCTCTGGCAGTTCATTTCATAAATGCACCATCCTTTCTGCGAAAAAGTTTCCCCTCTGGTTCCTTTAAAATCTTTCCCTGTTCATTTTAAACCTATGACCTCTAGTTTTGGACTCCCCTAACTTGGGGAAGGACCTTGGCTGTTCACCATATCTGAGCCCCTCATGATTTTATAAACCTCAACCTCCTATGCTCCAAGAGGAAAAAACCCAGCCTATTCAGCCTCTCCTTATAACTCAAACCTTCCACTCTCAGTAACTTGCTTGTAAGTCTTTGTTTTCACTTTTTTCAGTTTAGTAATATCCGGCGACAGAATTGTACACTGTACATCAAATGTGGAATGCTATCGAAAATCAAAAAGCAATGGTTAGATTTTTTTTGGAAATGATCATCATCTGGTACTTATGTAGTGTAATTGTTATTTTTGTGATGGTATGATGCCTTTAAAAGGTGTGTTCTGTGCTGTTGTTCTGGCAGAGGGGTATTGTCACAGTGGTGCTGAAATGTCTCCTTCAGGCATGCATTTGGTGTCATGAGTGGGCAAGGTCAGGCTCATACAGACCAAGAAGACTTTAGTTTTCCTTTCAGTTTGTTGAATACATGTTTGCTGGCAGCTGGAGCTAAATGCCAATGTTCTCTGCTGCTAGCGTAAAGTCTTAGATTGAGAGGCTTCTGCTTAAAAATCAAAAGTGCAGATTGTTGCTTTTGGTGTTTCTTTCTGGTGGACTGGAGAGAGATAGCATGTGACAATAATAACTGTGTTGCTAAATTGCCTTTGCCAAGAGTGTGTTAATAGGATGCTGCTTAAATTGGAGCAGTTGATGATTCGTTGCTATAAAATACATTATATTGTTAAGTATTTCAATGAAGTTATTCCAATTCTCCTTTTTGTTGTATTTAACTGAATGGTAAGAATAAATTACATTTTAAATAAAGCAGAGTGATCGTCCAGTTGAATCAGATATAGAACATAACGTTTTACTTGCCTTTTAAAAAAAATAAAGTTAGGATCCAGGCTGTCTTCACAGATCCCTTGGGGGATCTGGGCTGGTCCCTAACACATTCCATTTATCAGACAAAACCTGGATTTTGTTCAGTATTTGCTGCATTTGCACATGGACTACTCCAGTATTTGCAACATTATGCAATCATCTCCAAACATCTCCACTTCTGGCCTTATGATGGAGGGAAGGTCATTGATGACCATATGCTCTGTGTTCATCATTTCTTCATCATGGTTCATCAGTCTTCACCTGAAAATATCTGTTGGGAGCTCTTTTGTTGACCTCGTTATTCCTCTCATGCTTTTTTCTCCCATTTTGCTGTAATCCTGCTCTATTCTGTCATCGCATACTAGAACTTGAACATGGTTACCAGTGACATTTCCTTTTATTTCATTGCTAGAGGCTGTGTGGTGCTGTTACCATTGCTCCAAGGAGAATTTCCTATAGTTTTACTGTTGCCAATCTGTTGCTAGGGTACTGAGAGTGGGCTTGGAGTGATCTTGGTGATCAGAACATATTGAACAAAATAAATTCTGTCCTGAGCAGGCAGAGATACCTATAAGACTCAGCTTGAGCAAGATCTCCTACAAATATATGACCTGGTGTCACTTTCTGTGATGTCAACAATCTATTGATGTTGTTCTACATTACACGCTCCAGCTTTCTGTTGCTTTTTATAACATTTCAATATTGTGATCCTTTATTTTTAATTAGATTTTTCATTTTTAGGAAAATACTTAACTAGATCCTTCTGACAATTAAAATATAGATTGAGGCGTTTTTCCAGAAATTCCATAAACATTTAAGCTCTGTAATCTGAAACACGACTTGCCATTAGAGACATGCTGCCATGTTTCAACAATTGTTTTTTGATACTGTGTAATAAAAATGAAAAGGGAAACAGTAAACTTTCATGCATTTCACTGAACTCATGCCAGTGTAAAATTAAGGTACTGGAATCCATTGAAATGAATACATAGTGTACGAAAGCCCCATGTAAATTCTAACAGAAGATATGTCTTGACAAAATATCTTCGAAATGCAGAATGAATATATTTGCATACCGCCTGCGGCTGTGAATATTTCACCAGGAGAAGAGTCTTGGCTGATCAGAGGACAGCTATTTCATATTTCAATAATACACTCATACCATTAGCAACGTGTGCTCACAAAATTGCAGTTGCTTTATTTTTCAGATACAGGTGATCTGGTCCATTAATATTCAGTTGGACATGTATTCAATCAAAATACATTAAATATTGAAACCAAAATATGCCATTGGTCAATGTTTTGAAGAAGAGACTCACAGTTATCTCTTCAGTTTCTCATGAAGGCTATGAAATTGGGAGCTCATTTCTGCAATGCAGTTGACAGTAAAAGGAAACAGAAATTAAAATTTGTCGTATTTATATTGAACATCAAAAAGAAATATCCATGCTAGCTGTGTGACTCAGAGGTAAATAAAGTTGCATAGACAGTGACATTGGAGAAAATTAAAAGGAAATATGGAAACTTAATCAGTTCTTGTGATATGCCTCTTCAAAATAATATTTTTCTCTATTACATTACAGAAGCACAAAACTATCAGAATGAATGTCAGTATTTCTCCTGCACCTTGCACAGAATGTAATGTTTTATCTTACTGCATGAATGTTTCATTATTGCTTATGACTGGATCAATATATATTTTACTTTTTCATTCACTGTTCATTTTTTTTGTATTTCCCAGGGGTTATATTCAACCTTACATTTACATCAGGATTAAGGTTTATGGTCCTGATTGGTGGAACAGCTGATGTGAGTATGGAAACAAAAATCTATGAGGACAGGATCAATTGATTTCACTTGAAATAATTTCTTCTGGAAATCAGTATCATTCTGGAATGTCCTTAAAGCTTTGTTTATTTGCAGTAAGTACCAAAAAGATTATTTCTAAGCATTTAACAATTTTTTTTGACATACCACAGTATGTGTGTGGCAGGATTGGGGGGTGTGGGGCTCTGTAATGTTGCAGCCTTCGTTCCCCTGACAAGACTACTCTCTATAATCCATATGTGCAATACTAAGTATGGCAATACATCAAACAGGTTACATGTGATCACTTCCGGTTACTATACTGTAAAACAAATTGTTTACAATTTCCTTTGCATGGCGATGGGGAAGATACAAAATGAATATTTTTCATTAGTGTTTACTGTGGAGAAGGACATGAAAGACATACACTGGGGGGAAATTGATGGTGACATCTAAAATAATGTCCATGTTACAGAAGAGGAGGTGCTGGATGTCTTAAAACGCATAAAGGTGGATAAATTCCCAGGACCTGATCAGGTGTATCCTAGACCTCAAGCTAGGGAAGTGATTGCTGGGCCCCTTGCTGAGATATTTGTACCATTGATAATCACAGGTGAGGTGCTGGAAGACTGGAGGTTGGCTAAATAGTGCCATTATTTAAGAAAGATGCTAAGGAAAAGCCAGGGAACAGTAGACCTGTGAGCCTGACATTGGTGGTGGGCACATTGTTGGAGTGAATCCTGAGGGACATAATTTACATTTATTTGGAAAGGCAAGAACTGATTAGCGACAGCCATCATGGTTTTGTGCGTGGGAAATCATATCTCTCTAACTTGATTGAGTTTTTTGAAGAAGTAGCAAAGAGAGTTGATGAGGGCAGAGCGGTGGACGTGATCTATATGGACTTCAATAAGGCATTTGACAAGTTTCCTCATGGGAGACTGATTAGCAAGGTTAGATCTCATGGAATACAGGGAGAACTAGCCATTTAGATACAAAACTGGCTCAAAGGTGGAAGGCAGAAGGTGGTGGTGAAGGGTTGCTTTTTAAACTGGAGGCCTGTGACCAGTGGTGTGCCACAAGGATCAGTACTGGATCCACTGCTTTTCATCATTTATATAAATAATTTGGAAATGAACAGAGGAGGAATAGTCAGTAAGTTTGCAGATGACACCAAAATTCGAAGTGTAGTAGACAGTGAAGAAGGTTGCCTCAGAGTACAATGGGATCTTGATCAATTGGGCCAATGGGCTGAGGAGTGGCAGATGGAGTTTAATTCAGAAAAATGTGAGGTGCTACACTTTGGAAAGGCAAATCAGGGCAAAACTTCTACACTTAATGGTAATGTCTTGGGGAGCATTATTAAACAAAGAGACCTTGGAATGCAGATTCATAGTTACTTGAAAGTGGAGTCACAGGTAGATAGGATAGTGAAGATGTATGGTATGCTTTCTTTTATTGGTCAGAGCATTGCGTATCGGAGTTGGGAGGTCATGTTGGGGCTGTACAGGACATTGGTTAGGCCGCTTTTGGAATACTGCATGCAATTCTGTTCTTCCTGCTATAGGAATGATGTTATGAAACTTGAAAGAATTCAGAAAAGACTCACAAAAAATAACAAAACGATCAAATGGTGGAAATTTATTGGTAGAAATGTATTTGCACCATTTGATCATTTTGTCATTGTTTCTTTCTCCCTTTCTTTATTTCTTCCTTTCTTTTTTTTTGTTTGTTTGTTTCTTTCTTTCTTTCCTCCTTTCTTTCTTTCTTTCATTCCTTCTTTCTTTTTTCTTTCTTTCTATCTTTCTTTCCTCGTTTCTTTCTTTCATTCCTTCTTTCTTTCTTTCTTTCTTTCTTTCTTTCTTTCTTTCTTTCTTTCTTTCTTTCTTTCTTTCTTTCTTTCTTTCTTTCTTTCTTTCTTTCCTTCTGTCTCATGTCAGAATATTTACATTACTGAAGTAACTATGTTGTCCAAATGGAATTTGATTCTCAAAATGCAGCAGTCAGTGCAATGTCATCATTTGATTCACTGTCGTTCTTGTCTTCTGAGTGAATTGATATCTCTAAAAAAGAACAACTTTCATCGTTCTGTCATTCTTTATTTCTCTCCTTCCATCATTTGCCCTTTCTTTCTTCCCTTCTCATGTCAGAATATTTAAGTTACTGAATTAATTATATTTGCCTAATGGAATTTGATTCTCAAAACGCCATAGTCAATGAAATGTTTTCATTTCATTCACCATCATATTTGTCTTCTGAGTGAATTGATGTCGCAAAAATACAACCAAACGATCAAGTCTATTTCCACCATTTGATCATTCTGTTATTCTTTCATTCTCCCTGTGTTTCTCTCATTCTCCCTTCCTTGAATTCTTTCTTCCTCTGTTGCTTTCTTTTTTTGTTTTCTTTCTGTCTCTTCTCAGAATATTTACGTTACTGAAGTAGCAATGTTGGTCACATGGAATATGATTTTCAAAACACAGTAGTCAATGCAATGTCTTCATTTGACTCACTGTTGTATTTATCTTCTGAATGAATTGATGTTGCCAAAAAAAAATGGAATGATCAAATGGTGGAAATCTATTTCTAGCATTTGATCTTTCTTGCTTTCTTTCTTTTTTCTTTTTCTTTCTTTCTTTTTCTTTCTTTTTCTTTCTTTCATTTTTTTCTTTCTTTTTTTCTTTCTTTCTTCCTTATGTCAGAATATTTATGTTACTGAAGTGACTACATTGTCCAAATGGAATTTGATTCTCAAAATGCAGCAGTCAGTGCAGCATTTTCATTTAATTCACAGTCATTCTTGTCTTCCAAGTGAATTGATGTCTCAAAAATAAAGCAGAATGAACGAATGGTGGTAATCTGTTTGCACTGTTTTATCATTCTGCTATTCTTTCTTTCTCTCTTTCTTCATTCCTTCCTTTCTTTCTTTCCTTCTTTCCTTCTTTCTTGTGTTGGAATATTTATGTTAGTGAAGTAATTACTTTGAAACCTCAGTAGTCAATGTAACATCTCCCTTTGATCCACCGCTGCTGTTGTCTTCCAGTGAGTTGAAGTTTATTTCCACCCTTTGATTGTTCTGTCATTCTTTCTTTATCCCTTTCTTTCTGTCATTCTTTATTTCTGTCTTCATTTTGTCTTCATTTCTGTCTCTTTTTCTTTCTTTCTTTCATCCTTTCTTTCTTCCTTTCCTTCTCTCACCTGTCAGAATATTTATGTTACTGAAGTGACTATGTTGGCCAAGTGGAATTTGATTTCCAAAATGCAGCAGTCAATGCAATATCATCATTTGATTCACTGTTGTTCTTGTCTTCCATGTGAATTGATGGCAAAAAAAGAACAATTTTCATCGTTCTAATAGTCTTTATTTCTCCCTTTCTTTCTCTCGCTTGCCCTTCCTTCTTTCCTGCCTTCCTTTCTCGTGTCAGAATATTTGCATTACTGAATTAATTATATTTGCCTAATGGAATTTGATTCTCAAAATACCATAGGCAATACAACGTATTCATTTCATTCCCATCACATTTGTCTTCCGAGTGAATTGATATCTAAAAAAACCCCAAACGATCAAGTCTATTTCCACCATTTGATTGTTCTGTCATTCTTTTTACCGTTCTGTCATTCTTTCTTTCTTTCTTTCCTTCTTTCTTTCTTTCCTTCTGCCTTTCTTTCTCATTTCAGAATATTTACATTACTGAAGTAACTACGTTGATTCTCAAAATGTAGTAGTCAATGAAACGTCTTCATTTGATTCACTGTCTTACTTATCTTCCAAGTGAATTGATGCCTCAAAAAAAAATCGAATGCTGGAAATCTATTTGCACCATTTGATCGTTGTGTCATTCTTTTCTTCTCCCTTTCTTTCTATCATTCTCTCTTCATTCTTTTCCTTCTTTCCCTCTTTCTTTCTTTTCTTTCTTTACTTTCTTTCTCATTTCAGAATATTTATGTTACTGAAGTAGCTTTGTTGGCCACATGGAATTTGATTCTGACAACTCAGTACAGTTGTATCTGTGTTCCCAGTGAATTGAACTCGCAAAAAATAACAGAATGATCAAATGGTGGAAATCTATTGGTAGAAATTTATTTGCACCATTTGATCATTCTGTCATTGTTTCTTTCTCCCTTTCTTTCTATCATTCTCTCTTCGTTCCTTTCTTTATTTCCTTCTTCCTTTTTTTCTCTCTTCATTACTTTCTATCCTTCTTTCTCTCTTTGTTTCTTTCTATCCTTCTTTCTCCCTTTCTCTCTTTGTTTCTTTCTATCATTCTCTCTCTCTTTCTCTCTTTCTATTTTTCTTTTTTCCTTTCTTTTTCCATTCTTTTTTCCTTTCTCTCACCTGTCAGAATATTTACATTACTGAAGTGACTATATGGCCAAATGGAATTTGATTTTCAAAATGCAGCAGTCAATGCAACATCATCATTTGATTCACTGTTGTACTTGTCTTTCGAGTGAATTCCTTTTCTTCTTCCTTTCTTCCTTACCTTCTTTCTTTCTTTCCGTCTTTCTTTCCTTCTTTAATTTGTTCTTCCTTTCCTTTCTTCCTTTCCTTCTTTCTTTCTTTCACAATTTCCACAATTCCATCATTCTGTCATTCTTTAATTCTCCCTTTCTTTCTATTGTTCCCTCTTTCTTTCTTCCTTTCCTGATTTCTTTCTTCCTATCTTTCCCCCTCTCTCTCCCAGGCAACATCCTCGTGTACCTCCTCTGTTCTCCCTGTAGTGCTGTCACAGCCTAACCAATGCTTTGTAGAACCCCAACATTACCTCCTTGCTCTTAAACTTTATGGCATCACTGATCAATGGAATTATTCCATATGATTTTGCCACTGTCCTATTCACATGCTGTGCTGACTTCAAATATTGTGAATCATTACCCCAAGATCCCTCTGTCCCTCTAAGCTACCCAATACCCTGCTATTCATCAAATACTACCTCATCTTGTTTCTTCTTCCCAAGTGCATCACCTTGCACTTGTCTGGGTTAAATACTAATTGCCACTGCTCTATCCATCTGACCAAGCCATCTATATCTTCCTGTAAACCATCTTTTTCACTATTAACCACTCTATGAATCTTGGTGTCATCTTTCAAATTTCCATAACATTTCCCCCACATTTTCATCATTACCATTTATGTATATAACAGATATTAAGGGTTCCAGGGCTGATCCTTGTGGTACACCGCTGGACATCGGTCTCCAGTCATTCGAGCAGCCTTCTACCACTACCTTTTGTGTCCTATGACTAAGCCAATTTCTAATCCATCTCACAAAGTTTTCCACAATTCCATGTGCTGTAAACTTCCCAATCAGTCTCCCATGTGGGACCTTGTCACAAAATTTGCTAAAATCCATATAAACAACATCAACTGAACTTCCTTCATACATACACTTGATCACACCTTCAAAAAATTCTCATAAATTTGTTAGGCACAGCCTCCCTCTGACAATGCCATGCTAACTATCCCTAATTAACCCATGCCTTTTCAAGTGGGTATTAATTTGCTCCTTCAGAATTTCTCCAATAGTTTCTGTACCACTAACTTGATTCTCACTAGTCTGTAATTTCCTGGATCACTTCTACCACCCTCCTTGAAAAGGGGAACCACATTATCCATCCTCCAGTCCTCTGGAACGTCCCCTGTTGCCAGAGTGGAATCAAAAATTTGCATTAGAGCTCCTGCAATTTCCTGCTATACCTCCCACAGCACCCTGGGGGGATGCAATTCATCTGGGCCAGGGGATTTGTCTGTTTTTAAGCCTGACAGAGCCTCCAATAACTCTCCATTTCCTATGTCAAACTGTGCAAGATCCTCACAGTCCCTCTTCCTGAATTCTGTACTAGTATTCCCTTTTGCAAAAGTAAAGACCAAAGAGAAATATTCATTTAACACCCTTACAATATCCTATGGTTGCCACTTTGGCTGCTAATGGGCCCTACTCTTTTCCTGATTAACCTTTTCCCTTTAATGTATTTATAAAATATCTAAGGAATCTCCATAATTCTGTTTGCAAGTCTTTTTTCATGCCCCATTTTTGCTCTTCTAATTGCTTTCTTAAGTTGCCTCCTGCACTCCTGTATTCCTCGAGAGCCATAACTGAATTGCTCGCTTTGGACTTGCTAAAATCCCTTCTCTTCTTCCTCATTCAGTCCTGAAATATCCAAGACATCCAAGGTTCTCTGAATGTATTGCCCCCATATTTCCCTCTCAAAACCACATGTTGCACCTGTACCCTCCCCAGTTCCCTTTTGAATGCCCCCAACTGCTCCACTGTAGACTTACTCACAAGGAGCTGTTCCCTGTCAACTATGGCCAGATCCTGCTTTATTTTAATAAAATCTGCCTTCCCCCAATTCAAAGGCATCTTTTGCGGGCCACTTTTTTCCTTGTCTAGAACAAGTTTGAACTATACTGGGTTGCAGTCACTATTGCCTTAATGCTTCCCCACTGCCACATCAAACACTCCTCCGGCTTCATTCCCCAGAACTCGATCCAACGCTGCACTATCCCTTGATGGGGCTTTCTACATATTGGTGTTAAGTCAGGGAACAATTGTAGGAATAATAGAACTGAGTCTTAATTTAGCAAATAAACCTTGTTATGGATTAATTGTGAGACAGTATATTTTCAGAAAATAAAATGAAGAGACCACATACTCCTTGGAAAACAATAGTTTCTAAATATTAGTCAGGAACAGAAGGATAAGATTAAGGAGCAGGATTAAGCCATGGTTGATCTGGTTGTGGTCTTGACCCACTGCCTGACATCCCTTGACTCCTTCGTCTATCAAAATTCTGTTCAATTCTTCCTTGACTAAATTCCACTACATTCTGGGGAGAGATTTCAACAGACTAACAATCCTCTGAGAGAAAATATATTCTCATCTATGGCTTAAAATGAATGGTCAAAGGCAAAAGAAGCAATGGCAATGTGAGGACAAACTTTCTCATGCAGTGGGTGATTAAGAACTCGTATGTGTTGCCTGAGAGGGTAGTGGAAGCATGGTCACTTGTAGCTTTTCAAAATGGATTGGAACATTATCTGAGAATTGCAGGCTAGGGAGAAAACGTACAGGAGTGGAACTAGGAGAATTTCTGCTGCAGTGGGTCAAAACCAAACATAAGAGGCTGAATTGCCTCTATTTGTGTTGTGACCATTGTGTGATTATATTGTGTGGGATCGTGTTCAAGTAACGACTGAAATCGGTGAGTGGCCAAAAGTAGCCTCTTTATTCAGCAATCACAGCACAAGTTTGAGGCGTCAATAGAATCCTGAAATATGGTTCTTATAAGAGCCCCTTTATACCCAGTTCTTACATATCATTACTATAGGGCTACGTTTTTATCTTAGTATCCAAAGGTTTGAAGAGCTTCTGTCCTGGAAGGCAGGAGATGGGTTAAAAATGTGCTAACTGCTGGCTGCTCCTTCTGATGGGATGTTTGTCCAGTCTGCTTACATAATTAGAGGTGCTCGTTCTTTTGTATTTTAAATTAGGAAATGTTAGTAAAAATACGAGGCTTACATGCTCTAAATAAGTTAGAAATCATAATAAAAGAATAAAGGATATTAAACTGATTGTTCTGTAGTAGCTCTGTGGTGAGATTTCTTTACTATTTGCCGATATGAGTTTCATTCATTCATGCAATTTCATGCAAGCGCTAGTTTGTCAGTCAGTTTCTTAAAGGGATAATGGCCCAGTTAAAATGTATTTGACAAGTAATGTTTCATGGAGACTTGAAGGTGATGGTATTATTCTGTCTGCTGAGGTAAACACTGCTTGGAACAGGGGCTGATAAGGTGTGAAAATGGAGTGTTAGGTTTGAAAGAGTTGTTTTTAAATTTGGATACTACAGAACTGTGGTTTTATGAATGAAAGAAATCGTGTTATTGTAAATAATGGGTTAGTAAAGGGTTATGAATGAATGAACAGGAACCCGGTATTAATGAATATAGCGGGCTGGTGAGTGAGTTAAAAAAGATAGCTTACAACACAATATCTCATAGTGCCCCCTTTTGATTCTATTGAGATCTCCTGAAGAGAATTACACAATCCTTATCCTATCTTACAGACTTTTAACAGTTTGACAACTACACTTTACAAAAAGAAAACATGCACAGTTGGAATAACAATAACAAGTCTCTGGTGGTTATTGGTGGTGAGTCAGTCTCTGGTCCCGCTGTATTGTGGGATACCCAATTGCTGTGGGAGACATGAATCCAGGCCTCCTGTCCTCAGAGCTTGATAGCTGACTGGGTGATCAGCAGCATCTGTTATGGTCCTTCCCAGTTCATGCCTCAGGGTTCATTGTGGTCTTTTCCTGGACCGGTGTCGTGACCTCCCTCTGGTGAGTCTTTACAGGCAGACAATATCTGTGAGGGGAAGCAGAACTTACAGCATCGGTTAGTACCTGCCAGTAAGACAAGAAGATGACAGTCTGCAGTATAGCGAGAGTCTGTGTAAAAGTTACACATTGTAGGCAGTTTCCTGGGGTCACTCATGATCACCCTAATTCACGCATCATGGGCAATTTCCTACCGTGGGCAATTTCCTGCCGTAGGCTATGTTAGCTGATCTGAGGTCTGGAGGTAGGGGATTTGAAATAAAATAGCCAACTCACAAAAGATTGCATTCAGGAACTAGATCACCATTCTCAGAAGGAAGCTTCTTACCCTCAAAGAGCTGTCAGTGATCAGTCAGTTTAGACGGTGTACCCAGCGATCCCGCCTGACTACACCAAGTGTTCAAGTAATGACTGAAATTGGTGATTAGCAAAGATAGCCTCTTTATTCAGCAATCACAGCACAAAACTGAGGCAGCAATAGAATCCTGAAACACAGTTCTTACAAGAGTGCCTTTGTACATGTTTCTTGCATATCTTTGCTATAGTGTGACATTTTTCATCGATAGTACCCAAAGATTTAAAGAGCTTCTGTCCTGGGAAACAGGAAATGGATTAAAAATGTGCTAACTGCTGGCTGTTACCTCTGATAGGAGATACAATGGCACCACTCCCCACCTTTTCCTCCGCTACATTGATGACTGCATTGGCGTCACCTCGTGCTCCCACACGGAGGTTGAACAGTTAATCAACTTCACCAACACATTCCATCCTGACCTTAAATTCACCTGGACCATCTCTGACACCTCTCTCCCTTTCCTGGACCTCTCCATCTCCATTCACGATGACCGACTCCAAATTGACATCTTCTACAAACACACCGACTCCCACAGCTACCTGGATTACACCTCCTCCCACTCTGCCCCCTGTAAAAATGCTATCCCTTATTCCCAATTCCGATGCCTCCATCGCATCTGCTCCCAGAAGGATCAGTTCCACTGCAGAACACACCAGATGGCCTCCTTCTTAAAAGACCACAATTTTCCCCTCCCACATGGTTGATGATGCCCTCCTGCCCATCTCATCCACTTCCCGCAGCTCCGCCCTCAAACCCCACCCCTCAAACCACAACAAGGACAGAGCACCCCCCTTTCAGGTCCGTTCCCCCAGCCCCACCCCTCTCCCATTTATCTCTCCACCCCTAAGGCTCCCAGCCTCATTCCTGATGTAGGGATTTTGCCCAAAATGTCAATTCTCCTGCTCCTCAGATGCTGCCTGACCTGCTGTGCTTTTCCAGCGCCACACTCTTGACTTCTCATGGGATGTCTGTCCAGTCTGCTTGCATAATTAGAGGTGTTAGTTCTTTTATCTTTTAAATTTGGAAATGTTAGAAAAAATATTAGGCTTACATGCTCTAAATAAGTTAGAAATCATAATAAAAAAATAAAGGATATTGAACTGATTACTCTGTAGTAGCTCTGTGGTGAGATTTATTTAGTATTTGCTGGTATGAGTTTCATTCATTCACGCAATTTCATGCAAGTGCTATTTCATCATGTTAGTTTATTAAAGGATAATGGCCCAGTTAAAAAGGTATTTAACAGGTAATATGTCATGGAGACTTGATGGTGATGGTATTGTTCTGTCTGCTGAGGTAAACACTGCTTGTAGCAGGGGCTGATAAGGTGTGGAAATGCAGTGTTGGGTTTGAAAGGGTTGTTTTTAAATTTTGGATACTACAGAACTGCGGTTTTATGAATGAATGAAAGAAACAGTGTTATAGTAAATAATGAGTTAGTAAAGGGTTATGAATGTATGGACGGGAACCCGGTATTAATAGTATAGCAGGCTGGTGAGTGAGTTAACAAAGACAGCCTATATCACGGTATCTCATAATACAATATCTCACAATGGGTACAGTAGATTTTTAGATTAATGTAACTATTAATACAAATGAAACAAAACACTAGACTTTTCTTCTTGGAGGATAGAATGGAAAAGATACATAGGTGTAGATAATGGGTGAGAGGACACTTGGAATATTGTGCTCATTTCTGTTCTTCACACTATAATGAAGATATAGGAATATTGCTGAAAGTGCAAAAGCAGTTGTATAAGGATGACAGCAAACAGAAAAGTGATACCTTAATAGGCTTGTGCTCTTTTCTCTGAGCAGAAGTAAAATTAGGGGAGACCTGATAAATGTTTTTAGGTTTATGGAAATTTTCGATGGCTGAATGTAGAGAAAATATGACATTTGTTGAGACAAACAAAATTGGTGTTTATTAACATAAGTTTTGTTTTTAGTTCCTTAATGGAATGTGGAATTGCTAGCATTTATTGCCCATCCCTAATTGTTAGCCAGAATACAATAATGACCTAACTTCTTAAAACAGTGAAAGTTATGTGGTGTATGTATAGCCACACCACTCATAAGAGGGAATTTTAATGCACTGACCCTGAGGGGCTTTACTTCCAAATCAGGATGGCAAGTAGGGTGAAGGAACTCTCGGCAGGTGATGGTGTTTCCACGCATCAGCATCTTCTTGGAGGTAGAGCTCACAGGTCTGAGAGTTGCTGTCAAAGGAGTCTGTCGAAGAATGACTGCAGTGTACCTTTGAGGTAGTCCACGCTGCTGCCATTAGTGGTGAAGGTAGTGAATGTTGAAAGTGCTCAGATGGCTGCCATTCAAAGCAGCTCCTTCAAAACAGCTCCTTTGGCCTGGATAGTATTATTGAAACTTAGATTAGATTAGATTAGATTACTTACAGTGTGGAAACAGGCCCTTCGGCCCAACAAGTCCACACCGCCCCACCGAAGCGCAACCCACCCATACCCTTACATTTACCCCTTACCTAACACTATGGGCAATTTAGCATGGCCAATTCACCTGACCTGCACATCTTTGGACTGTGGGAGGAAACCGGAGCACCCGGAGGAAACCCACGCAGGCTCGGGGAGAACGTGCAAACTCCACACAGTCAGTTGCCTGAGCGGGAATTGAACCCGGGTCTCTAGCGCTGTGAGGCAGCAGTGCTAACCACTGTATTCACATTTCTGAAGCCTCCTCTTCCGGTGAACTGTTTCATTGTGCACTGCCATTCATGACTGGTTTGGCAAGACTGCAGAGCTTAAATCTGATCTCTTTGATGTGGATCACTTAGCTGTTCCTATAACATATGTTTACCTACTGCTGCTCCCTGTATCTCCTTCTGCACTCTTTGTTGGAGCATAGCTGATCCCCTGGCTTGGTGGTGATGGTAGAGGGGGATATGCCAGGATAGAAGGTTACAGACTGTGGTCAAATATAGTTCTGCTGTTGATGTCCCTGGGACCACATATGTGCCCAGTCTGAAGTTGCTAATTTTGATCAAAATTTCTCCCATACCATATGGTGTTAGTGCCAACATGATGGAGATTATCCCCAGTGTGAAAGCAGGATTTCATATTCATAATAACTGTGTAATTATCACTCCTACCCATGCAGTCATGGACAGCTGCACCTTTGGAAGGTAGATTAGTGAAGATGAGATCAAGTGATATTTTCCTTCCTACTAGTTCCCTCAGTATCTATGCAGGCCCTGTCTTACAGGAATTTAGCCAGCTCAGTCAGGACTAGTGTTCCCAGCCACTCTTCATGATGAATACTGAAATCCTTGAGCCAAAGTACATCCTGTGATGTGCCATCTTCTGTATCTGTAGGTGGCGCTCAATATGGAGCAGAACTGGGCATAGTAGGTTGTCAGCAAAAAGGTATTTCCTTAATCACATTTGTCCTGATGCCAAGAGAGTCAATGTTGAGGATGTCCTGAGTAATTCCCTCCCACTGCATACTGCTGTGCCTCTGGTGTCCCATGGCATACCAAGGATGCCATAAATAAAATCAGAAATTGCTGGAAAAACTCAGCAAGTAAGGTAGTATCTGTGGAGAGAGAGCAGAGTTAAGATTTACAACCTTCCTCAGAACTGAGTTCTGCATGGCACTGAAGACTGTATTATCACTAGTGAGCAGGCTAATTTCCATTTTATGGTAGAAAAAAGTGAAGAAGCTGAAGATAGTTCAACCAAGGATTCTGGCTTAATGTAACTCGTACAGCAAGATCACCACTTTCCTTTAGACAGGGGAGAGCTTTACTCCTAATTTCCACTGACTTCCGTTTTGCCAGGACTCCTGCATGCCATTCTTGATCAAGTGGTCACTGTCATTTTATATCCATAATTCAGCTCTTTAGTCCGTTTTTCGATTAAGATTATAATTAGGTCAGGAACCAAGTGATCCTAGTAAAAACCGAATTAAGCATCAGTGAGCAAATTATTGCTGAATAAATGTTGCATGTACTGTTGTGGCACTTTCAATTATATAGCAGATGATTTAGAGTAGATTGGTGTGGTTTTGATTGTTGCTGGATTCGATATGTTTTGTTTTAATGATGGGAATCAAATCATAAGGTCCTACAGCATGGAGGAGGCCCTTTGGCCCAAACTGATCTATGCTGACCAAAATGTCCACCCATGCTAACACCATTTCCATGCATTTGGCCCATATCCTAAACCTTTCCTATCCATGTATTTGTCCAAATGCTTTTTAAATGTTCTTAATGCACCCACCTCAACAACTTCCACCAGCAGCTCATTCCATTTGTGTACCACTCTCCATGTAAAAGCATTACCTCTCATCTTTCCCCTCTTACCTTAAATTGATGTCCTCTAGTCCTTGATTTCCCAACCGTGGGAAAAAGATTGAGTGCATTCACCCTATACATGCTTCTCATGATCTTATACACTTCTATAACTCCCCCCTCAGTCTTCACACTCTAAAGAAAAAAGTCCTAGCTTGTCTAACCTCTCACTATAACTCAGACCATTGAGCCCTGGCAATATCCTTGTAAATTTCTTCTGCACTCTTTCCAGTTTAATAACATCCTTCCAATAGCAAGATGACCAAAACTGAACACAATACTCCAAATGTGACCTTACTAACATCCTGTACAACTGCAACTTAACTTCCCAACTTCAATGTTCAATGCTCTGACTGATGAAGACCAGTGT
The DNA here is from genome assembly GCF_037043375.1 of Chiloscyllium plagiosum. Taxonomy (NCBI): domain Eukaryota; kingdom Metazoa; phylum Chordata; class Chondrichthyes; order Orectolobiformes; family Hemiscylliidae; genus Chiloscyllium; species Chiloscyllium plagiosum. Next base: position 56,795,795 of record NW_028270143.1, read on the forward strand.
GCCAAAAGCCTTCTTCATTGCCTGTCTACCTGTGACTCCACTTCAAAGAACTGTGCACCTGAGTGCCAAGGTCCCTCTGTTCCACTACACTCCTTAAGACCCTACCATTCACCATGAAACTCCTCCCTTGATTTGACTTTACAAAATGCAAGACCTCCCACTTATCTATATTAAACTCTATTTGCCATTTCTTGACCGTCTTCTCCAGCTGATCAAAGTCCTGCTGCAATTTCTGACTAACAAACAGTAATGGGCCCAGCACCGACCTCTGAAGCACTTGACTCGTCACAGGCCTCAAGTCCAAAGCATCCTTCCACTCTTACCTGTTGCTTCCTACAATCAAGCCAATTGGGTATTCAATTTGCCAGATCCCCCTGGATTCCAGGCAATCTAGCCTTCCAAACAAGCTACGATGTGGAACTTTATCAAAGACCTTACTGAAATCCATATAGGCATCTACCACCCTGGCCTCGTCAACCTTCCTGGGACATTTTAGGGTAAGGCAATGTTCTAACTATTGGAGCAGCTTAGTGAGAGTTATCAATAATTCTTGAGCACAAGTCTTCACCACTGCAGCTGGATCTTATCAGGATTTTACCATTTGCTCCGTGAGTCCAATGCACTAAGCTATTTCGAACGACCATGACTGAAAGTAGCAGGGTTGTACTCCTTTGATCAGATCTGTTTGTATGGGATTGCTCAGCTCTACCTGGAGCATGATGTTTTTTTTCGGAAGGAACAAATCTTAAAAGAGCCAATGATCTGAAGATTTATTTTATTTTAGGTCTCAAGCTGCATTCAGACCTAAGTTAGATCTAGTCTTCCTAACTCAAAGGCATTTCAGCTGCAATGATCCTACTGCTTCCCAGGTAATGTTAACTAACTGACTACAGACTTGATATTGAGCCTGTCAAGAAGACTATGTTGTTTTAACAACTAACATTGTTAGCTAGCTCAGCCTCTGGGGGAGATATATACAGTAACACATGAATGTGTCAATTAAAATTAAATCTATTGTGCATTTGATCTGTGCAATGATCTATTCAATGAATACAGAAAATCTTGTGAAACTGAAGTAAGGCAATTTCATTTTATGAACTCATCACTTCCTTTCTCTTTTTATTGAGCGAAATCTCACTGCCTGCTGGAGTGCATCATTGAGAACGTCTGTCAACACTGGTCTAATCACTTTCCAATCTATGCTGACAATAGTCTCCATGACACTGATTGTAGGAGTGCAATAAAACAGGGAAGATAACAGAGCCCTGTGCGATGCTGACACCTGTTAAGAGAATAATGCTTTTTGGGCAACATTGTTGAATTAAAATTTGAATGATCCATCATTTTGCTTTAGTGATATATTCGAAAGAAGATGATGAAGACAAGAACAAAGAGCAACAGAGAAAAGGCAGAATGGCACAGTCGTGGTATTCATTTGGAGGGTTGAATGGCCTCCTTCTGCAACATAACCAATTCTGTGAAAAAAGTCATAACAGGCAGTTTCCAGATTTTTTTTCTCTATCAGATGTAACAGTGTGTGTGAGTTTTCCTTTGAGATAGATTCAACCAGAGTTTGGATGTGTATTGGTGTGATCATGCACACAAACTGATTATTAAATTGGCAAACCACCATATTGTATCTTGTTTGTGTCTTTTCAACATTCAGGGAAGGAATAAGCAATGGGTGTCAGAGAGGTGGAAACTGAAATAGCATAAAACATCACATTCTCTTTCCTTTCATACTATGCTCCCATTCACATTTCACTGCCAACATCGGTCCCAATCTCTTCCTCCCACTCTAGTCCCAATCTCTTCTTCCCACCCCAGTCTTGATCTCACCACCTTCCCCACAGTCTTGATCTCTTTGCCCCCCCAGTCCCGATCTATTCTTCCCTCCCAATCCCAATTCTTCCCATCTTTCCCCAGTCTCAACCTTTTCCTCCTTCTCAGGTCCAATTCTGCCCTCCATTCCCAATCATGATCTCTTCCCAGTTTCCAGTCCTGATTCTTTCCCCCCACCACCACCCCAGATTTGAGATCAAATGTGCTAAAGAAAAAAGACAGAAAAGCAGAATTAATGGTTATGCAGAAGACAAGGCATAGATCCAGAATAGTTGCTAATGATGGAATAAAGATTAGCTCAGACTGGAAACAAAGTCATAAACGTATATAGACACTGGGTAGGGAAGGAGGTGAGGAAAGTGGGTAAAATACAAATTGCAGGACAGTGTTTATGGTGGGAAGTTGTTGAACTCAATATTGAATCCAGAGGCTGTGAACTGCTTACATGTAAAAGAAAATGTTGTTTTCCCAGCATGCGCTGAACTTCACTGGAACAGCGCAGCAGGTCTAGACCAGTAGTGTAATGATGAGAATAGAGCAGCGTTTTAAAATGGCAAGTTACGGAAGCTTAGTGCTATGCTTGTAGACTGATAATGATGTTCTGCAATATGGTCACTCATTCTGTGTTTCATCTCCCCAGTGTGCCATTCTGCTGTAAATCAGAAACAAAAACAGAACCAAGGAAGGGTCACAGGACCCAGAATGGTAACTCTGATTTCTCTGCAGATCTGCTGAGCCTTTCCAGCAACTTCTGTTTTTATAGAGGAGAACACATTGTGAGCAGCAGATAAATGAAGTTAAATTGAAGAAGTCTAAATAAACTGAATTAAAAGTAAATTGATGCTTAGCCCAGAAGGAATGTTTGAGAACTTCAAAGGTGAGCAATGAAGAGAGAAAGGGGCAAGTGGTACAACCTCTGTGATTACATAGTAAGATGCCATGGTGAGGTGAAAGGTGTTAAAAGTGATGGAGGAATGCATGCCACACTTGTAGGGAACTGCCCCTATGGAGTTTTATCAGAGGAGAGAATGAGTGTCATGCTGGATATGGCAGAAGTGGTGGAGGGGGATCCTTTGAATGGGAGGCTGATGGGTCGATAGGATGAACAAGAAAAACTCCTCTTGAACCTGGGAGACCTGAGAAGGGGTGAGGTTATAAGTGTGGGAAACAGGTCAGACATGGCTAAGGGGCCCTGTCAAGCAAATCGAGTAGGAAAGCCTCAGCTGAGCGAAAAGAAAGACATGTCAGAAACACTCTTGGAAAAGGTAGCATAAAGCAGGCATAGACTACAAAAGCATAGGATATCAGAGCAGAATTAGGACATTCAGCCCATTGAGTCTGCTCCACCTTTCAATTACGGTTGATATGTTTCTCAACCCCTTCTCCTGCCTTCTCCCTGTAACCCTTGATCCCCTTAGCAGTCAGAATGTAGGTATCCCTGTCTTAAATACACTCAGTGACTTGGCCTCCACAGCCTTCTGCAGCAATGAGTTCCACAGATTCACCACCCTCTGGTTGAAGAAATTCCTCCATATCTCTAAAGGGTCATTCCTTCACTCCGAAGCTGTGCCCTTGGGCCCTAGTCTCTCTGACTCGTGGAAACATCTTCTCCACATCCACTGTGTCCAGACCTCTCAGTATTCTGTAAATTTCAATGAGATTCCCCCTGATAATTCTAAACTCCTTTGAATGCAGACCCAGAGTCCTCAACTGCTCCTCATATGACAAGCCTTTGATCCCTGCGATCATTCCTGTCAACCTCCTCTGGAGCTCCTCCAATGTCAGCATATCCTTCTTTAGATATGGGTCCCAAAATTGCTCATAATATTCCAAATGTGGTCTAACCAGAGCCTTATACAGCCTCAGCAGTGCATCCGTGATCTTGTATTTTATCCCTCTTAAAATGAATGCAAATACTCTAGCTGCCAACTGAACCTGCATTTTAACCTTCAGAGAACCCTCAAGGAGAATCTAGGAAATTGAAATTGAGTCCTTACAAGAGTCAGGGTGTGAGGCAATACATTCAAGGTAGCTGTGGGTGTTGGTGTGTGTATATAAGGAATGTTAGTAGCCTATCCTGGAAATGGAGACAAGGAAGTGAATGAAGGGAAGGATAGAGTTAGAGATAGACTAGGTGAAGGTCAAGGGAGGATAGAAACTGGAAGATGTTAAAATTAAAGACTTTTTTCCCATTCTGGATGAGAGCAGGAAATGAATATGAGGACTTTGATGTACCGGAGAAAGGATTATGGGAGAAGGCTGGGTAAGATTGGAACCAGGAACGTTTTACATAGAGATCGACAGAACCGGGATCCATGCAGGTACTCACAGCCAGACCTTCACTTGGATAAAGTGAGATGAGTTATGGGAAAAAGTATTCAAACTAAAAACAAGCTCTGTTAGATGAAGGAGGGTGGTGGTGGATGGGGACTGTTCAGTCTATTGGTGAGATTTTATATTCATAAACTGATGCAATATTGGCTGTGGTTGAATTGACCAAGATTTCCTGATGATTCCCCTGCTGGTGTTATTAATGTTAACTCATGCTGCGACACACCAACCACTTACAAACTCAAGCACAGCCAAACTGAAACTAACCAGGAAGTAATTGATAACCCCCTCAGAATATGCTGGTAAACCTCAGCAGGTCAGGCAGCATCTGTGGAGAGAAAAAGTCCAATATGACTCTTCTTCCAAACTGCTTCCCTTGTAAAGTTCTTTTTAAATATGTATCCACTTTTATTTTAAAGGCTATTATAGATTCTGCTTCCACAATGGCTTTAATGATGATCTCAAATCAGTTCTCTCTTCTTACTGACCAGTGGAACTATTGGTTGCTGATTAACTTTATCAAAAATCTTCAATTATTTTCCATAGCTCAGTGAAATGCAGTGTTAATCATCATTGTTCTACATAAAAGATCTTCAATGGTTCTTGTCTCATCTCAGAAATATTGCATCTGACCTTCTTGTTTCATTTCAGTACCCAGTTGGGATGCTAAGTTACATTTTACTAGAAACCAGCTAATATCAATTTTGTCAAGGTTCATGGAGTGTCTCTCTCCATGAGACCTATTAAACTTTCTCAGACATTATTTTCCAGAACTTGTCTCATTATCGATGGATGATGGAACCTGTTTGTTGTATCCACTCTCTCGCCACAGGTGAGAGTACTTGCCTCTGCTGAGACCTCTTGGGATTCTCAACCCAGCTCTGTATGCGCTCAAGTGTTATGAGGCAGGAGTTGCATCTCACTGTGCTATTTGTGGAAGGCGAGGCAGGCTTCTCTGGTGCAACTCAAGCTTTTGCCCCTCCTTCCATGAAGAGCACAGTGAGGGGCAACTCCTAACGTTTAGTAGTCCGACCCCCAGGACTGACCATAGCCCACCCACCTGAGCAACCTAGATGGAGAATCCCGACTGATGTTTGACCAGAATCCTGACTGATCTATGTGCACCTCCCTGAATGACATTGCAAGGCCCTGATTTATTGTATTAGTCACACAGGGCTGACTGTGGCCCACTCCCCAGACTGCTGAGGCACAGAACCTTGACCATGACCTGCCTAAGTGGCTGACTGACCATGCCCAAACCTCCAGACTGATAACAGAAACTGTCCTTGACTTATTCTGCCAGGAACAGCTGGATGATGGCTGTCTCCCTTTCCCTGACTGAGGACTACTCTCCTTAGAATTGGATGCGTGGCCATTTGGTTGAAACATATGCAAAATGATTGCTACAGAAGCTGCTGGCACAGTGTGCAGGTGTGAGATTATTATAGCACGATGTCAAACAGCAACATTGCCACTCTCTTAACTGATCACTGCTATTAACCGTGACAAGCTGCCTGGCTTTGTGTCTGCACTCAGCAGTATAGCCAGGTGGAAGTATTGTGAGCCTTTATGCTGCAGTTGAGGGTTTAAATGCAAAAAGGCAAGTAAAAACATGGCAGAGATACTATCAGATTCAGAGTAGGTACAAAGTAAATGAGCACTAAGGGAGCAAGCCATGAGTGGCAACCTGGTCCATCCCATGAGGTGGATACTTGTCCCTGTCCATGCAAAGTGTCTTGGCAGCGACATTTCAATGGAAGGTGCTGGAGCATTTCAAAGTGCAGCACTGAAATGGAGAGCTCTACTGTAGGTAGATCAGAGATGTACCATGATGTTGTGGTGAGGCTGGTATCTGCACAATGTTGATGCCTGTGGATGGGGGTGGGTGAGAGGAGTCCATGCATTCTCTAGCCCTGAGATGTTGGTGGCTGCTTTCCAAGATGGAGGGTTGGAGGAGCAAGCAGTGAGCAGGAGGTAACAGCTCTGACTCTCATGTCGGGAATTGGTTGTGGGTGGGAAAATGGGAAAATGCATATTCATGAAGTGAGATTAACAAAGAATGACATTGTAATTCATGCAAATGCATGTAAATAGGCCTCTTGCCACTCTCTGTCAAAATGTTCATCTCACTGTTCAATATTTGGTTGGAGAATCAGATATCATGTTCTCAATGTTGGGAATATCTTTATTGCTGATCTCATGCTATTTTGCTAACATTTTTGCCAATGCCAACATCATTCTGGTGCTGGGAAGACTTTACCCATTGTCTCCAAAATATAATTGATATTGCACTGATGGTGTAGGGCTTCAAGTTTCCTTTAACATTTACTTGCATAATTGCAGAAGCAAAATGAACCTAATCAATGTGCAGTAATGTAAAATGTAATGTGATGGTGTACTGTAATGTTCTGGGGAGCTAAGTTCAAATATGACCATGGCAGATGATGGAATTTGAATTCAGTCAAAATATGCGATTAGCCATTTAATGATGACCTTGAAAGAACTGTTATAAAACCCACCTGTTTCCCTAATATCCTTCAGGCACGGAGATTTGCCAATCCTACCTGGCCTGGCCTATATGCAACCAACATTCACCCAAATGTTTTTTTCTGGACCTCCAAGATCATAGGTGGGAGCAGCCTTAAGAAGGGGAAGACAATGTATTGGCACACCAGTTGGCATACACTGTGGCTCAGTAGTTGTCAGTTCCAGGGACCCGGGTTCGATTCCAGTCTCGGTTTACTCTGTAGAGTATGCACATTCTCCCAGCATCTGTGTGGGTTTCCTTCGGGTGCTCTGGTATCATCACACGGTCCAAATGTCAGTCTAAAGACAGTTTCAAAGAGATGCCAGAAGAAGTGTTAGAGGCAGATACAATTACAACATTTAAAAGATATTTAAACAGGTACATGAACAGGAAAGATTTAGAGGGATATGGAGCAAGTTAGGTAGTTGGCCATGCTACCCCATCGTGCCCGGGGATGTGCAGGTTAGGTGAATTAGCTATGGGAAATGCAGGGTTATGTGGATAGAGTGGGAGAGTGGTGTGGTTGGGATGCTGTTCGAAAGTTTGGTGCAGACCTCGATGGACTGAATGGCCTCTTTGTGCAGTATAGGAATTCTATGATCCTAAGAACCTCTCAGCAACTGGACAGCTTCACACCTTAGAATGAATGCTACATGTAATTCTAGACCCACAGCAATGGGGTTGACTAAAGACTGCCCTCTGAAATGGCCAGGTAGCTGTATAATTATGAGAATGTTTCAACAAAGGAATGAAACTGGATGGACCACTTGGCATTGACCTGGACACCAGAAACTCTGCAGCGACAACAGTCTTGTTGAACCTGCAAAGTCTACTTCATCAACATCTGGGTGCTAGTAACTGAGAGAGCTGTCTCACAGACTAATCAAGCAAGATTTAAGCTTAGTTGTCATAGATTTAGCTCGAGTGTTATATTTCAGGCTTTGAACAGAATAAAAGAAGTGAATATCTGTCAAAACTAACCTGACCTACAATGAAATAAAGGAGAAAAATCATTTTTAGAATATCGACAAAGGTGAATGGAATCATGCAAAATCAGCCCATTAACTAAATTACTTCAGCATTATGAAAAGTATGCATCATCATAATGTATACATTCCTTCCAGCAATCTTGGAAAAAGAATGGAAAAGTGGTTATAATGGGATTGAAATGGCACCATGCAAGTCTGAAATAAATGCATTTCAAAATTCTGAATGAGGTGCTTAAAGTGGAACATCCAGTCATAAATGACCATTCATGTAATCATAAAGGTATACGAAACTGAAGCAGGAGAAGGCTACTCAAGTCTTTCAATGCCTTTCATATGAACAAGGAACAGGTAGGCGTTCACCTATTTGTTTAACATCTATCGTTGGGAAAATGTTACAATCTATTATAAAGAATGTAACAGTGGATAATACATTATATAAGCAAGCTGAGTCAGCATGGTTTCAAGAAGGGGAAATCATGCTTGAAAAATTTGTGAGAATTCTTTGAGGAGGCACTAAGAAGGATAAATAAAGGAATATCAGTAAGGTAATAAAAACCCATAGTTTTGGGACAGTGTATTAGTATGGATAGAGGGTGGCTAACTGATAGAAGTCAGAGAATTGAGATAGGGACATGTTTTCCAGATGCCAACCAGGGTCTTGTACAGTGCCACAGGGATCAGTGTTGATGCTATGAGGAAAAGGAATGTACTATACCAAGTTTCTGAATGACACAAACATAGGTGAGAAAGCAAGTGATGAGGATGACACAAAGAGTCTGCAGCAGGATAAGCGAATGGGCAGATGGAATTTAGTATGGGAAACTGTGAAGTTATGCACTTTAACATGAAGGATAGGAAAGCTGAATATTATTTAATTGGAAAAAGACTGCAGAAAGCTGAAGCACAAACAGAAGTAAGGGTCCTCATACATAAATCTCAAAGAGCTAGCATTGAAGTTCAGCAGGTAATAGGGAAGGAAAATGAAATGATAGCCTTTATTTCAAAGGATATAGAGGGTAAAATAAGGACGTCTCACTAAAACTGTGCAAGGCACATGTTAGACTACACCTAGAATACTATGTACAATTTTGGGCTCCTTTTCCAAGGTAAGATACACTGGCATTGGAGGCAATCCAGGGAATGTCCATGAGATTGATCCTGGTATGAGGGATTTACTTATCAGGAGAAGCTGAGTTGGTTAGATCAGTACTGATTGGACTTTAGGGGAATCAGAGACAATGTTATTGGAAAAAGTACATGTCTTTGAGGATTTGGCTATAGGGAGTGGCTGAATAGACTGGAACTATTTTCTCTGGAGCATTGGAGGCTGAGGGGCAACCTTGTAGAGATTTATAAGAGAAGCATGGATAGGGCAAATAGACAAGGTCTCCAAAACTAGATGCCATAGGTTTAAGTGAGAGGGGAAAGATTTAGAAGGGACCTAAGAGGCAAATTGTCATGCAGAGGGTGGTGCTTGTATGGAATGACCCGCCAGAAAAAGTGGTGGAGACTGGTGCAATTACAACATTTAAAAGGCACCTGGATGGGTATATGAATAAGGAGGTTTAAGAAGGATAGGGGCCAAATGCTGGCAAATGGAATTAGCTTTATTTCGGATATCTGGTTGGCATGGATGAGTTCAATCAAATGGTCTGTTTCCGTGCTTTATATCTCTATGACTCTATGACTATGACAGGATAGATTTAGAGAGGTTGTAAAAACTTGTGTGAGAATCTGAGACCAAAGACCATAATCTCAGAATATAGGGTCTCACATGCAGACAGAGATGATGAAGAGGAATTTGTTCTTTCAGAATGTAGTGAATCAGTGGAATTCCTTACTGTAGAGGGATGTAGAGACTAGATTATTGAATATATTCAAAGCTGAGATAGACAGAATTGTTAATCAGCAAGAAAGTCAAGGGTTATCAGAAAGGGAACGAAAGTGGAGTTGGGGATTATCAGATCTACCATGATTTCATTGAATGGCTGAGCAGACATAGTCAGCCAAATGGCCTAATTCTGCGTACTTCTATAGATCTTCAGCTAGATATGGTCTATCTCCTGGATATTGTCCAGATCTTGTTACATTTTGATAAATTCTGCTTCAATATCTGATGGTCAAGAATCATGCTGAACATTGTATAAATATCATCAAACATCCCCATATTCTGATTTTATAGTGGAAGAAAAGTCATTGATGAAGAAGTTGATGATGGTTTGGCCGAGGCCACTACCCTGAGGAACTCTTGAAGAGATGTTCAGAAGCTGAGAAGACCAGCCTCCACCAACCATAACCATCATTCTTTGTGTTGTATGACTCCATGTAAGGTACAGAGTGAGTTAATGCTATGACAGGAAGCGAAGAGCCGAGAGATGCAGGCTGGTGCAGTCCATGAGTGGGTGCATGTTCCTCAGTGAACAGTGTCTTTACTAGAGGTTTACAATGATGGTTGCTAGTACAGTTTTGAAGTGTTAAAACAGCTTGTAAATGGATTGGAGAAGTATCATGTGGGCTGTCAGATCCACATGTCTAATGTCAATGTCCTTGGATGAAGAGTATATATGGGGTTGGTAGTCCCAGAGGGAGATATTGGTATTTTGTTTCAATCACGGTAGTCTTTTGGAGTATACTGTGAGTTGAAACCATCAAGGACCTCGTCTGTTTTCCAGGTAAATTTTTCCAGAATGGTTAGTTTGTACGGTGAGTTTGGCAGTGTTGTAGCACCTTGGGCTCTTGACAAGTCATTTAACAAGAAACGATGAGGGTTAATTGAGAAACTGCCACTGCCCAGGAAGAATCTTGCTCATGCAAGATATGGCAAGATAATTTTGACATTGAGATGAGGCTCACCGAATATCCCACCCGCGTGTAACACTCAACCCCCCCATTCTCTGCATCAATCAGATTCTGATAAAAATTTCTTTGCCAGTATGTTAGTAGAAACAGTGTGTACCATCTGCAGGATGCCATGTTGAAATTCATCAAGGCTTCTTCGACTGCACCTTCCAAGCCCGCAATTGCTGTCAACTAGAAGGGCACGTATAAGTTCCCCTACAAAGCACTCAGTGCCCCGGCATGGAAATATATCACTGTTCCTCCAGCTTTGCTGGGCCAAAATCCTGTAATTATCTCTCTAATGCCATTGTACATCCATCTTACCAGTGGACTGCAGCAGTTCAAGAAGATAGCTCACCTTTTCAAAGCAACTAGAGATCTCATCCAGTGAGACCCACATCTTATGAATGAATTAAAATAAATTTCATTGAAAAATATTGCTTGATCTATTTCGTGTGGGTTTGTTAGTACAGCTAAAAATGTGTCCATCAACAAGAACAGGAATTTTTAATATTGAATTTCAGTTCTCTATCTGTGAATTGTTTACTTTGATAGGAACAATTAAAAAAATTACTTAAATGGATAATGACTGAGGTGCAGAGACATCTAGGTGTTGTAGTACATCAATCACATTAAGTTAGTAAGCAGGTACAGCAAGGGAGTAAAAGAGTTAATGGAATGCAACGCTTTATTACAACAAGAATTGAACATAACAAAATGTTTATTGTGCTTCAGTAATATAGAACATTGGTGAAATCACACCAAGAATACTGTATGTGGTTTTGATCTTAAGGCAGAATTCAAGTGCATTGGAGGCAATTCAAATAAAGTTATCACATTCTGTTCTGAAGAAGGGTCACTGGGTCTGAAATGTTAACTCTGATTTCTCTCCACAGATGCTACCAGACCTGCTGAGATTTTCCAGCAATTACTGTTTTCATTTCTGATTTCCAGTATCTGCTGTTGTTTTGGTCTTCCTTAATCTGAATGATACGAAATAAACGAGTTATCTTGTAACGAATGGTTGGATAAACTGAATTTGTTTTCACCACAGTTTAGAAAAGCAAGTGATGATTTGATTGAATTTTATAATATCCTGATTGGTCTTGACATGTGAACCTTGAAAAATATTTTCTACTTTCCACAGAGAAAAGTTGGAGAGCACTGTTTTAAATTAGGATCACCCTTTTAGAACAGAGATGAGAGGAAACCTTTTCTCATGGAGTGTTGTGGGACTTCAGACCTCTGTGCCTCAGAAAACAGAGGAAGTAGGGTCATTGAATATTTTATGGCAGGAGGTAGACAAATTTTTGTTAGGCAAGAAAACCAAAGGTCATCATGAATAAATGGGAATGTGGAATTTGGATTGCAAACCGATCATGCATGTTCTTATTGAACAGCAGTACAGGCTCCAAGGGCTGAATGGCCCACTTCTGCCTCTATTTCATGTGTTTGTAAGTGTTAACCTGTGTTACAACAAAGGGACAGCAAGCAAAACTAAATCAGCCTTGCTATCACTAGATTTACAGCACATGAAATCAAAACATTCAATGATTCTTAAAACTGCTCAATTGATCCTAACCAGACTTTACAAGCAACCAATCTTGGATACCAAGCTTGAAACTTAAACCAAAATTAGCGACTTATTAATAATAACATAACTTTAGCACAACACAGAAGAACTACAAGGCAAATTAATTATTATTCACAATCTAAGCCCAACCTTCTTTGGGCACCAACCCCGACTCACATGTCGACACACAAACAGAAAGATGCAGGGATTAAAAAAAACTCAAGTTGCTAGGTTGATAACCATTTTGATGATGACTACCAAGCCCTCATGAAATCTGATGGGTTGTATTACAAGCATGTGGGCTTATATCTTGCTTACATTTTGAAATCATTGGTCAATGCAAACAGCTTCCGCAGATCTCCAGAAAATTTTCCTCATTTCTTATAGACTGGGTTTCTTTTCTTAGAACTTTCAACAAGTTGATAACTGGAGAATAACTAGAGAGAGCAAAACCACAAACCCAGTCCTGCAGCTTCCAAAGCAACACTGCCACCTACCCAAAAAACTCACTCAAAACCAGTTCACCCTTTGGTTTCTCTATTTCGACATGCTGTGTTTGGCTGGTCAGCACCAATCTTCCCTTGAATCATCAATTCAATGTCCAACCAACGGCTTATCCCTGGGCATAATATCTTGGTGTTGGTTTGCCTACAGTGTTTTTAGAGCAGCAATTGACTCACCAGTCTTTCCAGGCCAGATCCTAACAGCAAATGTTAATCTTTAGTTCTCTCCTTTTAACAAAAAACCAAACTACTTTTCAAAGTTCAATTCCTAATTGCAACTCACAGTTATATACTAAAACCAAGAAAAACAATGATGGTCTCAACACCTAATTTACGAACACTAAAATTAGCTAAAGTTAAAAATTACACTGATGTTGCGTGATTTTCAACTTTGCTGACCCCAGTCCAACACTGGCACCTCCTCATCATTAAAATTACTTAAACATACCTCGCTGATCTACTTAAAAGACTCATTTGAGTACATTAACCAGCATTTTTTTAGCTAGTTCAATAAAGTTCGGTATGAATAAATTCTTAAAAGGTGTCCACTTGTGATTATGTACCTCAGAAAAAGGGTGTGACTGAAAAGACCATCCCAGAGAATCATGTCAGTTGACGTAGTCTCAGCATTGTGGCCAGCACAGGTGGCTAGCTCTGCGGCAAGGCCTTTCTCAGGCAAAATAAATCCTGGGTGGGGTTTTGAAGATTGTAAAAAATCTGATCATGAGTGGCATAATTTGAAAATAATTAATATGTATAAACTTCATTGACCTTTTTTGCACTAGTTTAGTTCATTCATGACAACTGGGCTGATGTGACAGTCAGTATCAAGCAGAACATCAGTCCCTTAATATCTCTGCTGTATTATCATTCTCCATTCTTCTATTCTTAGTTTAATTGTCATTTTTACCTTTCATATGCATATGGATATGCCATCTTTTACCAAATTCTTCTAATCTTCCCTTTTGCTTATTAACAATATTTGCTATATTTGTCATGCTTTATTTTTCTAATTGTTCATGAGCTGTGAGAATGCAAGTGTGAACATTTATTACTTTTCCATTAATGCCCCGTTTGGAGGGCAGTTAAGAGTTAACATTGTTAGCGATCTGGAGTCACATTTAGCCGCAGTTTTCCTTCCCTAAAGGGCATCAATGAACCAGATGGGATATTACAAGCAATGGTTTCATCTTCTTCATTGGACTTCATTCCAGATTTTCTTAGATCAACCATGATCGGATTTGAATCCAGACCCTCACAATATTCCATGTGTCTCTGGATTACTAGGGTAACAACCATCCCTGCGCCATCACTTCTCACATTTAGAAGAAAGTTTATTACTTTTGAATTGCATAATATTTTCAACCTGAAACATTTATATGTCAGATTTCTTTCTCTGAATGACATTAATCAAACATTTTGGTTTGTTATAATAATTGCTGATAGTAGTCACGTTCACTATTACTGAGACTAGCTTCATAATTCCAGGTTTATTCATTGCAGTGAGATTTGAAGCCTTGTCCCAGGCTTCTGGCTTATTCATTCAGTGATATCCCCACTACGCCTCTGTCTCTCTCTTCTGTATCACAGCACTTCTAGAATTCAATTTGGTTTTAGCTTTTATTTGAATTTGCAGAAATGGGGAAGAGTGTTCCCATATAGTTTGCAGTCAAGTTTATTGAATGCAGCATTGGTCACATTTAGCTAATAGTATTCTCCGTCAAGTTTTTAATTTCTTAAGACAAACTAGCAGATAACTCATGAAAACAATAGGCAATTATAGTTTGTATCCGCATAAAATCTTCTACAATTTTTTCAAGATAACTGAATAATATCCTACAAGGCTTGTTGGCAACTTATAGAAAACTATGCAGTGCCTAAAATTAGAAAATTGTTTTGTGCTTGCAGCATGGATATTATTAATGATTTCCATAGTCAGCAGGTCGAAGACAAAATGTTTGTTTTTTAAGGTAATTAAACCTGTCCAACAATAGCTTAATTAATAGATATGATTTAGTGCTCAAGAATGAAAGCAAAATCATCCACTGATTTAGTTAGCCTTTTTCTCTAAATAATTGAGTTAATTGTTGACTTTCTACATCTTTAATAATTATAATTAATTCAGATCGCAGAATATAATTGAGTGGTAATTATAGTAAAAAACAAATTTAGCAGCCAATAGAATTGTTTAGAATGCCAATAATACAAAAAAAATTGTCACAAACACAACAATTTTATCCACATGTCACATGAGAATATTTGCTTTGTTTCAGATTTTAATTAATGTAGCTATGGCTCATCCCTCACCATATATATTCTGTTAGTATAGTTCTGATAGATTTTCTTGCCTTATGATTGTTCCCTGAAGGAATATACACCGCTTTATATATTTTTCCAGAAATTGAATTTTTAATCTGCATTATGTATTTCCTGATACTTCTCTTTAAATCAAGTAGATTGCACATTTATAATGCAGGTCTTGATACAACTCAAATTGTTCTATTGACTGTCTACACATGTGGGTTCCACATACACAGCTTTCGCACAAAATTCAACCTGAAAGTGGGGATTGTTGTGGGAGAGGAAGGTTCAAGCCTATCAGAAACATGACATGACCACATCAAGTTTCAAGTTTAACTGTTGTGCAGGAAACCCAGTAGAATAGACATGTCTGCAATGTAGATATGCAAAAAGACAGCTGAATGACAATGTAGCCTCCATTCCAGCTTTAGCTGCCTGTGCTTATGTATCCTGCCAGGTGAGACCTGAATGGTGATTGATAGGGCTGAGAAATTGAGAAGCTGAAGGACTTTTAAATGTTGATAGCTGCTCCTTCGCAGAACTGAAAGGTCATTACTCACAAGCCTTGTTCTGAGACAGTCGGCAGAATTTTCCGATGCCTTTCAGAGCCTTGCTATCAGAGTCAAGGTGAGCTCAAAGTTTCACGGTCTGTGGTGATCAGTCACTTAGCTATGAAATTTCAAATCTAGTTTATGATTTATGTAATTAACATA
The DNA here is from genome assembly GCF_037043375.1 of Chiloscyllium plagiosum. Lineage (NCBI taxonomy): Eukaryota > Metazoa > Chordata > Chondrichthyes > Orectolobiformes > Hemiscylliidae > Chiloscyllium > Chiloscyllium plagiosum. The sequence continues at coordinate 56,811,412 of NW_028270143.1, forward strand.
TAATTTTTAATTTTTAAAAATTAAAGTTTAACTATCAAAATGGGATAAGCGCAATTAAAGCACTTTGAAGTCTTGTACATTTACAAGTTTGGCATTCTATTCCTTTAACAGCTTAACAGTTAGAAAGGTAGGATCTTAAAGCAGCACATTAAAGCAGAAAAAGCCTAAAGAAACTCAACAGGTCCAATGGCATCAGTGGAGAGATAAACCGTGTTAGAGTTTCGAGGTAGGACGAGGTCCTAACTAAGTAAGAAGCTCATTTGGACTTCTGATGATCAGTTAATCTGCCATCTTTCTGGTAATATGGCATGGCAACAAGAACATAACAATTGACTTTTCTACGCTATTTTGCAATGTTTCCACCTCCCACCTGTAACTAGATAGTCAATAAAAATCAGGCCAATGCTTTGGAATGATGACCTGTCATTTGAAATAACAAATCACAGAATCACAGCACTGTACCATACAGAAAGAGACCATTCAGATCTTTGGGTCTGCACCGGCCTCCAGATAAGCAATGAAAGTTAGAAATCTAACAGGGTTTCATAAAGTGAACAGGGTGCTCAAAACAGGTCCTCAAGCTAACTTTCAGCTTCACTGGAACACTTTAGTAGGCCAAGGTCAGAAATGACAGTATGCAAGCAAGTTGGGATTTAAAAGAGCAGGTAATTGAAAGCTCGTGGTCATGCGCATAAAGTATACAGTGGTATTCTGCAAACCAATGGTCTACTGGTGCTCCTATTTTCTATAAGTAGAGGAAAGAGCATAGTGAGGAGCAATTGGATATAGTATATTGTAAGAAATTCAAATAAATCACTTCATCGCCTGAAGGGGTTGTTTGGATCTTTTGAACAATGTCGAGATGAGGTAAAAGAGAATGAGTTACATGCCTTGCACCTGCATTAAAAGATGCAATGGGAAAAAGAGAGGCTATTAGGGATGGTTGAGGAGTAGCTCAGGGTTTCACTGAGGAACAATTACTTCAGAGATTTGGGAGGGGAAGAGAGGATGTGTATGATTGAGACATCGCTCTAGAGAGGAGGAGAATGACCCATTGAATCTGGAGGCTGATGAAATGAAAGGCGAGGTTAGGTTGAACCTAATCAGACCCTGAGAGTCCTGTCAACCATGGCAGTGTGTATCACTCACTGAGGAAAATGAAAAATATATTGAATGTGTTAGTATGAAAGACTAGATCATCAAAACAAATGTAATGGAAAAAGAGAAGGTGGGAAAACGGAATTAAATCTTTCTAGGAAGTAGAGAATAACAAAGCGTAGTCTAGATAACTGCAGGAATCTGTGGGTTTATAATGAATGTTAGTTGAAAACCTACTCCTAAATGGACACTAAGAAACTCAGAGGGAAAGAGAAGAGTCAGAGAAGATCAATGTGATGATGAGAGAAGGATGAAAATTGGAAGCAAATTTTCCAGCAAGAGTTCTAACAATGCTGATGCAGTCATCAATGTATTGGAAGAAGAACAACATGAAGTTATATTTCTGCACATTGTGGTTTATCTGCATCTGATACACAATAGATACAGATTGAGCCCTTGTTAAAGTGTGGGTGGTACTTCACTTGATAAAGCTTTCATTGAAGAAATGTGAAATACAAAGAGACTTTTATTCCCCCATTATTGTTGCTGCACTGGGCTTTAAACTAACATGGGGATTAAAATGGATAACATTGTGGGGGTGGGGGGTTGGGTGGGAAATGATGGAAAAGTGAAACAGCTGTCTACTTACCTTGTTCCTAATGTTTCTTTAAATTGACACTCATAACTTGTGTAAAACATATTGTGGAACATAAATGCAATATGTAATTTAGTGGATTGTCAGCAAATTTGTGTATTTCTTGCATTCTAAGATTTCAAGCATGTGAAGGGTTGGACCTACCTTAAAACAGTATGTACAACATTGTCAAGAACAAACATTTGCACTTGAACAATGTTTTTAATTAAAGTGAATGTCGCAAAGTGCTTTATGGAACCTAATCACACAACATATAGATACTGAGTTTACACATTCATATTAGCAACAATGGTGAAAGACTTGGTCAGTGAATTAAGTTTGATGAAGAATTTTAAATAAGGAGTTGAAGGTGGAGATATAGCAGCTGAAAAGTTGGGGACCAGCGTTACAAAGCATGAGATTCCAGGTGGCTATTGATTTAATTACCAGCGGTGGTGTTGAATGAGCAAACTTCATGACAGAGCCAACCACCATCTGCACTATTGGTCATCAAATGGAAGGGTCTCTGTTACCATCCACTTTTACGGCAGAGATCTACTGGGCCCATTACTTGTTTGGCTAACAAGAAGGGGCTCTTTTCTTAGACAAGACATTGCATGTAGGCAATATGATTCTGATGGACATTGTTATAGAGACTATGAGGAGGAAATGGATGGTAGGTCTTACTCCTCCTTAACCGTTCTCCCACCAACAGCATACAGCATCAATGTAGTGGGTTGTACATAATGAAAAGCTCAGTACTAATCCATTCAGGACTTTACAAATTACACAATATATTCTACTCAATTACTTTTACTGTTTTTAACATTGTACATTATGCATATATTTAAATTTACCTTTACCACATCTCTCTCCATCTCTTACATCACAAGTTCAGACACTCTGAAGAATTTTTATGCCTGCTTTTTTCTTACAACATGCTCCCTTTGACCTTGGAAAATTAGGAGATATCTGGAGTGTTGGGTGTTAACTTTGTTTCTGTTCTTGATATTGTGAGGCATGGAAGTCCCTTTAGACTGGAGGGCCTTTAGTCTTTTGAATTTCCTTCATGAAAGATGGCTGTCCTGTTGAAGTAGGCAATAGCTTATTTGCAAAATTTCACAGACTCATAATTGAGTTTTTCCACAAATCTATGCAAATCATTCACAAAGTTATACATTAATTTCCCTGATGCTGAACTGTTAATTTTGTTCTTTCAGGAATTTTATATATTCTGAGGTTAAAGTTGATGTCAAAGGCTTTCTATATTTTTTCAAAATGTTTCTTGCTTCTTGTACCCTCGTGAGCTAAACATCATTGGCTGTAATTTCAGTTGCAGATAGAAGTATATTAACTTTGTTCTACCTCTAATTTAGAAACTATTCTGCATCTTATAAATTGTTTCAGCAAGATGTCTGACTCTGTGTTCTATTTGGCAGCATTCTGAGTGAAATTTTCCTGGGTAATATCATTTCTACTTTCATGTCTTTCTGATGTGTTTTTTTCACTTAAAAGTTTTTAATTTTACAGTAAAAGCACTGCTGCAATATTTTTCTGCTTCACAAATAAATTTCCCACATTTATGGGCTTTAACAGGAGGATTCCTATGTTTTGCAGCTAAAATGGAGGATTCTCACCTTTTACTGAGCAATTGGACGATTTCCAACCTTTATGAGTAAAGTGGAGGATTTCCATATTTTTCATGACTTCTCTGGATGAAACTAACTATTTGTATTCTAAATAAATTATTCCTATTTTCTTAATTGCTTTGATGAATAAATTGCAACACCTTTGGCTTTAACAAGGATACTCATTTTGATGATTTCCTTTTCTGACTGATCCCTAATGGCTCTTGTTCTAATAATGATTCATATTTATTTCATGCTTACTTTCTGAATTATTCCCACTGTCTGTTGGTTCATTAAATGCTTCCTGTCTTTACTATAGTTATAATACTGGAACTCCTGCCATTTCTGTGAGCTTAACAAAGTCTTCAAACTTCCTTCTTCTGTTGAACCAGGGTTATTTAAGCTTTGAATTTGCTCTTTTATTGGTTTAATTCTGATTTCACGTTGTCTCTGTGTTTTTGACCTTGGTTTGAAATGTTTCCATAGCCCTTGATTTTTCTTACAGTAGCCAAGCCTCATGATGCCCACTTACTGCAGCACAATGTTTAATCAGATCTGTAAGTACATCTCCATTTCTAGCTTTCCTAGCTTTAATTCTTCATCATTAAAAAAAATCCCTCAAGCTTTTTTCATTATTAATGTTATACATTTGCCTGTATAATTAGATTTATCACTATCCCGTTTCCCCAAGCCTCTGATTTTACAAATTAATTTGTCCTCTGTCAATGACAGATACATCTTCCCACTCCCATCACTCTCTCAGTGTCCTTACTGTTGTCCCAATTACCCAGACTGCTGCAGTCCATGGTGACATAATGCAGCCTAAAACCATAAGGTCTAAGCTAAGAGTTGTTCCAGGGTATCCTGCAAATGTTTCTGCAGTCTCCCCAATAAAATTCATCACCACCACCTAACAGCTTTACACCAGGTAAAGACATCCAGAAAGCAGGCACCGGGGAATTCACAAGGGTGATTAGTTGATCTTAGTGCAGAATATTAGATGGATTGTTGGATGATGTTAGTTTGCAATGGTTGTTTTGTGATGACTCTTATTTCAGAATTTCAGTGATCAGCAAGGGCACTGTGATTATCGATTATGACCAAGTGATGGTAAATTTTGACTTGTTGAACATTAGTAAGTGTATTGAGTGAAGTGATTATTAACTTGCTAATTTGTAAGGGGATGTACTAGTTGCCAATCTCCCATTATCCTCCTCCTCTTTTTTCCTCTTCCTCCTGTACTTTTTCTTGTTCCTCCTTATTTTTCGATTTTGCCATTCCATTCTTCAAAGGCACTGTCTTGACTAACCAGAGTCAATCTTTCAGGTTTACATTTAAACAAAATGGCAAATATTTATGTTATTATCATTTTGGAGTTTGAATTTTAAAGTAGAGTTAAAATAGATTTTGGTTTTGGTTTTATGAAGGAGATTTCCTTGCGTTTTTTACCAGGTCATAAAATAATTTAAAACAGTGAACTCAAGACATCTTATCCAAGAACACATTTGATTTAGTTAAATGCCGCAATCAGTTACCTGAGAGCTTAAGTGTTGAAAGCTGAATTTTATGATCTGCAGTGAAACAGATTGTCAGATGCCAGTGTTAGGTTTTTGTTGGGAAGAGCAGTTTCATATAAGCAGAAGGCCTGGTTAGTTTGTAGAAATCTGTGAGTTTTTAGCCAGTAGAAGTCTCCAAGTTGTGAAAACTTTGGATAAGTTGCCTTGTTTTAAAAACTGGAAAGAGGCCCAGGCTGTCAAGATTGGGAAGAAGTCTCCAGGCATTAGAGATAGCTATAAAAAAGTCCCTAATTCAATATCTTTAATTTTGCCTGATTTTTCTTCTACTAGATCCTTTCACTATATTTCTTTAACTTTACCTGTTTTCAAGTTAAATAAAATCTGAGCCTTCTGATTCTGTCACTAATTTCTTTTCACTTTCACTGTACCTTGCAGCTGTACTTAACAACAATATGAGTGAAATTTGTTGTGACAGGGGGAACTCTGTTTTACATTATCTTGCTTTCCCTTTCTGTTCTTTATACTGTTTTTCATAAAGCAATTTACTTTTACCCATAGGGATCTCTAATGTGAGATCCCGGACCCTTGAATTGCTTCTTTCTGAGCCTCCTTTTCTAAAGCTTTGTATTTTCTGCCTAACTTTTCTTCGCCTACACATTTGCCTACACATTATAAGCTTCTGAATGAAGTTCTACCTTTGAATTGATGAACTAGCATTTTATGCTGTTTCCAAGGCTGCTTCTGTCTCTCTGTTGTTCATCAGGTTTCAGCAGCTAACTAGCTATCTGTCTCTCAGTAAATGTCTTGTGATTTTGCTTGATTGAAATCAATATCAACTTCCCACAGAACCCTTCTTACCTGATTGAATTTTGAAGACGAGTCTATTTCGCTCTCCACAGATGCTGCCTGACCTGCTGAGTTTCTCCAGTACTTTCTGTTTTTATTTCAGATTTCCAGCAACCACAGTATTTTGCTATTATTGCAATAGTGGTATTTAAGCTGATGAGTTATTGGCTGTTGGCCCAGTGCCAAACACAACACTCTCAAACTCAATAGATTTCGCCAAAATTTTCCCTTGTTGTCTCTTACTCCCCAGCTGTGGAAATACCAGAAATTACTGGTGAATTCTGGCATAAGTTTCCAGTTCATATCCAGAATATAGTTGTGTTGATATACCTGCAAAGATTTTGATTGACTTTCTATCTACAGCTTAGATATTTTGGTGACAGAATGATCAGTGAATATTTGACTAATGTTGCCTACCTTAAGATGTAAGTAAAACAATGTAAGAATGCTAAACACTTGTTTCTATTTGGTTCCCCCTAAAATTGTTCATTGTTAAGCAAAAGCCAACATTCCGCAAATATTCTTTCCAACTTAAAGATTTCAGTTAAACTAATCCCAATACAAACAACCATAGCTAGAAAATTGCTACACCATTCCCTTAATTTATGAAGCCTCAATTAATATGATAACCTAACTAATGTGATGAGTAGGGCAGGAACTAATGGTATTTGTCACACATCTACTGTCCTCCATTAACCGCAAGGCAACAGCATTTGCCTACAGTGTCTGTTTTGCCAATGACGTCAGTAATCTTACAAACATATGGGAGCTTTATTCAGATTCATAATTAACCAGGATGCATTCACAATTGTAATTTGAGTCACAAAATGTGTGCGTAAAATCTCTGAGCAATAACATCAATAATACTAAAGGACTGGAAAAATAATAGGTGGCAGCTCTGATGTACGTTTAGAAAGATTCTTAGTAGTTGACCATGTGGTTATTTTTTCTTTCTGTGATATCCTTAATTAGTGCAATAGCTGTCTTGAGCATCTGAACCCCTCTGCTGACAAGTATAATTGCATTTCAATCTAACAGCATTTTAATTAGTTCCACATTAGATGATTAGAAACCCATCGAACAGTCTGTATCAATAACTTCCCAGCAGTATAAAATGTGCCAGCTATGTCTACTCGCCTGAGAATCACCATGGTTCAACTGTGGAACAGATCTTTCTGCAATATGGGCTCAGATGTGATTGTATGCTACTCTCTTCTGTTCCATTGTTCTAGCATGGATCAATCTCTAATTCAGTCTTTCCTTTTGTCAATTTTGTCACACTGAATTTAAAATAGCAGAAATTAGCTAATTAAGGATTTTACACTGTTGGACTGTAGTGCTAATAGATCCAGAATGAAAAGAGATTCCATCTTTCATGTTCATGCCTTGTTTTTATGCAATAGTCTTGATTTCACAGCATTTATATGTTTCCTCTGTAGCTGAACTTTGTGGTCTGTACAACAACTCAAACACTATAGACTTGCAGCTGATCTCCAGGCACCTGTACACTCTTCCTGAGGGTAGCCATGGTTGTGGCTACTGTCAATAACCTCCCCCCACTCCCGGCCATCCTGAAGCCTACCATGTCCTCTAATGCTTCCACCTTCCTCCCATTCACTTTGAGATTTCCCTCGGCACTATCCCTGTCCCTAGCTCTTCGCATGCCTCTATTTTCCCTTCTCCAGCTTGACCTCCCTACCCATTTTGTCAGTGATTCCACATTGTCCATATAGACTGCCCCCTTCGATCCTCTCCTCAACGATCAACAAATTAACCTTTAAGATTGATCTCTGACCAATTTTGCTGGACAGCTCCTGGACAGGGCTGACCAGACCTTGGCAATTGTGTTTGCAGCTCCCTGACAGATGATGCGCAGTCTCCTTGACAGTTTGTGAAGACCATTTGGAATCCCTTGCCTTTGCCCTGCTCATTTGTTTGACTTACCATAACCAAGTTCCTAGACTGTGCCTGTGATTGGTGGTACCAGGACCCCCCATCTGATTGACCACCTCCCCGCCCTCCTCCTTGACTGGGCTGAGGATTCTGTCCCACCTACTTTCAGATGTGTCGAATTGGTTGAGTGGAAGTGCAGTGTGTTTCCTGCATAGGCAGCTGGCACATGCTGTACATCAGATTGACATCTCACTGTGCTGTACAGCAAGGTGTCCCTCTGCCCAGACAGATCCTCACTGATAAGAAGACTGGCTGTATGCTGTGCACAAAGGAGCACCTCACTCCAGCAGGTTTGGTGGTGGCCTTTAGCTCTGGCTGAAGCACCAATGCTCTAACACTCACAGTATGGATTCTGAGAGTGTGTAGGGAAGGTACAAAGTGGGCAAGTACTAAGACAGCAAGTCTTATGATGCAGCCTGGTCCAATCTGTGAGCTGGGGACCTCTCCGTGTACGCAAAGTATCCTTGCAGCAGCTTTTCAATGGTTAATTTCTGGTGTGTCCTGCAATGCCAATCTGTTTCCTAAGCATCCTGCAGGTGGATTGGAAAGGTGCCTTGAGAAACATGAGAGGTTGACAAATGTCTGTGGACACAGGGTGTATGCGACTGGTAGCCATTTTTTATACCCTGAGATGTTATTTGGTGCTGAGTGACACGGAGGCCATTGTAGCCAGCAGCAAGCTAACGTCACCAGGTATTCACTCTGATTTCCACGCTGAAAATTCCTGATGTCTATCTTGTAATGGAATTTAATAAGATAGGAAGCTGAATATTATTCATCTTTAACTGGCAACTTGTTGCTCTCAAGTGAAAAACACACCATATCACCCAGAAAATGCATAAACGATGCATCAAAAAATTCTCTGTACATCAAAATAGGCCTTGCCGATTTTTTTGTGTGATTCTGCCACAAATCTCAGCACAATCCACATATTCACTGAATGAATACTTTTCGTCAGTATTCACACAGGAACAGGACATTGTTGTCGATGTGAATACTGAGTCACAATTAAGTAGAATGGATGGCTTTGAGGTATGTAGGGAAGAGGTGTTGGAAATTCTGGAAAGGGTGAAAATAGATAAGTCCCCTGGGCCTGATGGCATTTATCCTAGGATTCTCTGGGAAGCAAGGGAGGAGATTGCAGAGCCATTGGCCTTGATTTTTATGTCCTCGTTGTCTACAGGAGTAGTGCCAAAAGATTGGAGGCTAGCAAATGTGGTTCCCTTGTTCAAGAAGGGGAGTAGGGATAACCCTAGTAACTATAGGCCGGTGAGTCTCACTTCTGTTGTGGGCAAAATCTTAGAGAGAATTGTAAGGGATAGGATTTATGAACATCTGGATAGGAATAATGTGATCAAGGATAGTCAGCATGGTTTTGTGAAGGGCAGGTCGTGCCTCACAAACCTTATTGAATTCTTTGAGAAGGTGACTAAGGAGGTGGACGAGGGGAAAACGGTAGATGTGGTGTATATGGATTTTAGTAAGGCATTTGATAAGGTTCCCCATGGTAGACTACTGCAAAACATACGGAGGTATGGCATTGAGGGTGAGTTGAAGGTTTGGATTAGGAGTTGGCTGGCTGGAAGAAGACAGAGGGTAGTAGTTGATGGCAAAAGTTCATCTTGGAGTGCCGTCATTAGCGGTGTTCCGGAAGGATCTGTTTTGGGACCATTGCTGTTTGTCATTTTTATAAATGACCTGGAGGAGGGGTTAGAAGGTTGGGTGAGCAAGTTTGCGGATGATACGAAAGTCGGAGGAGTTGTAGACAGTGAGGAAGGATGTGACAGGTTACAGCTGGATATAGATAAGCTGCAGAGCTGGGCAGAAAGGTGGCAAATGGAGTTCAATGTAGCTAAGTGTGAGGTGATTCACTTTGGTAAGAGTAACAAAAAGATGGGGTACTGGGCTAATGGTCGGATACTTGGTAGTGTGGATGATCAGAGGGATCTTGGTGTCCATGTACACAGATCTTTGAAAGTTGCCACCCAGGTAAATAGTGCGGTGAAGAAGGCATATGGCGCACTGGCTTTTATTGGTAGAGGAATTGAGTTCCGGAGTCCTGAGGTCATGTTGCAGTTGTATAAGACTCTGGTGCGGCCGCATCTGGAGTATTGTGTGCAGTTTTGGTCGCCATACTATAGGAAGGATGTGGAGGCACTGGAACGGGTGCAGAGGAGGTTTACCAGGATGTTGCATGGTATGGTAGGAAGATCGTATGAGGAAAGGCTGAGGCACTTGGGATTGTTTTTATTGGAGAAAAGAAGGTTTAGGGGTGACTTGATAGAGGTGTACAAGATGATTAGGGGTTTAGAAAGGGTCGACAGTGAGAATCTTTTTCCACGTATGGAGTCAGCTATTACAAGGGGGCATAGCTTTAAATTAAGGGGGGTAGGTATAGAACAGATGTTAGGGGTAGGTTCTTTACTCAGCGAGTCGTGAGTTCATGGAATGCCCTGCCAGTACCAGTGGTGGACTCTCCCTCATTATGGGCATTTAAGCGGGCATTGGATAGGCATATGGAGGATAGTGGGCTAGTGTAGGTTAGGTGGGCTTGGATCGGCGCAACATCGAGGGCCGAAGGGCCTGTACTGCGCTGTATTCTTCTATGTTCTATGTTCTATGTTCTATTCTTTCTCTCAGAGGATTGTGAATCTTTGGTATTCCCTTCCTTAAGAGATAGTGCATGTAGAAACTTTAAATATTTTTAAGGCAGAGGTTAATAAATTATTGATTACCAAAAGGATGAAAGATTATCGCAGGTAGGTAGGAATGGAGGTTTAAGGTCCAAATCAGATGGGCCATGACCTTATTGAATGGCAGAAGGGCTGAGTGGCCTCATCTTTTTCTTTGTCTGTTCATTCAGACCCCTATGCAATTACACCCTGCGTCTTTCTAATGGAAAGGGACGGAGCTTTAAGGACACTGCTCCTTACATTGTAGCTATTTGTGGATTACATGAATAAGATCTACATTACTCAGAGACTGGCTCTTTCTATACTTTTGCCAAGTCCCTATCCTTATTTGCTTAATTTTACAGCTTCAGATATTTGAAGATTTCACTGTTCTCCCTGAATATATTCTCTTCAACTTGGAAGAGTAGTCATTTCTTCTGTAGAAGGCAGTTGACTTGGGTAGTCTTCCTGATAGTCTGAGACCCTTACATTAGCCGATTGTATTTTTTTCAGAACACTTGTTTGATATAGGTCTGCTCTTTATTGCTGTTAATGTTGTATCTGCCATAGGACACAATTTTATTCCAATATAAGACCATAAGACCATAAGACATAGGAGTGGAAGTAAGGCCATTCGGCCCATCGAGTCCACTCCACCATTCAATCATGGCTGATGCGCATTTCAGCTCCACTTACCAGCGTTCTCCCCGTAGCCCTTAATTCCTCTAGACAACAAGAATCTATCAATCTCGGCCTTGAAGACATTTAGCGTCCCAGCTTCCACTGCACTCCGTGGCAATGAATTCCACAGGTCCACCACTCTCTGGCTGAAGAAATGTCTCCGCATTTCTGTTCTGAAATGACCCCCTCTAATTCTAAGGCTGTGTCCACGGGTCCTAGTCTCCTCGTTTAACTGAAACAATTTCCTAGCATCCACCTTTTCCAAGCCATGTATTATTTTGTACGTCTCTATTAAGTCTCCCCTTAATCTTCTAAACTCCAACGAATACAATCCCAGTATCCTCAGCCGTTCCTCATATGTTAGACCTGTCATTCCAGGGATCATCCGTGTGAATCTCCGCTGGACACGTTCCAGTGCCAGTATGTCCTTCCTGAGGTGTGGGGACCAAAACTGGACACAGTACTCCAAATGGGGCCTAACCAGAGCTTTATAAAGTCTTAGTAGTACATCTCTGCTTTTATATTCCAACCCTCTTGAGATAAGAGACAACATTGCATTCGCTTTCTTAATCACGGACTCAACCTGCATGTTTACCTTTAGAGAATCCTCAACTAGCACTCCCAGATCCCTTTGTGCTTTGGCTTTATTAATTTTCTCACCATTTAGAAAGTAGCCTATGCTTTTATTCTTTTTGCCAAAGTGCAAGACCTCGCACTTGTTCACGTTAAATTCCATCAGCCATTTCCTGGACCACTCTCCCAACCTGTCTAGATCCTTCTGTATCCTCCCCACTTCCTCAGTACTACCTGCCTGTCCACCGAACTTCATATCATCGGCAAACTTCGCTAGAATGCCCCCGGTTCCCTCATCCAAATCATTAATATATAATGCGAACAGCTGTGGCCCCAGCACCGAACCCTGCGGGACACCGCTCGTCACCGGCTGCCATTCTGAAAAAGAACCTTTTATCCCAACTCTCTGCCTTCTGTCAGACAGCCAATCCTCAATCCATCCCAGCAGCTCACCTCTAACACCATGGGCCCTCACCTTGCTCAGCAGCCTCGCGTGTGGCACCTTATCGAAGGCCTTTTGAAAGTCTAGATAGACCACATCCACTGGGTTTCCCTGGTCTAACCTACTTGTTACCTCTTCAAAAAATTCCAACAGGTTTGTCAGGCATGACCTCCCTTTACTAAATCCATGTTGACTTGTTCTAATCAGACTCTGCTCTTCCAAGAATTTAGAAACATCATCCTTAATGATGGATTCTAGAATTTTACCAACAACCGAGGTTAAGCTGATTGGCCTATAATTTTCCATCTTTTGCCTTGATCCTTTCTTGAACAAGGGGGTTACAACAGCCATCTTCCAATCATCCGGGACCTTTCCTGACTCCAGTGACTCTTGAAAGATCTCAACCAATGCCTCTGCTATTTCCTCAGCCACCTCTCTCAGAACTCTAGGATCTCAGGAGATTTATCAATTTTAAGACTTTTTAACTTTTCTAGCACTATCTCTTTCATAATGGCAACCATACTCAACTCAGCCCCGTGACACCCTTTAATTTTTGGGATATTACTCATGTCTTCCACTGTGAAGACTGACGCAAAGTACTTGTTAAGTTCTCCTGCTATTTCCTTATCTCCCATCACTAGGCTTCCTGCATCAGTTTGAAGTGGCCCAATGTCTACTTTTGCCTGTCGTTTGTTTCTTATGTACTGAAAGAAACTTTTACTATTATTTCTAATATTACTGGCTAGCCTACCTTCATATTTGATCCTCTCCTTTCTTATTACACTCTTTGTTATCCTCTGTTTGCTTTTGTATCCTTCCCAATCTTCTGATTTCCCACTGTTCTTAGCCACTTTATAGGATCTCTCTTTTTCTTTAATACATTTCCTGACTTCCTTTGTCAGCCAAGGTTGTCTAATCCCTCCCCGGTTAATCTTTCTTTTCTTGGGAATGAACCTCTGTACAGTGTCCTCAATTATACCTACAAACTCCTGCCATTTTTGCTCTACTGTCTTCCCGGTTAGCCTCTGCTTCCAGTCTATTTTAGTCAGTTCCTCTCTCATGCCCTCATAATTACCTTTATTCAACTGTAACACCATTACATCCGATTTTGCCTTCTCCCTTTCAAACTCCAGACTGAACTCTATCATATTATGGTCGCTACTTCCTAAGGGTTCCCTTACTTTAAGATCTTTTATAGAGTCTGGTTCATTGCAAAGCACTAGGTCCAGAATAGCCTGCTCTCTTGTGGGCTCCATGACAAGCTGTTCCAAAAAGCCATCCTGTAAGCATTCCATGAATTCCCTTTCTTTAGATCCACTAACAACATTATTTACCCAGTCCACCTGCATATTGAAGTCTCCCATGATCAATGTAACCTTGCCTTTCTGACATGCCTTCTCTATTTCCCGGTACATGTTGCGTCCCTGGTCCTGACCACTGTTAGGAGGTCTATACACAACTCCAATTATGTTTTTTTTGCCTTTGTGGTTCCTCAATTCCACCCACACAGACTCCACATCATCCGACGCTATGTCATTCAATACCATAGATTTAATTTTGTTCTTAACTAACAAGGCAACCCCACCCCCTCTGCCCACCTCCCTGTCTTTTTGATAAGTTGAAAAACCATGGAGGTTTAACTGCCAGTCCTGACCCCCCTGTAACCAAGTCTCTGTGATGCCTACTACATCATAATCATTCACTATTATCTGTGCCATTAGTTCATCGGCTTTGTTATGTATGCTACGAGCATTCAGGTAAAGTGCCTTAATGCTAACTTCCTTATCATTAGAGATGTTGGAAGTCATATGTCCTAAGTTATCCTTGCTTTTTACTGCATTCTCAGTCTGCCTCAATTTTAAATCCGCCTGGAAACATGCTATCCTGCTGCTTATCTTGCCATTTACCTCCATACTCCCTGTCGCTTTCACTTTCCCTTCCCCCCAACTCAGAAGTTTAAAGTCCTACTGACCACCCTATTTATCCTCTTCGCTAGAACATTGGTACCTGATCGGTTCAGGTGGAGACCATCCCAATGGTACAGATCCCCCCTGTTCCAAAACTGATGCCAATGCCCCATGAAGTGGAATCCCTCTTTCCCACACCAATCCCTTAGCCACGTGTTTACTTGCCTAATTTTCTTGTCCCTATGCCAATTGGCACGTGGCTCGGGCAGTAATCCGGAGATTATGACCCTTGAGGACCTTTTGTATCTTTGCAGCTTTCATTTTTTTTGTGAAGCTATGCATAATCAATTTTTATCAGTAGAATTTATTTCTCATTCCACCTGTACAGCTGTGCTGAAATAAGTAAACATATTACTTCAGCTTCTTGACTATATTGGGTATCCTCCTTCCCTTTCAGTGATTGAATTATTGGTCCAGCCAATGGGTTCACTTCTTAAATTGTATCATCTGAAGTTTTGTTCTTGCTTGATATGATACCCTTTCTTGTTGTTTAGGATGTTTCTTTGGAAGGTAGGGAGGTTCAATGCTTTGCTTTCTGCCCTGGCTAATCACCTCAGCCCCTAATGGCAGACTTGAATTTGGAGCAGACCATTATGTGTGTGACAACTTGACTCAATTCAGCTGCAGCTGCTTGCATTGTCTATCACTATATATCCTCTCTAGTGATCTCGTCAGTTCAGTTACTGCCTCTTTGCTTGCACTTGTTTTTGAACATTTATGCCACTTAGAATCAGAAATCTCTTCAGTTTTTAATATCAGTGCAAAAAATATCAGCCAAGTCACTATAGATACAACTTTCCTTCTCATTGGAATTTTTTTATTCCATTGTAACTAACCTTAGGAGCTTTTTGGAGGTTCCACCTTAAAATTGTGGAGCCCTGATAAATTTTCTGGCAGGTTTTGGCTGACGTTTTGGTATTTAACCTCTTTCATCCTGTGAACGAGGTTGAAGACAATACATAACCTTGTGCTCAGGAGAGACTTTTTTGTTGTCTTTTTTTAGGTTTTATCCTATTAGGTGCCCTTAGTGTGGGGGAGTGACACACCTTTATCAATAAGTGCAATGTTCCCTTTATCGAATGGCCTTACTTCCACTCCTATGTCTTATGGTCTTATGGTCTTATCACATAGTTGAACCTCTGTCAAGGTTCACTGTCTGAATATTATTTGTGAGCTGCCCACTGACATAAATGTCTACAGTCCAAAATGTTTGGTCTGGGTCACTGATTTTCTTTAGAACTTGGAATATGTTCGCTATGGAGACCCGACTACCTCATTTATCTCTTGACATTGGTCTTTTATTTTATTGTGGCTGTGTGCTACAGTGACACGGTTTTTGGAAGTGACCTATATTCTTAGAATAAAAACATTCAGTATTTAAAGCTGTGCACTGTTGGCACGGGTGAAAATGTTTTTTGTTCCACAGCACTGGTAAAGAATTTTAGTGTCTAGTGTTTGTCCTGTCCACTGCATTGGCTTATCTGGTGTGCCCTTTGTGGTTTTACATCTTAAGAAATTAATAGGTTTTGTAGATGTCGTGTGCCAGGTGTTATCTTCTCTTGTCAGGATGAATCTGTTTCGGAACTTCTGATTCACTCATAATCTGGATGTTTTCTCCAGCATTAGTTTTTCTTTGAACAGAATAGATCACACAACGACTCAGTGGCAATGCCCATAATAATCAAGTCTTTTATAAATTTTGATTTGAAGTCACTATTGTTCATTCTCTCCAACTGGGGAGATTATTAATGAACTCATTTATGGATTCACCTGTCAACTGTAGTTTTTTTGTTAAGTCTTCTCTTTAAAGATTTTTATTTGTTCTGTGACTGAAATAATTGTCAAAGGCTTTTCTAACCTTTTTGAACTCTGGTGAGCAAACAGAACCATGTGCTATCCACACTGTACAGAAGTTTATTTACTTGTTCAGCTTCTGTCTTAGTCTCCAGTTTAGAAGATATTCTGTATCTTGAGGATGTCCAGTTTTGTGTTCTATTTGGCTCACTTCTGAAATTAAGTCTTCCTGACAATACTATTTCTGATGCTATTGTTACTTAATGTGACTAAGTATTTTATTTTCTCCAGCAGTAGTGGTTCTGCTGCACATTTCTTTCTATAATGGAGGGTTCTCACGTTCTTCATGGCTACACGAGAGGCTTTCCCATGCTTGGCCTGGGATAAAAATGAGATTTCTTCTGTTCCTATGCATTTTCTACCAGATCTGAAAGTCTTTCTGTGTCATTCTTTGAAGTATTCTTCTAAATTGAACAATGCCTCAAGTTATGTAGGGTTCACTGTCATCAGCAATTAGCAATATCTGTTTCTCTGGAAGACTTTGGAATCAGTAGAAAATTCTTTCTTTTTCCTTTTTTGGTTCTTGAAGGCCCTGGAGACTAATCTTTCTGAACTGTCATGATTTAGAAATAGTGCAGATCACAACTGTTCAGAAAGTTCTGACAGGGCCCACTCTTAGTCTCACACCACTAATCACCATGTTGTGTTAAAACTTACTTCAAGCCTGAAGTGTTATAGTATGGGTGAGAATAACCAATTTCTAGTCTAACTGGAAGGGTCCTGCCGAGCAAAAAAAAAACAACTTATTGCATTGCTACAATAATTTAAAGCTTACTTGAGTAGCTTTAAACATTTTCACCCGTGCCAACAGTGCACAGCTTTAAATACTGAATGTTTTTATTCTAAGAATATAGGTCACTTCCAAAAACCGTGTCACTGTAGCACACATTAGTGCAGGGACCATTATACACCTCAGGTCAGTCTCCTATTAGCTCTTTCTTTAGTCTGACCAAGTGTCCATGAGATCATCACAGTGGGTTTACAAACTGCAGTCATCAAGTAATAACTCTTTTAGATATGTTCAGACACACGTACAACAGTGATTTACAGGTTAATGTGAATTCTATTGCCAATATTGGGATGGCAGCTCGCACAAATGGTTTCTCTCATAACTTTGGTTTTCATTCATCAAAACTTTTTCCCTCTTTCTTTTGTGCCTTGTTCTGTTTCTGGATAATCTATTTATGTCATATGCAGACGAAGTTAGGTCATCTTTTATTCTGAATGTTATCCAATTAAATCACTTACCCCAATTAAATCAATTATCCCAAACAACTTCCGTTCCAAGTGAGAGGATATATTCCTTGACCAACCAGGAATACTTTATGGGCCCATTGCTAACAGAAATATTTATGTAATTATGTTGCCACATATATTTTGAAGTTACAGTGAAAAATGTTTTATCTCCACAATTCGATGCCCTTTTGAGCTACAAAAGGATAAAAAGAAATTACTTAATTAAGAGTTCATATCCTATTCAAATCAAATCAAATGGGGGTCTCAAATACACTTTCAAGGGTTCTGCTAAGGTCTCTTTAAGATGTTCTGGTCCTCAAGGTGTCTTGTTCTGGGAACAGCAACGATGGCCCCAGTGTCCTGGAGACCTCGGCTCTGCTGCTGCCGCCACCTTGTCAATGCTGCCAAGAGTCAAGGCCCCAGGTATACCACCACCAGGATTCCAGGCTCTGGTTATATTACCACCAGGAGTCCAGGCTCTGGGTATATCACCACCAGGATTCCAGGCTCTGGGTATACCACCGCCAGGAGTCCAGGCTCTATGCCTATTGCCACCGGTGTCCGGGATCCTGTCACCACTGGCACCGTGAGTTCAGGCTCTGGGCCTACTGCTGACGCAATCAAGATTCCTGGCCCATGCCGCCATCACTGCAGCCATCACCCCACCGATACAGTTCTAGCCTCAAAGGTGAAGAAGAAGAAGAAAGAAGGAACAAAAAAGGTGAAAGGTACATGGAGAAAGTGATGCAGCTGGCCCCAAGCAGGAAGGGCTCGACGAGCCCAAACATTATTTACTGTGCTGGCATGTTCTTCAAATAGACATAGTGGGACAAGGGGGCCTGTTTTTCTTCTATATGACTCTAGTTTAAGAGGCATTTAGTCAGACACATGAACAGGCAGGGAATAAAGGGATACAAGCCATGTATAGGCAGATGGGATTAGTTTAGAATAGCTTAGAATTGTTGGCACAGACAAACTCAATACTGTTCTATGTTCTATGATTCTATATCCTCTTCAGACGTGCCGCCCAAGTGGTAACATTGACTTAATTCCATAACATAATTTCATAACGACACAGAAACAGAACCTTCAACCCACAATGACTGTGCTCACCATGATGCCATTATAAACTCACCCCACCTGCCTGTCCATGTTCCCCTATTCCCACCTTTTTTATATTTGTCTAAATGCCTCTTAAACAACACTCATTGCATTTAAGAACTACTTAGATAGAATTTGAAATGCTGTAACCTGTCAAGCTATGGACCAAAACCCTAAATGTAGTACAAGAACGGATAACCTCTTTCCCAACAGCACAGATACAAAGGGATGTTAATCTTCTGTCAGTGTTGTAAATCGGGGGACGATGATGGTAGTGGCAATGTCACTCAATTAATGGAGAGGCCAGGGCTGATGCTGCTGGAATTTAAATTCAGTTAATAACGCTGGAATACTAAATAACTGTCAGTAGAGATTATCTGTACAGCTATCACTAATTGTTGTAAAATCCCGTCTGTTTCACCAGTACTCTATAGGGAAAGAAATCTGTCAACATGTCCCAGTTTGGCATGCATGTGACTGCAAATCCACAACAAAGTGTTTGAGAACTTGAATTCAATGTTAAAAATATGATAATAAAGTGCTAGTATCAGTAAAATCTACTCTAAAAATGTTGAATAGTCATTACCAAACCAAATTGCAGATACATCAAGTACAAGCAGGAGATAATAGACAAGATTGATCTTCCCCTCCAGACCGCAGGATTTAATTAAAAAACAAAAGAACTGTGGATGCTGTAAATCAGAGACAAAAATAGAAATTGCTTGAAAAGCTCAGCAGGTCTGGCAGCACCTGTGGAAAGGCAGTTCTGGGGAAGGGTTACTTGACCTGAAACGTGAACACTGATTTCTCTCCACTGGTGCTGCCAGATCTGCTGAGCTTTTCCACAATTTCTATTTTTGTAGCAGGATTTAATTATTTTGCATAAACAAAAAGAATCTTCATAAAGTTGGTTGTTGGATGTTCCAGCGTTTAGATGTTTCAAAAGGAATAGGAAGAGAGGTAAAAGAGGAGGGGGAGTGGCATTGCTAATCAGGGATACTAGGGCCTGTATTGCTCTATGTTCACTGTTCTATTAAAATTCCTTCATTTTAATCATGGTCATTTCTTGATGCACACATTTCAGGATTGTATATCACCAAAAGAATTCTTGGTGCATTCCTGTTTGTAATTGGATGCCAGTTTTCCTGCCTCATCACCTAACTGTGGGACATGTGGTGACCTGAGTGGTACAGTATATGGGATCCACTTTGGTGGGTGCCATTCTTCTAAAATTGCATCATCTCCATTTGGCACCAGATTTAGCTTCTTCTGTGGTCTTCTAGGCTTTCCACTCACACACTTTCCTGACTGGAGCTCTAAAGAAAGAGCAAAGAAGCAATTACATCCCAGCCAGGTCTCAAAATATCTCTCCTGAATTCAAAAATGAATTTGACTTAATCCACCCATAAACAGGGCCGCACAACCTCTCTCTGAAATTCTCCAAACTGTATGATTTCAGCTGAGCTCCCTGTTCCTTGCAGATGAAACACTGCTGCTGTTGTACCCAGTTATTTTTTCTCAACAGTGATCCCTTGTATTGAGGCAAATACACAAAATAAATATGTGAAGTATATTTATATGCATCCACATAATTTTAAAATAATAACATTTAGATCACATCTCTTCCTAGTGCCTCCTCTTGGAAGAATTGAAATGTGGTTTAGGTACATTTCATGACAAGGCATAAAAACCTAAGAGAACATAAAATATAGTAAACACAATCACACGCATTCACTCTTTAAATCCAGCTAACACAGCTACACTTTTTTCTATCATGGTACTCAAACAATTTGGAACACAGTTAAATTTTGGACAAAACATTAGCTGTTGCATTTCTTTTCTGGCAATCTTTAATCTTGGAGTGATAGGGCAGCAAAAAAAAACACCGTTAAAATAATCTGGCATTTTGGTTTTAGATTTTTCCCAGAAAGGTCAGGGGGATTATGATCAATGTATACCAGTGTTTGATTTGATTTGATTCATTGTCGTCACATGTACCTATGTACAGTGAAAAGTTTTGTTTTGTGAGCAGTACAGGCAGATCATAGCAAACAAGGACACACAGATCACAGGGTGTTTAGACAGAGTGAGGTATACAGGTTATACTGCACAGGAGATGCACAAAGCCATATTAGCAATAGATTTGAAATTAGAGGAGGTCCGTTCAACAGTCTAACAACAGCAGGGAAGAAACTGTCTTTGAACCTGTTGGTGGTGTGTTCAAACTTCTATATCTCTTTGCCTGAATGAAGAGGTTGGAAGAGAGTATTACTGGGGTGGGAAGGGTCTTTGATGATGTTGGCAGCCTTTCTGTGATAACGAGAATTGTAGATGGAGTCCATGGATGGGACATTGGTTTCCATGGTAGTCTCGGCTGTTCACACAACTTTCTGTAGTTTCTTATGTTCCCGGGCAAAGCAATTGTCGTACCAAGCTGCGATGCACCCAAATAGAATGCTTTCTATGGTGCATCTGTGAATGTTGGTGAGGGTCCTTATGGGCATGCTGTATTTCCTAAGCCTCCTCAGGAAGAAGAGGTATCTACCTGAATCCATGGCAGACATATACATCAAAGTGGAGGAAAGTGAGGACTGCAGATGCTGGAGATCAGAGTCGAAGAGTGTGGTGCTGGAAAAGCACAGCCAGTCAGGCAGCATCTGAGGAGCAGCAGTGTCGATGTTTTGAGCATAAGCTCTTCATCAGAAATATACATCAAAGTATTTAACAACCAATAATTGTCACAGGGTAGACTATCTCCATAATAGACCATCTTTTTTGGTGCTAATTTAACGTTTTGGGGCAATATCCATTTAATAAGACACTTAAAGAAGATGCAGTTTCAGAGCTAGCATCATTATGCCTGACCCATCTTCTTGAAGCAGGACCACGCCTATCTGTAGGTCACGGCGGCACTTGATGAAACTATCACTTAGCCAAAAAGAAGGCAATGTAGAGATCTAAACACAAAGTCCTTAATTTTACATTAAAGACTAAAAATACTCACCAAACTTACTCATCAAACAGCTGCTTTTTTAGACAAGAGCAACCAAACACCTCTTTGGTTCCAGTGTTTCTCTCCTTGACATGCTCAACTCTGGCACACTACTGGAAGTCACATTCAAATGCTAAGTTAGTTACAATTATATATGCTCACAACTAAAAGGGTCTATCTGAATCTATTAAAAAGGATGCAGTTTCAGGTGGTTCTTAATTAATTTGTTCTTTCACCACAAGGCCAATATTCCCTCTAAGCTGCGTGGACTTGCTTCTGGACATTATTGCCACAGACGCACCCTGGAGGCCTGCATATCCAAAAAGAAAATTTTTGGAATACAGTACAAAACTCCCTGCTTACATTGGCATTTACAGAATTTTAAACTGTAGGTTTCAAGTTTGATGCCAACTACAAAATAAATTAAGTTAGGTTTGTGCAAATTAAAGACGTAAGCTTTACCTGGCAAAAGACACACACTCAATCCTCATTTGAACTGAATTTGTGAGTTGAATTTATTTGCACCCAGCAGTAATGGCCTAGCTCAGTCATTAATTAATTAATCCTGTCACATTATATAATAGTAAGTCTCATATAACCTGCTGTCTGGTCAATTCCAAAATATGCTGCGTGATGCAATTGTCTTGAAAGCTTTCTATGAACACCACATCCAACCTACAATTGCCAATCAGATTTCTCCTGTTTATAAGTAAACTAAAATCATCCATGATTCTGCTGTCCCTCGATCATAGAACCTGACATTTCTTCTCGTATCTTTGTCCTACATTGTGTTACTGTTTGAGGGCCTGTAGATCACTCCCACTAGTGACTTTATTCCCCTACTATTCATCATCTCCATCCAAATTGATAGAACATAGAACATAGAACAGTACGGCACAGAACAGGCCCTTCAGCCCATGATGTTGTGCCGACCACTGATCCTCATGTATGCGCCCTCAAATTTCTGTGACCATATGCATGTCCAGTAGTCTCTTAAATGTCCCCAATGACCTTGCTTCCACAACTGCTGCTGGCAACGCATTTCATGCTCTCACAACTCTCTGTGTAAAGAACCCGCCTCTGACATCCCTTCTATACTTTCCTCCAACCAGCTTGAAACTATGACCCTCGTGTTAGCCATTTCTGCCCTGGGAAATAGTCTCTGGCTATCGACTCTATCTATGCCTCTCATTATCTTGTATACCTCAATTAGGTCCCCTCTCCTTCTTTTCTCCTATGAGAAAAGTCCGAGCTCAGTCAACCTCTCTTCATAAGATAAGCCCTCCAGTCCAGGCAGCATCCTGGTAAACCTCCTCTAAACCCTGTCCAAAGCATCCACATCTTTCCTATAATAGGGTGACCAGAACTGGACGCAGTAATCCAAGTGCGGTCTAACCAAAGTTTTATAGAGCTGCAACAAGATCTCATGACTCTTAAACTCAATCCCCCTGTTAATGAAAGCCAAAACACCATATGCTTTCTTAACAACCCTGTCCACTTGGGTGGCCATTTTAAGGGATCTATGTACCTGCACACCAAGATCCCTCTGTTCCTCCACACTGCCAATAATCCTATCCTTAATCCTGTACTCAGTTTTCAAATTCGACCTTCCAAAATGCATCACCTCGCAATTATCCAGGTTGAACTCCATCTGCCACCTCTCAGCCCATCTCTGCATCCTGTCAATGTCCTGCTGCAGCCTACAACAGCCCTCTATACTGTCAACGACACCTCCAACTTTTGTGTCATCTGCAAACTTGCTGACCCATCCTTCAATCCGCTCATCCATTAATAAAAATTACAAACAGTAGAGGCCCAAGGACAGAGCCCTGTGGAACACCACTCACCACAGACTTCCAGGCAGAATATTTTCCTTCTACTACCACTCGCTGTCTTCTGTTGGCCAGCCAATTCTGTATCCAGACAACTAAGTTCCCCTGCATCCCATTCCTCCTGACCTTCTGAATGAGCCTACCATGGGGAACCTTATCAAATGCCTTGCTGAAGTCCATATAACCACATCCACAGCTCGACCCTCATCAACTTTTCTAGTCACATCCTCAAAGAGCTCGATAAGGTTTGTGAGGCATGACCTGCCCCTCACAAAGCCGTGTTGACTGCATTTAATCAAGCCATGCTCTTCCAGATATACCTTGATTTCCTGAATCCAGGTTGTCTGTAGCTATGGCACAAAATGCTGTCCTTAACTACTTTACCTCATTTATTATCCTTCTTGAATGTCATTTTCAATATTCAGTATCCAATCACTTTCATCGTGAACTCATGTCTCTGTAATGGCTGTCACATCATATTCATTAACTTCAATCATTTACCCATAACCAATCATTTACTTGATCATAAATATTACATACATTGAGATAAAGAGCCTTTACTTTTGCATTTTTGTTATCTTTAAAACATCCAAAATTGATTGTTGCTGCATTCTTATTTTTTCTCTCTGACCCTCTTGTTAACCTCATTTCTCACATTACTACTTTCATCTCTTACCTTGACTCTACTTTTGATGTAACACATCACTCCATCTTTGATTCTTTGCCCACACTATTTAGTTTAGTACCTTAGATTTCCCAAGATTTGTAGTTCACAGGATGACTGGTACCAGCACACTTTAGGTGTAGACCATCCCAATGCTACATACCACAACTATCCCAGTACTGGTCTCAGTGTTCTCCAGATGAGAATCTACTTAAACAATAATATTAATTTTCACATGGCGCAGGAAATAACCCAGACATTATAATTTTTGAGGTTTTCATAGAATCCCTACAGTGTGGAAACAGGCCCTTTGGCCCAACAAGTCCACACAGACCTTCTGAAGAGTAACCCACCCAGACCAGTTCCCCTAGCCGAATTATCCAACATTTACTCCTAACTAATGCACCTAACCAACACATCTATGATCACTATGGGCAATTTAACACGGCCAATTCACCTAACCTGCACAGCTTTGGATTGTGGGAGGAAACTGGAGGAAACCCACGTAGACACAGAGAATGTGCAAACTCCACACAGACAGTCATAGAGTCATAGAGATGTACGAGATGGAAATGTGTTGCTGGAAAAACGCAGCAGGTCAGGCAGCATCTAGGGAACAGGAGAATCGACGTTTCGGGCATTAGCCCTTCTTCAGGAATGAGGAAAGTTGGTCCAGCAGGCTAAGATAAAAGATAGGGAGGAGGGACTTGGGGGAGGGGCATTGGAAATGTGATAGGTGGAAAGAGGTCAAGGTGAGGGTGATAGGTCAGACTGGGGTGGGGGCGGAGAGGTCGGGAAGAAGATTGCAGGTTAGGAAGGCGGTGCTGAATTTGATGGATTTGACTGAGACAGGCTGGGGGGAGGGGAAATGAGGAAACTGGTGAAATCCGAGTTCATCCCTTGTGGTTGGAGGGTTCCTAGCCGGAAGATGAGGCGTTCTTCCTCCAACCGTCGTTTCGCTGTGGTCTGACGATGGAGGAGTCCAAAGACCTGCATATCCTTGGTGGAGTGGGAGGGGGAATTGAAATGTTGAGCTACAGGGTGGTTGGGTTGGTTGGTCCGGGTGTCCCAGAGGTGTTCTCTGAAACGCTCCGCAAGTAGGCGGCCCGTCTCCCCAATATAGAGGAGGCAGAGGATGCAATAGATGATATGTGTGGAGGTACAGGTGAATCTGTGGCGGATATGGAAGTTTCCTTTGAGGCCTTGGAGGGAGGTGAGGGGGGAGGTGTGGGCGCAAGTCTTGCACCTCCTGCGGTTGCAGGGGAAGGTGCCGGGAGTGGAGGTTGGGTTGGTGGGGGATGTGGATCTGACGAGGGAGTCACGGAGGGAGTGGTCTTTACGGAATGCTGATAGGGGAGGGGAGGGAAATATATCCTTGGTGGTGGGGTCCGTTTGGAGGTGGCGGAAATGACGGCGGATGATGCGTTGCTGGAAAAATGCAGCAGGTCAGGCAGCATCTATTTGCTGGAAAAATGCAGCTAATGCCCGAAACGTCGATTCTCCTGTTCCCTAGATGCTGCCTGACCTGCTGCGTTTTTCCAGCAACACATTTCCATCTCTGATCTCCAGCATCTACAGACCTCACTTTCTCCTCCATAGAGATGTACAGCATGGAAACAGACCCTTCGGTCCAACCCCTCCATGCCGACCAGATATCCCAACCCAATCTAGTCCCACCTGCCAGCACCCAGCCCATATCCCTCTAAACCCTTCCTATTCATATACCCATCCAACGTCTCTTAAATGTACCAGCCTCCAACACTTCCTGTGGCAGCTCATTCCATACCCGTACCATCCCCTGTGTGAAAATGTTGCTCCTTAGGTCTCTTTTATATCTTTCTCCTCTCACCCTAAACCTTTGCCCTCTATTTCTGGACTCCCCGACACCAGGGAAAAGACTTTGCCTATTTACTCTATCCATGCCCCTCATAATTTTGTAAGGTCACCCCTTAGCCTCCGACGCTCCAGGGAAAACAGCCCCAGCCTGTTCAGCCTCTCCCTATAGCTCAAACCCTTCAACCCTGGCAACATCCGTGCAAATCTTTTCTGAACCCTTCCAAGTTTCTCAATATTTTTCCAATAGGAAGGAGACCAGAATTGCATGCAATATTCCAACAGTGGCTTAACCAATGTCCTGTGCAACTACAACATGACCTCCCAACTCCTGTACTCAATACTCTGACCAATAAAGGAAAGCATACCAAATACCTTCTTCACTACCTGCGACTCCACTTTCAAGGAGCTATGAACCTGCACTCCAAGGTCTCTTTGTTCAGCAACACTCCTTAGGAGACCTTACCATTAAGTGTATAAGTTCTGCTAAGATTTGCTTTCCCAAAATGCAGCACCTCACATTTATTTAAATTAAACTCCATCTGCCACTTCTCAGCCCATTGGCCCATCTGGTCAAGATCCTGTTGTAATCTGAGGTAACCCTCTTCGCTGTCCACTACACCTCCAATTTTGGTGTCATCTGCAAACTTACTAACTGCACATGTTATGCTCACATCCAAATCATTTATGTAAATGACAAAAAGTAGAGGACCCAGCACCGATCCTTGTGGCACTCCACTGGTCACAGGCCTCCAGTCTGAAAAACAACCCTCCACCACCACCCTCTGTCTTCTACCTTTCAGCTAGTTCTGTATCCAAATGGCTAGTTCTCCCTGTATCGAACCCAGGTCCCTGGCGCTGTGAGGCAGCAGTGCTTACCACTGTGCCGCTGTGCCACCCCTGTTCCACTTTGTAATGTAGTGCCTTGATCCTCACTTTCGCCACGAAGAACTTCTTTTCCAGTTCTATCTATGCCATTGTTATCTGTATGGACCAAGTCAACTAGATCCTCCCTTACCTATTGCAAGTTCTTCTTCAGCCTGAGCAGATGTCACCAACCGTAATAGCAGTAGTCGGCACACCTATCTGAACTCTCACTCTTTGCTGCCGAGAACAAGGTCAATACCTACTCTGTTCCCTACAATTACTCAATTCCTTTTTCCTCATCCTGTGTGAACAATTGCCTGTACCATGGAATTATGGTCAGTTTGCTTATTCACATTCCAGCCCCTGCTTTCATCCAAATAAGCAAAGAGAACCTCAGACCTATTAAACAATCATAGAGGCTGATAACCTGCACTCCTGCCCTCTGTGTCCTATCACTCACACTCTTTACCCATTGGCTAAATCAGAAGTCCCGCCCTCAGTGGGTGACTGTCATCTGGCACAAAGACTCCACATAACTTTTCCCCTCACAGATGCATGACAATATCTGTAGTTCAGCCTCCAGCTCATAAATTCTGAGCCAAAGCAATTGAACATTTTAACATGTACTGCAGACACATTTACCCTTGATCACAATCATATCCAACAATTCCGATATGCCACAGCCTTGGTATATCACCTATCCAGCCATCCTTAATGGGAGGAGTTAATTATTTAATAATGTTATTCAAATATTGCTTCTTTTTATTTGATTTTACCATCAATTTATATTAATAGTTAAGAATAGAGTAGACTTTAACCACTTACCAGATCCTCACCAAATATCTAGCTCCTTCCCCTACAGTAGAGCAAGAATTGGTCAGGGCTATATGTACCTTTGACCCACAGCAACATGGTTAATTTTTAGCTGCCTTCTGAAATGGCATAGCAAACCACAATTGGATCAAAACCATAGTTGTATATAAAACCTAAAAATAGGAAACTGGACAGACCACTTGATATTAATCAGAAATAACAATAGCAAACACAGCCTGCAAAGGAACTTGCAAAGTCTTCCTTACTAACAACTGGAAGACAGTTATCCACAGACTTGTCAAGCAACAGCCTGACATAATCATACTCATGAAGAAAGTGAGGACTGTAGATGCTGGAGATCAGAGCTGAAAATGTGTTGCTGGAAAAGCGCAGCAGGTCAGGCAGCATCCAAGGAGCAGGAGAATCGACGTTTCGGGCATGAGCCTTTCTTCAGCACCACCTTCCTTCCTTGTGTTGTGTGGCAGTGCCATCATGTGAATTGGGACAGACTTTTTAAAAATGTTCATTTCAAGACTGGGTATCCAAGAGGTACTGTGGGCAGCAGCAGAACTATATTCAACTACAATCTGTAACCTTGTGGCCTGGCATATACCATTACCTTCAAGCCAGGAGATCAACTCCAGTTAAATGAAAAGTGCAGGAGGGTATCTGGGAACAGTGTCAGGAACACCTAAACCTGATTTGCCTAACTGGTGAAACTACAACATCGGACCTACTTGTAAACTAAATAGTAGAAGCAGCATATAATAGACAGGGCCAAGTGATCCCACAACTGACCAATCAGATCTCAACACTGCAGTCCTGCCACATTAAATCATAATTGACCTTGACAATTAAACTGCTAACTATAGGAGAAGGTTTCACAAGTGTTCCCATCTTAAATGATAAGGGAGACCAGTAGGTCAGTGCAAAGGGCAACACTGAAGTATTTGTAACCATCTTCAGCCAGAAGTACTAATAACTCTTGAGTTAACATTCTCATAATGGATCTTTCTTGAGAAGCAAACAAACTAGAGCAGTAACACATACTCATCTATGTTTGTAATGCATTTCGTATTTTAAATTCAACACATAATATTGCAATGCCATATTTTGATTATGAAATGTATAAGTTTTAAGACAGTTTGATAGTTATAATTTCATCTGGAAACAATGAGTTCTGCATGGACAATCGAGAAACAGCTCAGTTCGGAAAATACTGTAATAAAAGGTTCGGCATTAGACATTTTTCATGTAATTAAATATTTCAAAGAAATTAAATACAATCCAAAAAGAGAAAGGCACTGCGATTGCATTTTAAATTAAATAATCAGAAATAAATCTCTCTTGAGACAATAATGAAGAATGTAGTACCTCCAGGCTGTCAGATGTGTATTAAATCTCCTGTATTTATTGGATTGGATTTTCTTGCAGTATTATTGCTTCAGTAAGTCATATATTATTGAACTAGAAGGAAAGAAACAGCCAGAAAAGATAAGCCAACAAAACTCAAGATGCGCTTATGTCACAAAGAATGAAGATTTTACAGGAAAAATAAATTGGAATGAAAGCACAGCGGTGCTTCTGAGTTCTGTAAAATCAAAACAAAAAATAAATAAAAATGGTTATAAAGCAATAACAGAACAATGAAAGACTTTTGTAGTAGCAGCATGTTTAATGACTTAGAAAAAGATTTCTGACAGTTGACCAATGCTCCACACTGACCATGCCACGTGATGCTCTGTATCTGTTTAAACCTATGAAGTTCCAATGAACACTTTCTGGTTTCAGAAGGGAGTTTGCTTGGGTTTTACAAGCTGGATCCTCTAGCAGTGGAAATTTAAATTATTCAAAGGAGATTTGGGAGATCAAAAGCGCTCACCAAAGGCAGATTTTTTGAATAATGAGTGCTTTCAGTTGTTTTAATTTTTTTTTATTAGGGCACACTATGGTAGCTGTACTGCCATAAAGTGACTTCTTCAACTATGGAGCTTCAGAATGTTCAAAAGGATAATAGAGGCTTAGTAGATTATCCTAATTGTAACTGTGAGGATTACTTTAAACTATGAGCAAATTACTTTCAGTGGTGCACCTTAAGAAATTGCACCAGAAAGATATTTTTCCCACACTTGACACAATGGCAAATATTTAATATCCATGAAATTGTGGTGGACACCATCTTACAAACTTGTACCAATAGGTTGTGTGCTCCTCTGACTGATTTTACTCAGAATGCTGAGCCTTCAAACTGCTCGCTAGGTTCTGTGAGAAAGACTGAAAGTAACTGAGGCTCCCTTTTCAGATTTTCAAGGCTAAAGTGTTTTAAAATTACACTTGCTATTTCAGTTTACTCCTTCATCTCTTGTGGGCCTTCCCTAGTGGATTTTCCTGCTTATGATAGAAGGTCAGATCTGCCTTCATACTTTTTGCTCACATGATGAGAAACCTTTTAGGAATCTCATTGGATATAGCACTTGTGTTGAGTGCAGCTCAGTGCATATTACAGACTTCAATCAATATCAATACTTTAATTGCTAATAACTTGTTATGTACGCAGGAGAATACTGTCTGGAGTTGAAATAAAGTACAATGAAATTTAATAATTTTGAAGCAATTTGTGCATGCATCTTGCTCTGGCATTTGCCATTTGTGAGAGTGTACATTCTAACACTTCCTTAGTCTAACCCTGTACCATGTTTATGTGGTTCTTAAATGTTAAGTGGAAGAGGTGACTAGGAGGTGAATATGAGGGAGAACCTTTTGGGATTCTTGTTTCTAAGTTCTAAGGTGATGTTGCAATCAAAACTATCATTCAGTCCTGTGTCATTTTACCCTCTGCTAAATTTACTGTCATTTGAGTGGTGGGAGAGAGGGTGTAATTGGACAGTGTTTTTTAGGATTGTACTGCAGGCTGGGTGTCAATCAATGGACTGAAATGGTTCAATAAGGCAGTTTGTCACTAATTTCTCAAGCGCAATAAGGGGTGGGCAATAGATGCTGCATTGGCCAGCAATGCCTACATCCACGAGCTAATAAAATAAAATTGCATTCTTGTCTCAGATATTTAACCACTCACCTCCCTCATAGCACTCCTCTCTGCCACATGAGTTTTTAGACCCCTCATTCATCATTTAAGTACACACAGACTCCCTGTCACAACCATTCCAACCATCAGTCATTCAACTCTGATATTTGGGTGTTTCCATATGTCCTGAATATCCCGCACAAGGCTAATGCTTATTGCACTTCTCTCATTGCTGCTGGGATCACTACACTCCCTGTCCCCTGTACTCAAATGTCTTCTCCATAAACACGCATCCATCAAGCTAACTTTTATTTCTTCATTTCTGAAATTTATTATTATGATTTTGTACTTTTGAAGTTCTATAATGCTGGACTTTTTATTTCTTTATTTTTCTAATTTTGTTTCCTAAGAATTTGTACTGAAGAATCTGTACCTAGGTACTTTTGTACCTAAGATAGTGCTATAAGTGGTGACTTGTACTCTTTTTACTTGTACTCATGTGAGTATATTTGACAATGAAGCTAATTCTAATAAACCTAATTCAAATTCAATAAAAAGTCAGAGCAGAAGTAGGCCATTCATCCCATTAATTATGGTCTGCCATTCAATGAGATCATAGTTGATTTGATAATCATCCAACTCCACTTTCCTGCCTTTCCTCACAACCCTTGATTGCATTACTGATTAAAAATCTGACCATCATAACCTTTATATACATATGCAACCTTAACAGCCGGGTATCTGTGTCCCATGTTTTGTCCTTTCCTCATACCTCTGAAGTTTCATAAACATCGAACAACACAGTACAGAACAGGCCCTTCGTCCCTCAATATTGTGCCGACCTGTGAACTAATCTTCGCTTGTCCCCCTACACTATGAGGAGAAAGTGAGGTCTGCAGATGCTGGAGATCAGAGCTGGAAATGTGTTGCTGGAAAAGCGCAGCAGGTCAGGCAGCATCCAGGGAACAGGAGAATCGACGTTTCGGGCATAAGTCCTTCTTCCTGAAGAAGGGCGTATGCCCGAAACGTCGATTCTCCTGTTCCCTGGATGCTGCCTGACCTGCTGCGCTTTTCCAGCAACACATTTCCACCCCTACACTATCCCATCATCATCCATGTGCTTATCCAAGGATTGTTTAAATCTCCCTAATGTGGCTGAGTTAACTACATTGGCAGGTAGGGCATTCCATGCCCTTACCACTTTCTGAGTAAAGAAACTGCCTCTGACATCTGTCTTAAATCTATCACCCCTCAATTTGTAGTTATGCCCCCTCATACAAGCTGACGTCATCATCCTAGGAAAAAGACTTTTACTGTCTGATCATCTTGTATGTCTCTATCAAATCCCCTCTTAGCCTTCTTCTTTCCAATGAGAACAGACCTAAATATCTCAGCCTTTCCTCATAAAACCTTCCCTCCAGACTAGGCAACATCATGGTAAATCTCCTCTGCACCTTTTCCAATGCTTCCACGTCCTTCCCAAAATATGGCGATCAGAGCTGTACACAATATTCCAAGTGTGGCTGCACTAGAGTTTTGTATAGTTGCAGCATGACATTGCGGCTCCGGAACTCAATCCCTCCACGAATGAAACCTAACACACCATTTGCCTTCTTAACAGCACTATCAACCTGGGTGGCAACTTTCAGGGATCTATGTACATGGACTTCAAGATCCCTCTGCACATCCACATGATCAAGAGTCTCTCCATTGACCCAGTACTTTGCCTTCCTGTTATTCACCTCACATTTAGCTGCATTGAACTCCATTTGCCACCTCTCAGCTCAATTCTGCAGTTTATCCAAGTCCCCCTGCAACCTGTAACATTCTTCCAAACTGTCCCGTACTCCACCGACTTTAGTACCATCTGCAAATTTACTAATCCATCCATCTATGCCTGTGTCAAAGTCATTTATAAAAATGACAAACAGCGATGGTCTCAAAACAGATCCTTGTGGCACACCACTAGTAACTGGACTTCAAGCTGAATATTTTCCATCAACCACCACTCGCTGCCTTCATTCAGAAAGCCAGTTTCTAATCCAAACTGCTAAATCACCCTCAATCCTAGGCCTCTGCAATTTCTCCAACAGCCTATCATGTGGAACCTTATCAAAGGCATTACTGAAGTCCATAAATACCACGTCAACTGCCCTACCTTCATCTACATGTTCGGTAACCTTCTCGAAAAACTCAGTGAAGATTGTGAGATACAGCCTGCCCTTGATGAAACCATCGAGGAGAAAGTGAGGACTGCAGCTGCTGGAGATCAGAGCTGAAAATGTGTTGCTGGAAAAGCGCAGCAGGTCAGGCAGCATCCAAGGAGCAGGAGAATCGACGTTTCGGGCATAAGCCCTTCTTCAGGAATGCCCGAAATGTCGATTCTCCTGTTCCTTGGATGCTGCTTGATGAAACCATGTTGACTATCTCCAATCAAATTATTGCGTGCTAAATGATTATAAATCTTATCTCTCATAATCCTTTCCAAAATCTTTCCTACAACAGAAGTAAGGCTCACTGGTCTATAATTACCTGGGTCATCTCTATTGCCCTTCTTGAACAAGGGCACAACATTTGCAATCCTCCAGTCCTCTGGAATTAAACCTGTAGACAATGACGGCTCAAATATCAAAGCCAAAGGCTCTGCTATCTCCTCCCTAGCTTCCCAGAGAATTCTCAGATAAATCCCATCCGGCCCAGGGGACGTGTCAACTTTCACTCCTTCTAGAATTGATAACACCTCTGCGTAATTAACCTCAATTCTTTCTAGTCTAATATCTTGTACCTCATTCTCTACAATATTCTCCCTTTCCTGAGTGAAAACCGATGAAATTTGTTCATTTAGCACCTCTCCGATCTCCACAGGGTCCACACTCAATTTCCGACTTCTGTCTTTGACTGGCCTAATTCTTACCCTAGTCATCCTTTTATTCCTCACATACCTACAGAAAGCTTTAGGGTTCTCCTTTGTTCTATTTGCTAAATACTGCTTGTGTCCTCTCTTTGCTCTTCTTAACTCTATCTTTAAATCTTTCCTAGCTGATCTGTAACTCTCCATCGCCTCATCTGTACCATCTTGCCTCATCAACACAAAAGCCTCCGTCTTCTGTTGAACAAGAGATGCAATTTCTGTGGTAAACCACGGTTCCCTTACCTTATCACTTCCTCCCTGTCTGACAGGGACATACCTATCAAGGACACGCAATCTCTGTTCCTTAAACCAGCTCCACATTTCCATTGTCTGCATCCCCTGCATTTTGCTACCCCATTCTATGCATCCTAATTCTTGCCTAATTGCATTATAACTGCCCTTGCCACATAGATAACTCTTGACCTGTGGCATGTACCTATCTCTTTACATCGCTAAACTAAATGTAACTGCATTATGGCCATTGTCTCCAAAGGGCTCACCTACAACTAAATCAGACACCTGGCCTGGTTCATTACCAAGCACCAGATCCAGAGTGGCCTCCCCTCTTGCTGGCCCTTTGACATACTGTGTCAGAAAACCCTCCTGTACACATGGGACAAAAACTGATCCATCTGACATACTGGAGTTATAGCATTTCCAGTCAATGTTGGGGAAGGTAAAGTCCCCCATAATGACCACCCTGTTCATTTCATTCCTACCCAGAATAATGTTGCTAATCCTCTCTTCCACCTCCATGGAACTCTGTGGACGTCTATAAAAAACTCCAAACAGTGTGACCTCTCCTCCCCTGTTTCTAACCTCAGCCCACACTACCTCAGCAGACAAGTCCTCATCAAAAATCTTTCAACCACCGTTATACTATCCTTGACAAACAAGGCCACACCTCCCCCCTCTTTTACTGTCTTGCCTGTTCTTAATGAAAGATCTAAACCCTGGAACCTGCAACATCCATTCCTCACCCATTTATTTCTCTTCAGGCCGTTAACCAGAAGTTTCCACTAGTTCTCATGGTTTCCATCAACTGGAACAGTTTCCCTCCTTTACTATGTCTAGATTGCTCATGATATTGAGTATTTCTATCCAGTCTTCTCTCAACTTTCTTGAAGAGAAAAAAGAACTAACTTCTCTAATCTAACTATTTAAATGAAGACTATTATTCTTTGACTGATTTTCATAATCTTTTCTTCATCCTCCCTAAAGTCTTCAAATCATCCCTGAAGTGTAATCCCTAAAAACACTCTAGTTGAGGCTGAACCAGTGTTGATAAACTTGTGAAATCCGAGAAATTATAACCATGAAATCACTCGACTAAGTTCATGTACTCTGACCATATCCGCTACTATTACATTTCACTAAGCCTGTTGACAGTTATATGTCAGACCAGATTTATGAGCATTTATTCACAATAACTCTTTTTACCTAAATTCCTCAGGACCTTGGAGTTGGTAAGACAACATGCAGATTGAAATGTGATTGCTATGTTGCAGCAACCAGAATATCAATACTGCTGATAAAGAAAGTCCTCAGTTGTAAGATTATGTGATTATCTTGACATGACAATAGGGTTGAAAGTCATTTATTGGTTTTCATGAAAATAAGTATGCAAATACACATTATATTTGAGACACATGGTAATAACAGAAATACCAAGAATTGAACAGGTTACATATTTTGAACTTGGGTAGAATGGCTAAGGAGACTTTATCATTCTTTGAAGTACATATTCAAATAATGATCAAACTTTCTTTCACTTTGCCTATTTGTTTTACAGCATTGCCTCATCCAGTTGGTTGGACCAGAATTTTAAAAAGAATGGGTTGGATTTTCCAAACTCACATAAATTGCCACTGTAGCTTTTCATATTTTGCAAAAGAGTGGAGCTCCACATTTCTGAGATGAGATTCTGAACAGGTTCCCTCAGAAATGCAGAGCTATATCTTCATTCTGACAGATCATTCATAGCATAGGACTGTGACACAACAACAAAATACTTCCTCACCTCTTCCACAGCTGCTGCATTCTGACATTTAATGTTCCTGTCAGCCACTTTGACAAATTGTGTTAAACTATAACTATGCAAGGTAATCAAGATGTTAGGATCTTAGGAAGATGGGGTGCCAGATTAGTAGATTGCCAACTGGGGAGGAAGCCAGGGTTACAGGTGGGTAGTCCATCAGGATGTCAGGTAAGTAGGGTGTCAGCTGGGAAGAGGATAGGATGCTAGGTGAATAGGTGGTAAGGTGGCATATGGGTAGGATGCCAAATGAGAAAGGGGCAGAATGCCAAGTGGATAGGGTGCCAAAGTGGCAAGTTAAGTGAGATTGTGAAGGGTAGGTTGGGGTATGCGTGGAAATCAGGTCTGATGGGGGCCACAAAGTGTTGGTGACAGGTCTGGGGTGTTCAGGTGTAGAGGCAAGTGTGGGGAGGGGGTGGCAGGTTGGGTGTGGGGGCACTTTTGTGTCAGGGCAGGACAGGATCTTGGGAGCATAAATGCCTGGGAATTATGTACTTAATAGTCTAACTTTTCTTGAGTAACTATTTTACTTAATTGGAATCCCCCAAGGTCGCTGATGTCACTAGAGATATTGAAGGATTCTACGCATAGATAAGTTGCTCAGTGGAACGTTTGATTTCCCAGAAAATTCCTCCAAAGTGAGCTGTGCTGGGGACTCCACAGGGTTCCCATGCACCACTCTCATCAATGTTGCAATAACATCTGTCCAGCCAGAAGAAAATCCAGGCCAGTGCTCCTAATTTAACAGACTCCATGATTTTCAAAATATATGGCAGAAACCTTGACGATGTCAGAGCCATCAAAGATAGTTTTGTGTCTTTTCTTTAGTAGTAATAACTAGAATGATTAAAATACCTTCTACTAGTTGAACATTTCCAATAGAAATTAACCATTTCTCACTGTCAAATGAAATAGTAAAATGCAAAGTCACAAACAGATGTAGCTATCAAACCAAAAAGATGTTCTTTTTATTTTACAAATTAGTAATGTGCTTTATGAACTTTAGTGAGGATGCAATACCAGGTATGTAGACATCGCATCCTAAAATCTGGCAGATCGTATAAAACAACATGTACCTTCACATGTTTGCAACAAGCCAGGTACTGGTTGTACATAACCAGTCCTCACTTGAGAAACCTGCAACATGGTGTTTAACATTACATGTGACTCTGCAACTGGATATCATTTGTTTGATAATTCTGAATGTGTGAGGTTTATCAGCTGTGATTTCAGTGTGGTGTAATGTAATACACATTAATACACTGGGACAGAAAGAACATATGCTCACATTGTATTTGTATCTATTCAACAGAATAAATGGCAGCCATTCACTGGCTCTGACACATAAAAACCTGGTTCAAGATTTAACAAAGCCTGGCCGTTAATTGTCATTCAGCATTATTGGGTGCATTCTTCACTGCTATCCCTTCATCAGTCAAAGTCCACTTGCCAACCAATCAACATTCACCTCTCATGCAGCATAAATGTTGGTTTTCCTC
Source organism: Chiloscyllium plagiosum (assembly GCF_037043375.1). Taxonomy (NCBI): domain Eukaryota; kingdom Metazoa; phylum Chordata; class Chondrichthyes; order Orectolobiformes; family Hemiscylliidae; genus Chiloscyllium; species Chiloscyllium plagiosum. The sequence continues at coordinate 56,848,085 of NW_028270143.1, forward strand.
TTGAATTTGTATTCTTCTAAAACGTCCTGAGGAATGAACGATGAGAGCTTTGACAACATGTGTCTGTTTTCAGCAGACCTAAGTTTCTTTCTACCAAATGACTAATGGAAACTCACTTAACTTCTAAAGTTAATCTTATAAATTAACTATTTTCTTTCCAAGACTCACTGAGATTAGCACAACTACTACAGCAGAACCAAGTACAAATACTCTTTTGATACTACATGTCTGAAGATAAGAAAGTAGGAATATTAGAAGCAAGAGTTGACTACTTAACCTTTTAACTTACTCCAGTATATACAATTAGTCATGAATAATTTTCAGCTTTTTATTTACCTATGCTATTCCACTTCATGAGATAGATCTTCCTGGCAAACATTGATTGACCTTGAAAGTCTTGAAATGTCCAATGAAGCAAATGCCCACAATTTCTTGGTGGTGAGAATTCCTGGCTTATGTGCAGTGAAGCATTTTCTCCGGAAAGGTTCATTTCCAAATTTACCATGATCGGGGACAATGATAATGAGAATCTGTATGAGGCCCAGTATCGGATGCAGGAATTCAAGGACTGATTTTTTTGTGCTTGAAAGAAATGATGCAAACCTTAGATTTAGGTTTAGATTCATTCAATATTGTCACTTGTACAGTGAGAAGTGTGTAAGGTCCCAATAAGTCTGTGTGCTTTGACTGATTTCCTGAGTTTCTTATTGTTGAAGCAAAGAAAGTTAACATTAGAAGTTAGATCTTAAGGCTGTAATGGTTTGTGCAGTTGAATAGTTGGTGTTAACTTGTGCAGGTAGACTTAACAGGTCACAGATTTTGGGAGAGCTAGAAGATTCCTGGTTTTTGTTTCAGTAAACATGGCTATTATCATTGCCTAGCTACTCTCCACAACAGAACATTAGCTGTTTCGAAACATCTTTCTTTCATGAAAAGGGATATTGATTAGATTACTTACAGTGTGGAAACAAGCCCTTCGGCCCAACAAGTCCACAACGACCCTTCGAAGGGCAACCCACCCAGACCCATTCCTCTACATTTACCCCTTCACCTAACACTACAGGCAATTTAGCATGGTCAATTCACCTATGGGTTGAAACTGGAGCACCCGGAGGAAACCCACGCAAGACACAGGGAGAATGCGCAAACTCCACACAGACAGTTGCCTGAGGCGGGAATTGAACGCGGGTCTCTGGTGCTGTGAGGCAGCAGTGCTAACCACTGTGCCCATGCTGACAGATGATTCAAGATGGAATCACCCACTGTGTGGGCAGTTGCCTTTTAACATCGTTCCTATCTGGAAAGTTCAGAATCCCTGTTGGCACCAGGTGACATTTCCAAAAATGCTAAGTTATGGTTTGTGTGCTATTTGCATTCTGGAAACAACACTGAGATATAATTGTGACACATCTCCTCCTAATTGCAAAAAATGAAAATACTTTCAATTTTTACAGAATTAAGTGATGGAAGCAAAAGATAAGAATTGTGCGCATTTTTTCCCTTTACAAAAATGTTTACATTATGTAATGCAATCATCTTGCCTTTCCATTTTTTTCTTTTGGGTTTTATCAGGAAATTATTTTCCTTTTCTTTTTCCCAGTAACTACAATTTCAGCTGATCTTAACTCTGGCGCTTAACTAGACTTGCTGTCTGAAGCTTCCTTACGACTAAGGTCTGAAACAAATTTACCAGAGAGATCTGGACCTAAATCAACTGTTATTTCTTTGCTTGCAAACATTTCTTATTCTCCCACATTTAACTCCTTTCAATTGGTCAGAGTACTGAGTACAGGAGTTGGGAGGTCATGTTGCGGCTATACAGGATATTGGTTAGGCCACTGTTGAAATATTGCGTGCAATACTGGTCTCCTTCCTATCAGAAAGATGTTGTGAAACCTGGAAGGGTTCAGAAAAGATTTACAAGGATGTTGCCAGGGTTGGAGGATTTGAGCTACCGGGAGAGGCTGAACAGGCTGGGGCTGTTTTCCCTGGAGCGTCAGAGGCTGAGGAGTGACCTTATAGAGGTTTACAAAATTATGAGGGGCATGGATAAGATAAATCGACAAAGTCTTTTCCCTGGGGTCGGGGAGTCCAGAACTAGAGGGCATAGGTGTAGGGTGAGAGGGGAAAGATAAAAAAGAGACCTAAGGGGCAGCTTTTTCACACAGAGGGTGGTATGGGTATGGAATGAGCTGCCAGAGGATGTGGTTGAGGCTGGTACAATTGCAACATTTAAGAGGCATATGGATGGGTATATGAATAGGAAGGGTTTGGAGGGATACGGGCTGGGAGCTGGCAGGTGGGACTAGATTGGGTTGGGATATCTGGTCGGCATGGACAGGTTGGACCAAAGGGTCTGTTTCCATGCTGCACATCTCTATGACTCTATGACTCTAATTCTCTTTTTGAGATAGGAAGTTAACAATAACCTCTCTCTGGACTGTACTTTATCCCTTCTTCAGTTAAAATCCCTTTTGGTTGTTACAAGAATATCGTGAAAATGATTGCTAAGTCTCCTCCAACAGCTTCACCCAAACCAGTGACTTCTCACAAGTGAAAGACGACAAATGGGAAAGCCACCACCTGCAAGTACCAATCTAAGCCACAAACCATTCTGACTTGGGAATATATCACTGTTTGGTCACTATTGCTGAGTCAAAATCATAGAACCCCCTCGCTTATAGCAATGTGGGTAAATCTATACTCTTGGGACTGCAGGTACTCAAGGAAACACTCACCATCACCTGTTCCAGGGAAATTAGGAATAAGCAAAGAATGCTGGTCCAGCCAGAAATGTCTATGTTCCATGAATGAATGCTGTTTATGTTCCAGCAAGACATTTTGGTATTCATTCCTAACACTAATTTCTGTCATTGTGTTCTGTGGTACTGTGTTCTGTGTTTTCACATTGCATGCTGTGGCTAATTTCCATAGTCCTTCAGCACCAACACTGGGATTTGATCTAATGTCAACTACTGTCATCTCTTTAAGGTTATTCTGTGATCCCAATCCTTTCTCTGCTGAATCTGACTTTGAGAATTTCAACTCACACAACTTGTCTTCAGCCAAGTGACATTTGTCAGATTCTTCAGTTGTGAAGAGTACCTTTCTCATTGTCTCCAGGTCTGTTGTGTTCCCTGGTTACTGTTTAAGGCTGTGGGCCATAGTGAAGTCATTTCAACCTCCCTGCTGTGTTGTCCCCTTGAGTGTTTCCGTATCTTTCTTCAACCCTACAGAACATTGTTAAGACTGTTCAAATTGTACAGCCTCTCGGGGCTGCTCCTGGGTTTTGAGGTGGAAGATATAATACTTCCCAGTCCACAAAGGCATGTCTGAGTGCAAAGTTTTTGGATTGGCAGGCTGGAGCTGACATCAAGCTTGTACAAAGCTCAGTCTTTTAGTGAGTTCTCACCAATGGCTCCTCAACATCTTTCCTAGTTTCTTCCCTTTCTTTTAGCCTTACTTGTTGCATTCTCTGTCACCATGTCCTTTCTCCTTCCCCCAATTCCAATGGGACTATCTATTCTTTCCAGTCTGTCAATTAGATACAACATTGTTCTGTCATTCGCACATTGCAATAATTTAATTTGCACTATCACCAGACCCCCTCCTCAGCACTCTACTCTCACCCACTCGAACTACTGCATAAATGTTGCCCTCGCCACATTCATGTCAGTTCTGATGAAGAGACATCTAGATCCGAAATGAAAGCTTGCTTTCTCTCCACGGATGCTGCCTGACCTACTGTGATTGTCTGCATTTTTTGTTTTCCTACTTAGTCATGTCACCATCATATTGGAGTTCATCCTACTTGCAGGGAAATCTTCAATTCTCTCTGTTAGCCATCTGTGTCAACACCCAATATCTTGGATAATGCTAATCTTTCTTCCTGGCTTCTTAGAAATATTATGAGCGACCTTCTCGTTATTCATGAATGTGTTGCCTCTTTAGTACACATTGCCATCATTTCAAAATGGTAGTTCCTGCCTTTCCCCGATTTTAGTAAGTTCTTGTTGGACAGGGCAGCAATCTTTGGGTCTAGCTAAACGATAGGTGCAGACTGAGTATCAGAATTCTGCCGAATCATATGCCAGCTGAGTGCTCGTCATTTGGAATGCATGGTTTGTTGGACCACTTGTTCTAATGTTAAGTATTCTTCAGATTACAAAAAAACCCAGTAATTTGTTTCAACAGGCTGATCATTAATCTGTATTGAGTAACCTCATTGTTCAAAGTGCCAATGACTGGATGAATTCATAAAGGAGTCTGGCTGATTCCCTTGGCTGCTGGGACTTGAGTGGGGCTGTTGAAGTTCACCTTGACACCAAAATAATAATTGAATGTTATTAGCACTGTCTGAAAATCTGCCAAGTTTTTTTTATCAACAATTAGCTGCAACTGGATGTTTCTGACATAAGAAAGTAATGTTGCTGCTTTGAATGAACAGCTGTAGCTGTTCTAAACCTATGAAGATGCAACTTCTATGGCCCCATCTATTTGCCTACATCCATCCTTTGCTGGCAATAAGGGGTTGCAAATAGGTTAAATTAGCTTGTCTGGCAAGGAATATGCTGCTACATTGGAGGACAATTCTTCACCTCATTTTGGATTAGTCTTCAACTATTTCAGCTCAATTTGAAGAAGTTTCAAGTTACAGCGTTCAGGAAGATTTCTCAAAACCTTTGCTTTGTGTTTCCTCACCCATGCCTTGTGATTTTTCAGCTTCCACTTCGCTAACCACTCTAGAATGGTGTCAGTACTGCTGCTATCATGTTTTCATATGCATTCTAAGTTCAGGTCAGACATCTAGTTTTTTTTAAAACAATATTTATCAACAAATATGTACATGAACTCAAATTTCAACCTTCCAGCAGAAAGCCCTATCACTGATTACTGATGTCACAGGTTCATTACAGCATAGCTCGAAGGTTCATCTAAGTGGTGACTAAACCCCATGTTTACATACAGTTCTCTGGACATTATCCGGTGAGGCACTGTGTTCAGGTGTAGCATAAGAAAAGCATTTAGAAAATGGCTTTCAAAGTCGCTCTTGGCCCTAATTAACATAGTTTCTCACTTATGTAATTACAATTTGGAGACTTGTGAGAACAGATGCAATCAACTCTGCTGTTCTTCCACAAGATCACTTCAGCTTTTTACCTGCAGACAGATCTCACAGTGCCAACAGCTATAGAACGTAAAATAATTAACTGAATCATTTACAAAACTCCAAGTTTTAAGAATTGTTCAATATTATATTTCATATGCACAACAAACCATTTAACAGGCTAGCATTTATTGTTCATTATTAATTACTGCGTAGAAGGTGATGGTAAGCTACCTTCTTGAGCCACAGAGACACATACAGTGCTATTAGCAAGGAGGTTCTGAGATTTTGCTGTAACGACAGTGAAGGAATGATGATATAATTCCAAATCATCATGATGTGTGACTTAGAGGGGAACATGCAGTCGGTGGTGTACCCATGCAGCTGTTGCCCTTGTCCTTGGTTGAGGTAATGGATTTGGAAGGTGTTGTTGATGGACTTTGATGAGGTGTTTCAATGCATTTTGTAGATGGCACACACTGCTGCCACTGTGTGCCAATGATGCAGGAGGTAAATGTTGAAGACTACTGAATTAATGACTGCTAAACTTTAAACATGCAAAGACCCTATTCTGATGATTAGTATGTTGTCCTTTCCAATTGCTTAGAATTATTAATTGGAAAGCCTACTTCAGTTTGGTCATTGGTCACAATGAAAGTTAATTTTTAAATAAGTAGTTCATTGAATTGAAATTGAAATATAACATAAAAATCCATCCATACCTGAATGTGAAGCCAAGTGAGATACTCTCAAGGTTTGCATATGTGTTAAACTCCAATCAATTTGCCACATCACAGCCCTTTTGGCAGTGGACCAATGCCCTTTTCTCACCTTGGCATGATCCTGTACTAATGAGTTCCACAAATATTTCTGCTTGATCCCTGGGCTCTTGTGGCACAACGGTAATGTTCCTACCTCTCGACCAAAGGCCCATATTAAAATCCCACCTGTTCTGGAGGCGTATAATCACATCACTGCAAAGGTGGATTTGAAAATATCTTTTTGATCCCATCTGTGATTTTGGTCTCAATCAATTTGTTCAGCAAATCCAGCAATGTTCCTCTGTTCCCTGGTAGCATGATGACAATTTAACCTTTCTCTCTCTATCTTCTTGAAATATTTCTCACTAAATTGCAATGTTAAATTAACTTTCCACAGCAATACCTGGGAACATTATTCTATTTTATTTGAACATTTCTGCAAAAAATATTTTATTGTTCTGCTTATATATTTTTTCTTTCATCCCTTATTTGTAGGGACTAAATTCATTGTCAGCTGTCAGTCCAGCTCCTCTCACAGTAATACCCATGGTCTGTGTAGCCAGCAACGTTAACTGATTTCTAGGTGACAATACAATGGAGTCAACAATCAATCATGCAGCAGCTAGGAGCAACATTATGAAGCATCTCAAGCCCTTCCTGCTGGGATATTCCACATTTCTGAACCTATCCCATATAACGGGACCGCAGGCTGGGAGCAAGTCTTCCAAAATTACCCTTCACAAATTTTCCACAATCCTTCAAATGTGAGATTCTATAATTTGATGTCTTTAAGTCCAATTCTTGTGTTATACAATGAAATTCTCTCTCACTTTATATCAGATAATATCAGTGATGTTCAGAGTCAATTTGAGACAATCTGGTTGGATGGCAGTGAGGTCACTGGTTCCTAGAGATTCTGAAACCAGCCTATTCCCTGAAACAGAAAGGGGAATCAGAAATATTACCACTGCCACCAGCTTGTAGAATTTTAATGTGGGTGATTCCCTGCCACCAATCCTTCATTCTCAATACTGAGTTTGAGGCCTTTCTAATTATCAATGATAAAGGATAGACCACTGTGAGTCTAAGCAGAAAAAGCATTTGTCTAAAGTAACAAGGTAGCTTACTCCATGTTAGCAAAAGGTATAATTTGTATATACTTACTGGGAATAATTAATGCAGAATGGCAGAGTTGTATGTAATACATCTAGACCCTTTGGGTACTTGTGCAAAAATCAACCATCTCTACCCAAAGAATGAATAACATTATCAGATTGGGTAGAGTTCAAAGTATCAGGAACATTAGTTTCTTCAAAATAATGATCTTACACAACACATTGCCCTGAATATTTCCCCATAGTTAACCATTACTCATTAATGTATATAATCATGAGTGCAAGTTCCCATTTGCAGTCAAAGTGTTTTGACGAGTGAGTTTCATAGTATTCATCTGCCATGGCCAAAAACAACTTTTCTCACATAATCTTCCACTTGTCACCTCATCAAATACACACCCCAGTTTGTGGATGCCCATTCAGGGAATTGCATGGCTGGAGAGATGGCTGTGAGCCCTTCTGAGGTACCACACCTATGTGATATCTAAAGCCCAGCTGCACATCCCTTCAGATGCTTCAAGCCAATACTGGTGGTGTCCCACCCTTTAAAGCAAACATGTAACCCAGGGAACAGGCAAACTAGCTCTCTACTTCATAGCTAGGGATTTGCCACTGTTAGTGACTGTGAGGGTGGAGGGAAGGGCAAGCTTCTTCCCTACAGATCACTATCAGGCTCAGTCAATCTGGACAAAGAGTGTACCCTGTGTCAGTACTGTGTTTCAGGAGAAAATGAGAACCACGTGGTTGTAGGAAGGTCATTGATCTTCTGAGCTGTGCAAGAGTAAGTGCAACCATCTTCTCTCTGCTCCCTCATATTCATATAGTCACCTTTTCAATTTAACTCCATTGCACCAAGGCGCAAGGGCCATAGCTCAGTATTACAGGTACAGGTATTATATCTAGTCAACAACTATCACTCATATCATCTTCCCTAATGATGTCTCCTTCCTGCCCTCTGTGATTCCTACTCACTCAATGGGGACAGCCCACTACCTCTCCTGCTCATCATGACTAAGTGCTCTGGCATCCATATTTAATGTATGCAATCCTTTCCTTTGTTTCACTGTAGATATAACTGGCTCATAGCCAGTTCAAGAGATTCATGTCCAGCAAGGGGCGGCACGGTGGCACAGTGGTTAGCACTGCTGCCTCACAGCGCCTGAGACCCGGGTTCAATTCCCGCCTCAGGCGACTGACTGTGTGGAGTTTGCACATTCTCCCGTGTCTGCGTGGGTTTCCTCTGGGTGCTCCGGTTACCTCCCACAGTCCAAAGATGTGCAGGTCAGGTGAATTGGCCATGCTAAATTGTCCGTAGTGCTAGGTAAGGGGTAAATGTAGGGGTATGGGTGGGTTGCGCTTCGGCGGGTCGGTGTGGACATGTTGGGCCGAAGGGCCTGTTTCCACACTGTAATGTAATCTAATCTAATCTAATCTAATCTAATTCAAGCCTATTCATCTCTATGAGCAGAAAATAGTGGAGCTGGTCAGAGAAGAGCACAATCACTCATGTGGAGATGGAAAGCCTTCAATGGGCAACCAATCCATTCAGCTTCATTATACTCTGCTGCACTCCCATTAACACCACTGCTCACTTACTCTTAATCTTCACAGGCTTTTACATATCTTCTTCAACTAATTCTCTCTCCTCTCTTATGCAAACTTTCAACAGCTTTCACAAAGAGTCCAGCATAAGAGACCCTCTGTTCCACTTCCAGCTCTGAGAAGGAACCCACCGAACCCTCAGAGGATACACCAGTAAGACTTTGAGTTGCACTTTGCCAACTCAGAGACTTTCAACTCAGTGGGTTCTCTTCCTAGATCAGACTCAGGAGCTCCCTACAATCTGTGAATACATCACCGGCACATTTGGGGGAGGAAGAAAAGCTGCTGCTCAGTCCGAGGCAGAACCAAGCAATAGCTGCCATTCGACCAGCTTTTAGTTCTAGATTTTTTAAATTGGATTTGAATTTCACCAACTGCTATTTTGGAATTTGAGCCCATATTTTGCCGATGTTACTTGTGATAGACTTAAGGTTATCCTCGTAGAATATCCTCAGCACATTATATTGGGACACCATTTACTAATCCAGTGATATCACCTCTGTGTCATCTTTTACTCTGGAAGAACTTGTTTTGCACATATCAGTCTACACTTACACTGCTCTTGTGAGTGACAGTATGCCTCGGTCTCTGGACAGAAATGTTTGCTCTCTGTATCAGGTTTTCCACGGAGTGCACTGCCACTCAAGACTGGGAGATATATATTGGGCAACTCACATGTCCATGCCTCCTCATCGCGAATTGGCTGCTGAGAAAAAACATTACATAAAGTGCAGCCTCCTGCATGGTCCATGCTATCCTAGAGGATGATCAAGCATTTCAGCCCAATCTAGCAGATAATGCACATGCTGCAAAATTGGATTCTTGGTTTTTATGATTCACAGACAACGACTCTAAAATCCGTCTGCTCCTCAGAATGGCTGCATTGATTCTGTGCTTCTTCTGAGCCCTGGAAGTGCTCCTGTATTTGTGGCTGTATCTTTGCCCTTGCTGTGATCGTTGCGAGTTGTTGTCCAGTCTTCAATTTGTTTCCACTGCTCCTGTGATGCTCTTACATGTTGGTTAGTACTGTATTCAAATTTTTAGTCTTTCCTCTATAATCTTGGGGCTTTCTCTAACTGCAAGCAATGTGGCTTCTTCTTTTGTCACTTTTCCATCACCATCACTTTTTGTTGTGTGTTCTTAATTTAGGGGATTATTTGGGGTTAAAAGTGCAACACTAGAAAGGCACAGCAGGTCAGGCAGCATCCAAGGAGCAGGAGAGTTGACGTATCGAACATAAGCTCTGCATCAGGATTGTCTAGCCTCTCAGAAGAATACTGCTTGAGTGCATTCTTCTGCAAGAACTCCTCATTTACAGCTGAAGATATAGATATCTTGGACCTTCACATGAGGTGAAAACTCTTGTCAATCAGCTCAGCTTTCTTATTGGATCTCTCCAATTCATTGTGTGACTCTGACATCATTATTCCTCCATCATCATGTATCCTTCTGATATTATCTATTATTCTGTTGTAATATGTAAACTAGGAGAACAACAGAACAATACATCATATCATGCAGACTCACTGAAAAATAATATAATTTCCAAGATGTGGTGCATTCGTTAAAATAATCTCCAGATGTTGATATGTCATCACCAGGTTTGGAAGACACAATGAGGATTATAAATTATACAACATTCCAAGACTCAAAAGAACTTCAAAGAATTAAGCTTGAGGCAGTCAAGAAACTATAAGAGATGAATGCTCGTATGAATGAATATCACTTCTGTTGTATCTATTGCCTTAGCTGGCAAGATTGTTAACAGTCTGACTTGTTAATTGTGCTCTGTCTTGTTCAAAATCATACTCTTTAATTGCCACAATAATTTTGTTATAGCTCCTTTCTAAATGTCTTACTAACTCAAGTCAGCAAGAAGGAAACTGGATGGTAGTTAGAGATAAAAAAAAAGATGTGAAGTACAGATTTCAGGAATGGGTTTAAGTGATCAAATTTGACTGGTTAGGCCTGGAAAATGTTGGAAAGGCCTCTAATTGAGTAAAGTGACCAGGAAGACGACTAAAGCCTTTGACAAAAAGCTTTCGGAATAGCAAGGAAAGAGGGACAAATTCCTAAATATTTTGCATGCTACAATAACAGAATGCATTAAAACTTGGGTCACTGTTCCTGAAATGAAAGGACTAAGATAGAACATCACCTCCTGAGTGCCAGTGCAGGCTTTAGCCATCTGAGGAACAGAGTACAGTAAAACTTTGATTATCTGAACGAGACAGGCATGGAGTACTTTGATCAGATAATTGATCATTCGGATAATTGATCTGATCGTAAACAAGTGATAATTTATGAGTGTCTGTTATCTGGACATTTCTCGGTTATCTGGCAATGCACACCATAATGCCTTTTGACCGATAACTGAATGCTGAATTGTCTAATGCCATTTTTACGGGAACTTGAGATCTTGTTCGGATAATCCGAAATTCAAAGAATTGATATTCAGATAATTAAGGTTGTATTGTATATGTAAACAAAGACCTCAAACCAAGCACCAAACTTATAGTGTGCAACACAGTGATGTTTCTTGTCCTTCTGTGTGTGTCGGTGAAATGAGAAATGCATAGTAGACACAGCAAATGCCGAGAGAAATCCTGCAAATCCATTGACAGAGTAAATGCTCCAATATTAGTGTTCTCTATCAGGCCAACATCCTAGCATTGACTGTAACCCATGCCTCAATCAGCTACACTGGACAGACATTATACAAAAAGTACATTTAACTAGAAATGTTCAACAATTAGTTTTAGCCTATTGCTGAGACATTTGGAATTTATTGAAAACTTTCAGCAGTATTCGAGTACAATTGCTCCACAGAGTTATGCTTTGATTGAGTGACATACCACCTCATTTACATTATAATTTCGTGGGACTTTACCTCTTACTGAGAACAGCTTTATGGTCATTATAATAGCTCCGCCTTCAATAAAGCAAATCGCAATTGCAAACCCATTGTTGTTAAGCCACTCGTAATGTTGTTGCCACTTAGACTGAAAACAATGGCACTGGAGATATGACAACAGTATGATTTATGTGTTTATTCTGATAACATTATGATTCGCACAGTGCACATAAGACCAATTTGAAGGGAATCTCCAGACTGATTATCATAGTGTTTAAGTAACAACTTCTATTTACTGTTATGTAGACTTCAATTTAGTCGTTGATAAATCAGTAACCAAAGCAGTTTAATTCATATATACTGATGTGTTACACTAAGTCACCATTTTACATTGTCCTGGGCTATCAGTCAATGGCTTCCACGCTCATCTTTAGCATCACAGGTTTTATTTTGACCTCAATTCATGATGGCTTTGATGTACGAATGTGTGACCCAGACGGTGCTATTTCAAAGTGGCCTCGTCTGCTCCCTGTTCCTTGCCAAGCTCCCCGCGCACTGAACTTGTCCCCTTGCCACCTCTCCAGTTTGCTGATTAACTCTGCAACGCAAAGCTACCCCTTTTGCTCCTCACCACTCAACTCATATTGCAAACAGTCACTCACAGCAAAGGCTTGAGAGAGAGGAAGAGCATGAAGGGGAGATTCAGTGAGATTGCAGATCGGTGACAGGGAGGGTCAGTGAGAGGGAGGGTCAGTGATAACGAGGGTCAGTGAGAGTGCAGAATGGTGATGGAGGGGTCAGTGATACGGAGGGTCAGTGATAGGGAGGGTCAGTGAGAAGGAGGGTCAGTGAGAGGGAGGGTCAGTGAGAAGGAGGGTCAGTGAGAGTGCGGAATGGTGATGGGAGGTTAGTGATTAGATTAGATTACTTTTTAGATTACTTTACAGTGTGGAAACAGGCCCTTTGGCCCAACAAGTCCACACCGACCCGCCGAAGCGCAAACCACCCATACCCCTACATTTACCCCTTACCTAACACTACCAGCAACTTAGTATGGCCAATTCACCTGACCTGCACATCCTTGGACTGTGGGAGGAAACCGGAGCACCCGGAGGAAACCCACGCAGACACGGGGAGAATGTGCAAACTCCACACAGTCAGTCGCCTGAGGCGGAAATTGAACCCGGGTCTCTGGCGCTGTGAGGCAGCAGTGCTAACCACTGTGCCACCGTGATGTGGAGGATCAGTGATATGGAGGGTCAGTGATAGGGAGGGTCAGTGAGAGGGAGAGTGAGTGAGAGGGAGATTTAGCGAGAGTATAGACCAGTGATAGGGAGGGTCAATGAGAGGGAGGGTGAGTGAGAGAGTGAGTCAGTGATAGGGAGGGTCAGTGATAGAGAGGGTTAGTGAGAGGGAGATTTAGCGAGAGTGTAGATCAGTGATAGGGAGGGTCAGTGGGAGTGTGGGACAGTGATGGGGGATCAGTGATAGGGTGAGTCAGTGATAGGGAGGGTCAGTGAGAGGAAGGGTGAGTGAGAGGGAGATTCGGCGAGAGTGCAGATTGGTGATAGGGAAGGTCAGTGAGAGGGAAGGTCAGTGAGAGAGAGGGTCAGTGAAAGTGATATCGGTGATAGGGAGGGTCAGTGAGAGGGAGGGTGAGTGAGAGAGTGAGTCAGTGAGAGGGAGGGTTAGTGAGAGGGAGATTCAGCGAGAGTGCGGATCGGTGATAGGGAGGGTCAGTGAGTGGGAGGGTCAGGGATAGGGATGATCAGGGATAGGGAGGGTCAGTGAGAGGGAAGGTCAGTGAGAGGGAGGGTCAGTGATTGGGAGGGTTAGTGAGAGGGAAGGTCAGTGAGTGGGAGGGTCAGTGAGAGGGAGGGTCAGTGAGTGGGAGGGTCAGTGAGATGGAGGGTCAGGGATAGGGAGGGTCAGTGAGAGGGAGGGTCAGTGAGAGAGAGGGTCAGTGAAAGGGAGGGAGTGTGAGAGGGAGGGTCAGTGAGTGGGAGGGTTAGTGAGAGGGAGGGTCAGTGATAGGGTTCAGTGAGAGGGAGGGTCAGGGATAGGGAGGGTCAGTGAGTGGGAGGGTCAGTGAGAGGGAGGGTCAGTGAGTGAGAGGGTAAGTGAGAGAGAGGGTCAGGGATAGGGAGAGTCAGTGAGAGGGAGGGTCAGTGAGAGGGAGGGTCAGTGATAGGGAGGGTCAGTGAGAGTGAGGGTCAGTGAGTGGGAGGGTCAGGGATAGGGAGGGTCAGTGAGAGGGAGGGTCAGTGTGTGGGAGGGTCAGTGAGTGAGAGGGTAAGTGAGAGGGAGGGTCAGGGATAGGGAGGGTCAGCGAGTGGGAGGGTCAGGGATAGGGAGGGTCAGTGATAGGGAGGTTCAGTGAGAGGGAGGATCAGTGATAGGGAGGGTCAGTGATAGGGAGGGTCAGGGATAGGGAGGGTCAGTGAGAGGGAGGGTCAGTGAGTGGGAGGGTCAGTGAGCGGGAGGGTCAGTGAGTGGGAGGGTCAGTGAGAGGGAGGGTCAGTGAGAGGGAGGGTCAGTGAATGGGAGGGTCAGGGATAAGGAGGGTCAGGAATAGGGAGGGTCAGTGAGAGGGAGGGTCAGTGAGAGGGAGGGTCAGGGATAGGGAGAGTCAGTAAGTGGGAGGGCCAGTGAGTGGGAGGGTCAGGGATAGGGAGGGTCAGTGAGAGGGAGGGTAAGTGAGAGGGAGGGTCTGTGACAGTGTGGATCGATGATGGGGAAGGTCATTGAGAGGGAAGGTCAGTGAGTGGGAGGGTCAGTGAGAGGGAGGGTCAGTGAGAGGGAGGGTCAGTGGGAATGTGGATTGGTGATGGGGAAGGGTCAATGAGAGGGAGATTCAGCAAGCAGGATTGGTGGCAGCTGGGAGGACCAGGGCGTACATGGCAAAGAGAAGCGAGGTGATGGGCCAGAGGGTCTGGGAACAGGACAGGTAGTGAGCTGGATAGTCTTGGAAGTTGGGAGGTTGGAGGCACAGATTGAGGGAGAGAGTTCAGGTACACTGGTAAAACCGGCAGGCTGGATCCAGCAGTCCCTGCAAGATTAGGTTTGAATTCAGTCTGACGCCAGCCAAATTGAAATATTTAAATCACCAGGCCAGATTCTGGAAACAGTTGGTTTTCCAGCCTTCTAGCTCCTTTCACAGCTCTGCTAAAATTGGAAGTGATTGCTGTCAGCAATGCTTCATTTGATCTGTGTGGATGTATGTCGAGAGTGTGGTGTTGGAAAGCACAGCAGGTCAGGCAGCATCCGAGGAGCAGGAAAATTGACATTTCGGGCAAAAGCCCTTCATCAAAAATGAGGGCTTCCTGATGAATGGCTTTTGCCTGAAACATTGATTTTCCTGCTCCTCGGATACTGCCTGACCTGCTGTGCCTTTCCAGCACCACACTCTCGACTCTAATCTCCAGCATTTGCAGTCCTGACTTTCACCTGTGTGGATGTATGGCTACATGGTGAGCTGGGCAACCACAGGCATCCTCAGGATTCTGAAGAAGGGTCACTGGACCCGACATGTTAACTCTGCTTTCTCTCCACAGATTCTGCTGAGTTTTTCCAGCAGTTTTTGTTCATGTTTCTGATTTCGAGAACACACTGTCCTTTAGGTTGCTTTTCTTTAATTAGCCACCTTCTGCTGTAGGGCTAGTTCAGAACATATTCGGAACTCAGAGATCCTGCAGGTAGAATGAAACGAAAGGGTGAACATTGATTGTCAGAAATGCATTTAAGGAGGGATTCAGATTTCTAATATTTTAACCTCCGCAATCACTTCTGCACTGTGTTTAATTTTCCCCTGATAAACTGATGATCCTTAATACAGAGGAACCTCGATTATCCAGCATTCAATTATCAAAATAGCAGATTATCCGGCAAGATCGCAAGGTCCCGATGCTTAGCTAAACTATGTTATCCGGCATTCATTTATCCGGAATTTTATTAACCGAACGCAATACTCCCCTCACATGTCCTTCGAATAATCAAGGTTCCTCTGTATATATTGAAAGATAAATTGATTTACTGAATCGTTTTATAACATTTCTGTACACTCTAATGCAGGTCACCTTGAGATGGGATTTATCTTCAATAATTAAATAGATTTCAGAAATCTTTGTGATAAATTAGTTAACTAAATTTGTGGCTAGTAAGTGCTACATCCTGTCACTGGTAAGAATCTCTATCATCTAATGGTACAGTAATAATGAAATGTATTAGAAATCCAGATGAAGCAGAAGTCAGCAGAGCAGCTCAACCGCTACTGAGCAAACAAATTAATGTGGTTACTATGACTCTTCCTCTGAAGTTATGACAAGTCCCTTTCTGTATGATCCTTTTCTGTAGAATAGCTGACAACAAAGTGGAGAGAAATTGCTCTTTATTTGGCTTTCCAAGGAACAATAACTGGCAGGCAGTACGTGGGAAGCAGGTAAGCCAGGTGGATTTGAAAAGCAGCTAAAATAAAGAAGATTGACTCAATTTGCAGGACAGCTTGCATATAGATAAAGAATTAAGATTGCAGACAATCCAAATTGTATGTGATAAATTACCCATTAACATATTAAGTAACAGTCCAATTGTAAAACACCTTGAATTATGAGTGCCTGATATTGCTGTTTAAAAATCAGTGAAAGCTTGGGGTACTCTGTAGTTTTATTAATGATGTGAGAACCAATGGTTCACAGAATCACAGAATTCTTATGGTGCGAATGAAGACCATTTGGCTCATCATCCCTGTACTTGTTCTATAACCTAGTGCCAATCTCCTGCCTTTTCATGAACACCATTTCTATGCAAATAATGATGCAGTGCCCTCTTGAATGCCTCAATTGAACTTATCACTATCACATTTTTAGGCATTATATAAATTGTTAATTGTAAAGAGTTTTTTTCTCACATCACTTTTGCTTCATTTGCACATCACTTTAAATCTATGAACTCTCATTTCTTTCTTTTTGTATGATCCGGCATAGTTACA
The DNA here is from genome assembly GCF_037043375.1 of Chiloscyllium plagiosum. Lineage (NCBI taxonomy): Eukaryota > Metazoa > Chordata > Chondrichthyes > Orectolobiformes > Hemiscylliidae > Chiloscyllium > Chiloscyllium plagiosum. Next base: position 56,864,511 of record NW_028270143.1, read on the forward strand.
AATTGGAGAAACCATTGCGGGTATCTGAGTGCTTGTATTGGGATTATTAACTCACATTCTCTGCCCAGTGGACAGCTTTGGTTGGTCTCTACCTGATTGTTCATTGTGTACCTTCTCTATTGTCTTCTGACTTCGACACAGAATGCCCTGTGTTTAGAATAATCAGGTAACTGGTTATTGGGCAAGGTCATTCACATTTAGTTCTAGGATAGATTGTGCTGGGAATAATTATCCTTTCTCCACTGATGTTGTATGAAATTGTCAAAATGCAAAGTGAAAATCTTGCTTTGTTGTTCTATACTAAATAATAATTTATTTGTTAATACATACAGTATGTTCATCTAGACAGTTTGTTTATGGATTGGAAGGGTGATGGTGTGATAAGGGGTCATGCTTCTCCTGTACATGTGTCCTGGAAATGTTTGCCTGTGTTTGGTGATCTGATTCAAGTGTGTGGTGCTGCTAAAGGACAGAAAGTCAGGCAGCATCCAAGGAGCTTTTGCCCGAAACGTCGATTCTCCTGCTCCTTGGATGCTGCCTGACCTGCTGTGCTTTTCCAGCACCACACTCTCGACTCTGATCTCCAGCATCTGCAGTCCTCACTTTCTCCTTTTGTGCTCCAATGTCAGATCCACGAGACTGAAGAAAGTGAAAATAGTGCTCATCATGCCAGCATCTGCAGAGAGAAAGCAGAGTTAACATTTTGGGTCCAGTGTAAAGATAACATTGCTTTCTCTCTACATATGCTGTCAGACCTCCTGAGTTTTTTCAGCAATCTCTGTTTTTTGTTTTGTTTCTATGTCATCAAACAATGGGAAATTTTAAAAAGCGATCCATCATAGTGTTACTTTCCTATATGTGTGACTCTGCCTGTTGCTACTGTCATCCAAGCTGTGGATGTAAAGGCTCTCTCCATTGTTGAGGCTGACACATATAGCATGCCTGACATGCATTTATGAGTTGTTAAATGTCTGATTCATGTCTGACCATTACACAGATTCACGTGCTATCCATCTTCTGCATTTGATACCCACATGTCCCTGATAAAACATAGACACGATATCTTGGCGTAATCTTTTTGATATTACGGCTTTTCTGTCCTTGAAAATTCACCTTGTTATGAAAGGCAAAGATTACGTCCCTACGCCAACATGTACAAATCTTCTCAGGTACATCTTTAATACACTCAGGCCATCCCTTGGTAATCTTTTGTAACTCTTGTAGCTGCTTGTGTTTGACAGTTCCAGAGTGTAACTATTCACACTGGTTTTGGCCAAAGTGGAACAGATCAACCTTGAGAATATCTTCAACTTGTCTTGACCATCAACACACTTTTAAGGAATCACAGATTTTCTTTTTTGGATTATAAGCTGAAATAGAAGTCAGGCACTACTATATAGCTGAAATACCCAGAAATCTTTTGCAACTTGGGAAAATCAAGTGGTGCATCATTTTAGCTGTGCAGGGCAATGTTGCTTTTTAAAGTAGTGAGACAGAGTGGCACTGAGTGTTTCAGTTAAGGAAAAACTGGTTGACCTGCAGCTTGCTACCAAACTTTATAAGCGCAAGATGACCAGAGACATCCATAGCCTGGGAACAGGAAACATCAGTTCCCCCACTCCCTCCACTAGCCAAAACATTCCCCATTCCCAGAGGTTCAAAAGATCTTTAAAAACCAAGAAAAATTAAAATATGCAATTCGTACAAAAGAGTCCTAGGTCCAGCAGATCAACTATAAAAGTGAACAATGACCATTGTTTTACAGACAAGAGTTAGCCACTGATGTTAAGCCATAGCAACTGTGTGGCACAATTTTAACTCACCCTTGTGATCTGCACCTTCATGTTTAAGAATTTTGTTCCTTGGCTGTTTCTTTTTCCACACACAGTATCTCTGTCAATCCATCTGCTGCTTGTCTGTATTAATTATGAATGAATGTATGTGTATTGTGGTTTTTAAAGAGGTATAGTTTATGATTCCTATTAGTAGATCAGCAATTCTTATGTGTGCTGTAATAAATAACTATTTTCTGTTAATGACAAAGTGGGTGAGAAATACTTTTGTCCTGAAAATCAATCAGTCAGGTATACTGGACAACTTGGCGAAAGTGAGGACTGCAGATTCTGGAGAGTAGAATCTAGCTAAGAGTGGTGCTGGAAAAGCACAGCAGGTCTGGCTGATAGTGGACAAGATATTGGACATCTTGGTGATCGAACTGGAATTTTGTACATTTTGTGATGGCTTGTGGAACAGTGGGACATGACATCAACATACTTTCTCTTGTTAGGTTGTGAAAGCATAGTGAAATACCTTGGTCTTTGTGTGGGTTGGAGATATACTCAGCATTTCTGACAAAATCATCCTCAAACCCGATTTATATCTCTCTTTAAAGTCCAATCTGTGTATTTTGTTGACTGGTAGGATTGCTTCACTTGTGGGCTGTTCCACCACAGTGCGTGCTATTTAAAGGTTAGCAGTAATGACTATGCTGAAACCCATGTCTGCTGGTAGTCTGGCCAGTGCTAGATTGTCGATATCCAACACATAAAAGATCTTAGGATATCAAGGTGCATTGTGAGACTGCAGTGTGATTCTTCCAATGTTTGAAATTGGCGAACTGCTGTGAGACAGTTTCTCATAGTTTGTATCATGGAGCATCACGTCTTTCAGGCTGGATATTGATAATAGATTACCACTAGCTTCATATTGATTTTAACTTTAAATGTGTGTCAAGTTGTTTTTGTCAGACATATGATATTAATGGATGTAAAAACCTCTAGTTGTCTTGTACCATCAACACATTGTATGAACTAAGCAATGTGGAAAGCTTAGTCATCGTCTGAAGTTTACCTTTTTCTTGGTTGCTTCTGAAGTTCATTGATGATTTTGCATTGGTACATCTCCTTACAGTTTCCCTTGCTGCCAGTGTTGTGGTGCTGTACAATCTTGTTGGTTATCTGTGTTTTTTTCCAGAGACTGGCTTTGCCTTTTAAACCAGATATTCTGCATGCCCATGCCCAACATTCTACAGTGCACACATGAAAACAAACTGGACAGGTTTTGAGTAGACATGACAATCCACGTTTGTTCCAGATGTTGTTGGTTTGGTGCACTTTACCGACATCAGGAATAGTGTAGCTGGGACTACAGTATGTAATTATTCCTGCCCTGGCACTATGGCTTCACAATTACATCCATCCTCAAGTAATACAACAATGGTAAAGCCATGTTCCTTACCCTAAAATTCCTTTTAAAAGGCTTTATTTTTTGTCGAAGCGGTGCCTCATTAAATGTTCCACTTTGGAAATATCAAATTCATGCTCTTTGATCCAGCATCTTCAGACAATTGTGCCAATAGACTCTTGGACTGACTCTCTGTATGATATGGGTGGGAATCTGTTGTACCTGAAATTAATTCTTACCTTGAACTGGATATTGTGAATTTTCCAGGTCTTTTGGGAACTTTATGACCATGCATTGAAAAATTGTAAGTATTAATCCTGTGAAGTCCCTCCTTGCCAATGTCTAACAAGAATTTCAGAATTCTCTTTTCAAGATCATAAAATCAAAGAGTCATAGAGGCACCATAAAAGGCCCTTCAGTCCATTGTGATGATGTTGTTCCTTTAAGAAGGTTCTGCTGTTCTTGGCTTTTTTTTTCAGAGAAGTCATAAAAGACATAGACTCCGAAAGGCCTGAGGTTGAAGGGTTTTAGGGCCAATTTTATTGTAGCTAACAAACACTGCCTCAGGCAGAAGGCTTTCAAGTTTAAAAAAAAACTTGTAAAATGAAAGGAGAGTGGCCAGTTCTCCCAGCTCAGCTTTACTCTGGTTTGGTTTGGATTTTAGTAGTTGTGTTAAAAACGCTGCTGGACCCCAAGGAAGCAGGTCCATCGGGATCTCTCTCTCTCTGATATCTCCCCTGAAAGACCCTATGTTTGATTTTAACTTTTGTGCAAGGGGTGTTTATGAGAATTGTTGCAAGAATTGGGAACAACATCATTAATTTGGTGTAATTTGTTGGATTTTCGTTTGGGTTAAGTTATTCGGTATTCTGTTCTCTTTTGTTTGTGTTTCAATCAGTAATAGAACATAGAACATAGAACATAGAACATAGAAACATACAGCGCAGTACAGGCCCTTTGGCCCTCGATGTTGCGCCGATCCAAGCCCACCTAACCTACACTAGCCCACTATCCTCCATATGCCTATCTAATGCCCGTTTAAATGCCCATAATGAGGGAGAGTCTACCACTGCTACTGGCAGGGCATTCCATGAACCCACGACTCACTGAGTAAAGAACCTACCCCTAACATCTGTCCTATACCTACCACCCCCTAATTTAAAGCTATGCTCCCTCGTAATAGCTGACTCCATACGTGGAAAAAGGTTCTCATGGTCAACCCTATCTAAACTCCTAATCATCTTGTACACCTCTATCAAGTCACCCCTAAACCTTCTTTTCTCTAATGAAAACAGCCCCAAGTGCCTCAGCCTTTCCTCATACGATCTTCCTACCATACCAGGCAACATCCTGGTAAACCTCCTCTGCACCCGTTCCAGTGCCTCCACATCCTTCCTATAGTACAGCGATCTTGTAAATAAATCCTGTATTGTTTAAAACTACGTGGTTTGACCACCTGCATCCCTCCTGGAATATCCATCTCACACCTACTTAAAACAACGAGCAAAGTTAGGGTCTGGGCTACTTTCTTGAAATGAAGTGAGGGGGTCTGGCCTGGTCCACAACGCCATCACGTATGCACCCAGTGAAAACTAAGCACCTAACTTTTCCGATCCCATTTTCTAACACTTGGCTCATATCCTTGTTTAACTTGGCATCACAAAGGTATATCTAAATACATTTTACATTGATTTGTAAGAAAGAGCTGTATACAATGTTCAAATAGCTGTCATTCAATAAAGGTTTCACTGCATGCCTAATTAGAGAATAAGTATTCATCTTCCATTTCTCTTGACAGGTCCTTGCTACACTTTTAAAAGTACAGTACAGTGACGTTTTTATTTAATTCTTTTAGAGGTTTTGAAAAGAGAAAAGAGGGAGTTAGGTTGGGAGCTAGAAGGAAGGACGAGCAGGGTAGCAATCTCAGGATTACTACCAGTGCCATGGTCTAGTGAGGCTAGAAACAGAGAGCAAGTGCAGATGAGCACATGGCTGCAGGGCTGGTGTAGGAGGGAGGGTTTCAGATATGTGGATCATTGGGATACCTTCTGGGGAAGGTGGAACCTGTATAAGAACGATGGGTTGCACCTGAACTGGAAGGGCACAAATATCCTGGGCGGGAGGTTTGCTAGAGCTCGTCAAGAAGGTTTAAACTAGATTGGCAAGGGGATGGGAACCAGAGCAACAGATCAGATGATGGAGAAGGTAGTGAACAGCCAGATACAGCATGCAGAGAATCTGTGAGGAAGGATAGACACTTGATAGGGCAAAGGTGCAGCCAGTGTGATGGGTTGAAGTGTGTCTACTTTAATGCAGGAATGATCAGCAATATGGTTGATGAACTCAGAGCATGGATCGGTATTTGGAACTACAATGTTGTGGCCATTACAGAGACTTGGACATCACTGGGGCTGGAATGGTTGTTGGATGTTCCAGGGTTTAGATGTTTCAAAAGTAATGGGGGGGGGAGATAAAAGAAGTGGGGGAGTGACATTGCTTATCAGGGATAGTACCACTGCTGCAGGAAAGGAGATCACTGAGGAGAGTTTGGCTACTGTGTCAGTACGGGTGGAAGTCAGAAACAGGAAAGGAGCAGTCACTTTATTGGGAGTTTCTTACAGGCTCCCCAATAGCAACAAAGACATGGAGGAGCAGATTGGGAGGCAGATTTTGGAAAGGTGCAGAAGTAACAGGGTTATTGTTATAGGGGTCTTTAACTTCCTTAATATTGACAGGAACCTACTCAGTTCAAGTAGTTTGGATGGAGTAGTTTTTGTCGGGTATGTCCAGGAAGAGTTGCTGACACAATATGTATATAGGCCGACAAGCGGGGAAGCCATATTGGATTTGGTGCTTGACAACCTTTACTATAGTCATGGAGACGGATAGGAGCACACGGTATGAGAAAGTATTTAACTGGGAGAAGGGGGATTACAATGCTATTAGGCAGGAACTGGGGAACCTAAATTGGGAACAGATATTCTCAGTGAAATGCACAATAGAAATGGGGAAGTTGTTTAGGAAACACCTGATGGTAGTTCTGGAAAGGTTTGTACCATGGACGCAAGGAAAGAATGTAGGTAGAAAAAACCTTGGGTGACAAGAGATGTAGAACATTAAGTCAAGAGGACTTGCTTTTCATCAAGCTTACTTAACGTTGAGGAGGCAAGGGTCAGACAGGGTTCTAGAGGGTTACAAGGTAGCCAGGAAGGAACTGAAGAATGGACTTAGGAGAGCTAAAAGGGGGCATGAAAAAGCCTTGGTGAGTAGGATTAATGCTCTAAGGCATTCTACACGTATGTGAGGAACAAGAGGATGGCCAGAGTGAGGGTAGGGCCTATCAGGGACAGTGGAGAGAATTTGTGTCTGGGGTCAGAGGAGGTAGGGGAGATCCTTAATGAATAATTTGCATCAGTATTCATAAGTGAGATGGACCTTGTTGTTTCTGAGGACAGCATGAAACATGCTGATATACTTGAACTGGTTGATGTTAGGAAGAAGAATGTGCAGAAAAGTTTGAAAAATATAAGGACAGATAAATCCCCTGGACCAGACAGGATATACCCAAGGTTGCTGCAGGAAGTGAGGGAAGAGATTGTTGCAACTTTGGTGATCATCTTTGCATCCTCACTGACCACTGGAGTAGTGCCAGATGATTGGAGGGTGGCAAATGTTATTCCCTTGTTCAAGAAAGGGAATAGGGATAACCGAGGGAATTGTACACCAGTCAGTCTTACGTCAGTATTGGGCAAAGTATAGAGAGGATTCTGAGAACAGAATTAATGATTACTTTGAAAATCATAGTTTGATTCGAAATAGTCAGCATGGCTTTGTGAGGGGCAGGTCATGCCTCATAAACTGTATTGATTTTTTTTCAGGATGTGACAAATAACTTAAAATTATGCCCTCTCATGATGGAGGTAGAACAGTGGATGTGGTGTATTTGGATTTTAGAAAATCATTTGATTAGGTTCCCAATGGTAGCCTTATTCAGAAAGGAATGAGGCATGGGATGCAGGGAAACCTGTCTCTCTGGATACAGAATTGGCTGGGCCATAGAAAACAGGGGGTGGTAGCAGATGGAAAGTATTCAGCCTGGAGTTCGGTGACCAGTGGTGTTCCACAGGGATCGGTTCAGGGACCTCTGCTCTTCATGATTTTTATAAATGACTTGGATGAGGAAGTGGAAGAGTGGGTTAGTAAGTTTGTCAATGACACGAAGGTTGGTGGAGTTGTGGATAGCGTGGAGGGCTATTGTAGGTTGCAATAAGATATTGACAGAATGCAGAGCTGGGCTGAGAAGTGGCAGATGGAGTTCAATCGAGAAACGTGTGAAGTCGTCCACTTTGGAAGGTCAAATTTGAATGCAGAATATAGGGTTAAAGGCAGGATTCTTGGCAGTGTGGAGGAACAGAGGGATCTTGGGGTCAATGTCAATAGATCGCTCAAAGTTACCACACTGGTTGAAAGGGTTGTTAAGAAGGCGTATGGTGTGTCAGCTTTCATTAGCCAGGGATTGAGTTTAGGATCTGTGAGGTTATGCTGCAGCTCCATAGAGTACTGGTTACACCAAATTTGGAATATTGTGTGCAGTTCTGGTCACCTCATTATAGGAAAGACGTGGAAGTTTTAGAGAGAGTGCAGAGGTGGTCTAGCAGGATGCTGCTTGGACTGGAGGGCATGTCGTATGAAGAAAGGTTGAGGGAACTAGGGCTTTTCTCATTGGAGTGAAGAAGGATGAGAGGTGACTTGATAGAGGTGTACAAGATACTGAGAGGCAAAAATAGAATGGATAGCCAGAGATTCTTTTCCATGGTGGAAATGCCTATCATGAGGGGGCACAATTTTAAGGAATTTGGAGGAACATTTAGGGGAGATGTCAGAGGTAGGTTCTTTACTCAGAGTGGTGAGTGCGTGGAATGCACTACCAGCAATTGTAGTAGAGTTAGATACATTAGGGACATGTAAGCAACTATTTGATCAGCACATGGAAGATAGTAAGGGCGGCACGGTGACACAGTGGTTAGCACTGCTGCCTCACAGCGCCAGAGACCTGGGTTCAATTCCCGACTCAGGCGACTGACTGTGTGGAGTTTGCACATTCTCCCCGTGTCTGCGTGGGTTTCCTCCGGGTGCTCCGGTTTCCTCCCACAGTCCAAAGATGTGCAGGTCAGGTGAATTGGCCATGCTAAATTGCCCGTAGTGTTAGGTAAAGGGGTAAATGTAGGGTAATAGGTGGGTTGCGCTTCAGCGGGTCGGTGTGGACTTGTTGGGCCAAAGGGCCTGTTTCCACGCTGGAAGTAATCTAATCTAATAGTAAAATGAAGAGTATGTAGGTTAGTCTGACCTTAGAGTAGGTAAAAGATCGGCACACGTTGAGGACCAAAGAGTCTGTACTGTGCTGTACTGTTCTATGGTCTCTGTTTTGCTTCTCATTCCTTTTATTTTTTTCTTTATTGCTGTGGGGTCACATTATTTTCTCCCTGTTGTTTGTCCTTTTCCAGCCTTGAACCTTGTTGTCAGAACTACAGGCTTGTAAATCAAGAATCGTAGGCATGTCATTTTTGTTTTGTCCTTTTCTCTAGATGGCATTTGTACCAATTAAGGAGTGCTGATGTCATGTGATATTCCTTTTACTTTCTCATTGATTTGGTGGAACTGATTTAGGTTTGGACCCAGATAAACCGCTTTTATGTAGAAAATCACCTTTTAAATGTTTTTATGGCTGTATTTTCCTCTTAGGAAGACTTTGGAGCTGTGCTATCAGGACAATTTAACTGCTATGTTTCTTTAGTTGGAATGTGAAGCTCTCATTTTTTAAAACAGAAAAAGAAACATTACAATGTTCACTGCATAGTATTTAGTTTTGGTTGCATTTATAGCTTATGCCTTTTATTTTAGAGTAAAGGCACTCACAAAAATGCTTTGCATCTAAAAGGAACTCCCATTATAATTTTTTTTTGAAATGGCTCTGTCATCTGCCTGGTTAATGCCTTATCAACAGCTGTTTAGAAACTGGTGCTGCTGATTGTTAAATTCTCTGATGTCTAGACTGGTTGCTGATCTTCAATCATATTTTCAAATATCTACCACTGAGATCTTGTAATCTGTGCTTTCTTTTAAATTGATTTCTAATAATTAAATAATTGAATTGTTAATGATCATATTATGATTTTGCTTCTCAGCAGCATATTTTACTAGATGCAGCAAAGGTTTTGTTATACCTGATGAGAAACTGGATGTGGATATTATGATACTAAAGAAGCCAACATTATTATAACTAACTAATACACACAAACATTGCATTCATAGATACATCAGTATCAGGACTAACATCAACCTATAAGATTATAATTAAGCTATGTGCTTTTGGCAGTGTCATGCTTCAAGTGATTCTGCTTAAGTATGTGAATTTATACCATCAGGTCACATGCAGTGAAGTTGGAACTTACTGACCATCAGACATAACACAATACCTCCTATAACTTGCTTCCTGCCATCAATTCACAGTTGCCTAGGATCCAGCAATGGGTGGGTGTCACACCAGGAGCTGAGGCCTCCCTGGTGGTGCTGCCATTCAATAGGGCTGCTAGCCTATAACAAGATGGCAGATCATTGTGGGTGGGAATCTGCCTTGGGGTCTTTATTTCTCAGGAAGGTCATCTGTCTAGGTATGTGCTTGAGTGGTACTTAATTTGGTATGATCCTGCTCTGAAAGACAGGAAATAGGTCTCTCACTGGCACTCCACCCAACAAATGAGGCCCCTGTCTGTTCCATTAAATATTGCCATCTGTGCCAATGTTTATCCAGTATGATTCTATTTGCTTTTTAAATATAAACAGTCAGAAGTCATTTACTTCTGGTCACAATTTTTGTGCAATGTAACTTTCCTCTGAATCGTCCTTTAAAAAAAAAGTTATTGAAAAGTTTTAAAACTTATCAACCATTGTTTCTAGAAAATGTCACTGCTTCTAATGGACTTACCTCATCAAGACAGCATATAATTATAAGGTAAGGTGCTGCAGTTAAGACTAATGACTACTTTTGTGCTAAAGAACAATAAGAAAAAGGAAAATTGATTTTATAGTGCCGAACTTCTGAAGGGCAAATTATGAGAAGTTAATTATAAAACATAAAGCATCTAATATTAAAGGATCTCCTGGGACCTCAGTTTCGCTCAGATTTATAAATCTTGATTTTGGAATATATAAGTGATCCTCAATTGATGTGATAAGCTATCCTCAACAAAGGACGTATTAAGAATATTGGGAAGATATCCTGAGATGATAAATGACCAAGGAAAGAACACAGCCTGTGTGCAAGTTACAAAGCTAATGAAGTGCTGATAAACATCCAAGAAATATGTGATTATAAGCAAGCAACTTATCAGGATAATTGGTCAGGACGTATTTTAAGTATTAAAAAGTGTTATCTTGTGTGATTGCCAAATAGTCTGAAAAACAGGAATAACAGACAGAAATCCTTTGCTTCATTTGAGTGTTTGAAATGCACTAGCCCTGAGTTTCTTTTCATGAGTCTGAAACTGGAGCAGTTGCAGCAATGTAAGTTATGGAAGTTGCTGGCTGTCTGCAGTGTTGCCTCTGCAAGTGACAGCCCTCTTCGTGTGAGTGACACCAATGGAGCACACCATCAAGATGTAGGTATTACATGACTGCCTGGTTCCCAAGCTTGTATTGAAAATCAAGCCTTCTCTAAAGGATATTCATGAACTGGATTGGTTTTTGTGTCAATCTATTTACTGATACTAGGGGTGAATGTCAAAGAGGTCTGTGTGATGTGGGCTGTGGCAAGATGTACAGCAGATTTGGGTGAAACATTTGACTAATGCTCACCCCATGTTATTAGTGAGATTATCTCGCTCCAATTTACACACTTTTCAAAGTGGCATGGTGTAATTCTTACTAGGCAGTGGTGAGTTGCCAATTGACAGACATTGTTGATTATTAAATACCTTGTTAATAGCTCAAATCAGCTCATTAATATTTAGTCTCCCATCTTACCAAACTTTGCAAGCAAACGTGATGCCAGGAAATCTCAGCAAAGAAGCCAGAGCTAACGCTTGGCAAATTTAACTCACCGCTTGCTCTGAATAACCTGAATGTTGAACGTCAGGCACCAACATCCCAGGTGTGTTCCAGCCACATAAATCCCACAGACATTGGCATCTCAGAACCCTCGCAGCCCATCTCCAATTCACTCCCAGGATGCTTCAGCAATTCTGCAGAGTGGAGACTGCAAGGGCATCTCTAACTCCAGCCCCACCCCGCTGAAGAACTTGAAGTTTTGAAAGATGATCTTTGGTCAGAGTTGCCAGGTCACACCCCTCCTTGAGATGCCCAGCAGTTTCAATTATGACTGAATGGTCAAGGCTGCTCTGAGGGGTGTAGTGTAAAAAGAGGTGGCCTCTGGATACCTGCAGCTAACCACTGATAGGTTCTTCCATGGATCCTATCAGCTCCTAAGAAGCTTCTCATTCAGCCACCAACTGAGCAACTAATTATTCAATTCTCTACACTTCACTAAACCTATCCCTAAATATGTAAGTTTCCTCAATGTTCCATTTTCAAATTCAACTCTACAGGGCTGGCAAGGTTGTACACTTTGAAAGACTGACAGGATAAGAGTAAGAAACTGCTTCCTCTGGCTGGAGAGTCTAGAAAGGGAGGCAATCGTTTCCTGATATGGAGTTGACTATTTAGAACCGAGTTGAGGAGAAGTTTCTTCATACACAGCCTTGTGAATCTCTACAGAGCTGCAAGTGCTCCTTTGATGAGTATATCCTTTAATTGACTAATTTTTTGGCATATAAAATCAAAGGATGTAGGCATCAGGCAGAGAAAGGAAGTTGGTGGGGAACTTATTGATTTGGCTGACCAGGTCTGAAGGACCCTTATGGCCCACCTCTTTTTTTTTCTCTCATTTTTATGTAGCATTTTGAAGATACCAATATTATCATTAATGTCCATTTCTAATCTTGGATTGCTGTTAGTCTGTCATCCCACAGCCACCTATCTCATTAGTTTGTTTCATGATACTGCATTTCACACTGAAGGGAATCTAATCTAATTAGCAAAGAACAAAAAAATATACAGCCCAAGAACAGGCCCTTTGGCCCTCCAAGACTGAGCCGATCCAAATCCAATGTCTAAACCTATCGCCAAACTCCTAAGGATTTGTATCCCTCTGCTCCCCACCTACTCATGCATCTGTCCAGATGGACCTTAAATGAATCTATCATGCGTGCCTCTACTACTTCTGGATGTAGGTTCGCTTGCTGAGCTCATTACATTCATTTCCAGATGTTTTGTCATCCTACTAGATAACATTTTCAGTGGGCCCCCGGGCGAAGCACTGCTGATGATTCCTGCATAACCCTGTCTCACGAGTATACTTACATACAGATAAGGAAGGATATGACTTCAACTGGGACAACCTAAGACAAGCCAAACATTGACATGTACGAGAATTCCTAAAAGCATGGCATTCCAACTAGAACTCTATCAACAAACATGTCGAGTTAGACCCCATCTACCATCCCTTGAGAAAAAGAACAGGAAATGACATCACCACAGGAAATCACCAACCCAAAGAAACCCAAACATATAAATAGAAAGCAGGAATCATCAGCAGTGCTTCGCCCGGATACGTACTGAAAATGTTACCTAGTAGGGTGACAAAACATCTGAAAATGAATGTTTGAGCTCAGCAAGCGAACCTACATCCAGAAGTAGTAGAGGCAGGCATGATAGATTCATTTAAGGTCCATCTGGACAGATGCATGAGTAAAACTATATCCAGAACCTCAACCTAAGCTACAAATCTTCCCACAGCTCACTCTACTACCTCTGCTGGCAACGCGTTCCAGGCACCTAACACCATCTACATAAAGTACTTGCCATGTATATCCCCCTTAAACTTCTCACCTCTCGCTTTGAACACATGACCTCTCATTTTTGATACCCTCACCCTGAAAAAAGCTTATCTCTATCCACCCTGTCTATACCCTTCATGTTTTTGTAGATTTCAACCAGGTTCCCCCTCAGTCTCCTTTTTTCTAATGAAAACAATCCTAAAAACTCAACCTCTTTTCATAGCTAGCACCTTCCATACCAGGTAACATCCTCGTAAACCTTCTCTGTATCCTTTCCAAAGCGTCCATATCCTTTTGGTAATGTGGCGACCAGAACAGTACACAGTATTCTAAATGTGGCTGAACCAAAGTCTTGTACAATTTTAACATGATCTGCCAGCTGTTATACTCAATACCCCGTCTGATGAAGGCAAGCATACATATGCCTTCTTGACCACTCTATCCAGCTGTGCAGCCACCTTCATGGTACAATGGACCTGATTTACCAGAACTCTCTGTTCATCAACTTTTCCCAAGGCTCTTCCATTTACACCTGAAAATGTGTTGCTGGAAAAGCGCAGCAGATCAGGCAGCATCCAGGGAACAGGAGAATCGACGTTTCGGGCATAAGCCCTTCTTCAGGGCTTATGCCCGAAACATCAATTCTCCTGTTCCCTGGATGCTGCCTGACCTGCTGTGCTTTTCCAGCAACACATTTTCAGCTCTGATCTCCAACATCTGCAGACCTCACTTTCTCCTCTTCCATTTACAGTATAGTTCGCTCTAGAATTATACTAACCACAATGCATCACTTCAGATTTGCCTAGATTGAATTCCATCTATCACTTCTCCGCCCAACTTTCCAATTTATCTATATTCTCCTGTATTCTTTGACAGCCCCTATGCTTTCCACTACTCCATCAATCTTCCTGTCATCTGCAAACTTACTAATCAGACCAACAATACTCTCTTCCAGATCATTTATGTATATCACAAACAATAGTGGCCCCATTACTGATCCCTGTGGAACACCACTGTCACCTTTCTCCATCTCGAGAAACTTCCTTCAACTACTACTGTCTGTCTCCTGTTGCTCAACCAGTTCTTTATCCATCTAGCTAGAACACTTTGCACACCATGTGACTTTACTTTCTCAATCAGTTTACCATGGGGAACTTTATCAAAAGCCTTACTAAAGTCCATGTATATGATATCTACAGCTCTTCCTTCATCTAACAACTTGGTCACTTCCTCAAAAAACTCTATTAAGTTGGTAAGGCATGATCTCCCCCGCACAAAACTATGTTGCCTATCACTGATAAGCCCATTCTTTTCCAAATATAAATAGATTTTATCCCTCAGTACCTTCTCCAGAAACTTCCCCACCCCTGGCATCAGGCTCACTGGTCTGAGTTACCTGGATTATCCCTACTACCCTTCTTGTACAGGGGGACATCATTAGCAATCCTACAGTCCTCTGGCACGTTATCTGTTTTTAAGGATGCTACAAATATATCTGTCAGGGTCCCAGCTATTTCTTCTCTCATTTCCCTCAGAAACCTGGGATAGATCCCATCCAGTCCTAGGGATTTGTTCACCTTAATATCCTTTGGCCTATCCAACACATCTTCCCTCCATATGTGATCCAGAGTAAACAAACTTCTATCTCTAATCTCAACATTCACCATGTCCCTCTCCTCAGTGAATACTGATGCAAAGAAATCATTGAGAATCTCACCCATTTTCTCAAGTTCGACACACAACCTTCCTTCCTGATCCTTTAGTGGACCAACCCTTTCTCGAGCTACCCTCTTTCTTCTTATGTGAATAAAAGGCCTTGGGATTCTCCTTAATTCTGCTCGCTAAAGTTATTTCATGACCTGTTTTAGCCCGCTTGATACCTCAATTAAGAATGGTCCTACTCTCCTGATATTTCTCCAAGGCCCGTTCTGTTCTTAGCTACCTGGACATAATATACGCTTCCCTTTTCCTCTTGGCTAGTCGCATGATTTGTCCTGTCATCCACAGTTCAGTATCATGTTGGTAACTGAGGTAACCATATTGATAATATTCACTAAAATGTGTAAATAGTGGTGTTCCTACAATAAATCTTCCAAATAAAAGGTCTAGTGAGTTTTGATTCATAGTGTCAAAACAAAATGTTGATGAATAATAAAGGCTCCAATATTTACAAAGAAGGTGGCATGTAGGGAAGTCTGTGATAGTGTTTGATGTTCCAACACCCTGCAGGGCCTAGACAGTAGAAAGAAGTTGTATGATTTTGATAAGACACAAACCATAAACTACAAACACTTAGAAACACTGATAACATAAACAGTGACACCAGTGAGACAGATTAGGGCTTGGAAGCACATGGATGATAATGGGATAGTGTAGGGAGATAAGCTGAGAATCATTCACAGATCAGCGCAACATTGAGAGCTGGAGGGCCTGTTCTGTGTTATATTGTTCTATGTTCTATGTTCTATTGCCCTTAAAGAAATCAGCTCTCACAAAATCACCTTTGGTTCTGAGAGGAGATTTTAAGTTTCAGTCCAATTTACAGTTATGGGCATCATCAATTAGAGTCGTAGAGTTATAGAGATATACAGCACGGAAACAGACCTTATGGTCCAACTCATCCATGCTGACCAGATACCCTAACTTAATCTAGTCCCATGTGCCAGCACTTGGCCTATATCCCTCCAAACCCTCCCTAATCATATACCCATCCAGATGCCTTTTAAACACTGTAATTGCACCAGCTTCCACCACTTCTTGAAAAATGATTAAATCAAGAGGGACCTGTGTGGTTTACGTGGGATGACATTTGATTTCATGCTTGAAATATATGTAAAGGTAAAGTGACCATGGCCCTACAGACCATGGGCTGCTCTCTCATTAGACAGAGAGATACAAATATCATGATGGTTTAAGCTAAGGCTCACCATCAAGCAAGGAGAGAAGTTGAGAAGGATATACCATCATGGTAACCTCAGTCAGTGTGGGAATTAAACCCATGCTGCTGGCATCATACTGCATTACAAACCAGGTGTCTCACCAACTGAGCTAATCGATTCCCTAAGTCATACTACTAGTCATTGATTTGCACCATATACCTCTGCTCAGGTGTTGTTTCTGAATAGAGGGATTTCAGAGCAACTCCATGAATGAATACACCTTCCTCACATGAAGATCTAGTAAGATTACTTGCAAATCTTTTATCTTATTTTCCTTCCGGGCTTTTGTGGGTCAGGTATCCCTGTTTCATGTCAGTTGGGGCAATTTTCCTTCACTTTTAAATAGTGAGTTTGTGTAGCTTTAATCAAATCTAATGAATTCGCACAAAATAACAATGACAGAGCCTTCAGTTTCCTGGATCCTGGCGTATAAGGAATTAAGTCTGGAGCATTTTGCTGCTTGAGCCAGAACCAAGCTGTGCCTTTGGCTCTCCACTAGTCTTTACTGTTCCTGCTCTCTGCTAATATATCTGCTGACACATATGCTCTCATCCATATTCATTTCTCTCAAAGTTTCCATTGCTAAACTCACAAATGCTGATAATTGCTGAAGTGCACACAGATTTCTGCAGTTTCTGCTCATGCTTGAGTGTGTACTGTATTAGTGTGTATTTAACCGATTGCAGTAAGTTATCAGGTCTTTGTTTCCAAAGCAGTAATTACAGGAGTGATGGTGATATGCCTGCATGTTCATCATTATGTCACTTCGGACACATTTAGCAGCAGCTTGAAGAAGCTTCCCTTCATTGTTAAAAGAGTGAGTTGGTGCAACTTTAACCAAAACTGGTGAGTACTCAGATCAAAATGATGAGAGGCTTCACTATGAAGTATGAAGGATTAGGTCAGATTGAGTGAAGTGCTTATGAGGCACAGCACACATTATCACAGGAACAAATGCATCATAGTATGATCTTGTTCTCTTTTACAGCTTCATGGCAAGATGAAGTCTCACTAAAATGGTTCTTAAATAAAGTTAAATAAAGTCCTTGAGTGCACTCTGTAAATATTGTTTAGCAACACAATGAGACCAAGAATATTATTTGGTTACAATGAATGAAAGAGCAAGTATGGGAAAGTCTCTGATATAACCTGAAAGTTTCAAGCAGGTCTCACTTAAGCAGAGAGTAGCTGAATTGGTGTTGGTTTACAAGTTATTGCACTGTATCTGGCCTTGCTGCAAACTCAAACAGTGAGTAGGTTAGTCGTTGTTGTAAACAATGATGACTGTGTAGGTGATATCCTAGCTAGGAAGGGATTGATAAATAAAATGTTACATACAATAAAGTTATAAAAGCCCTTGATCCTCTTTCAGTGTATGAAAAAATACCATTGTTGAGCAGACTATACAGGTATTTAAAAAATGTACTGTTGTAATTAGTGAATTCATTCTCCTTGTGTTTTAGCGTGCAATTTTTACTTTCAGGAGATAAAGTTTTACTGTAGAAAGTGGGATAATTTTCAATGAAGCACATTGAAATCCAGTGCACTTAAACATTGGGTCATGGTGCTTTAATAGGTTAACAGGCTAGGAAGATAGGTTTTTGTGATTGCTGGAACATTGAAAACAAATGGCAGTTCAGAAGATGGCTTTTTTGATAAAATCACAAAAGAGATAGATCCATAAAAAACAGTGGGTGGTTTACTAAGCTATACATGTGATGGTTGCAAAACTTGCACCAATGGCAGACAAAAGGGAATTGGAGCTAAATTAACTTTAAAAATACATCCACTAAATCCAGAGGACCTGAAAGCTGGTTACATTTTCATGGGGATGGATAAATCTTAAAGGCTTAGCTGAAATAAAGTCTCATTTCAGTTTATCTGGGTTTGTGTTTGCTGGGAGAAGCATTGTGACTTGGAGCAGGCAAAGTGCCGAAGCAACAAAGTGGCTTTGGTTATCATGAATGCTGCTGTTGCAGAGTTCACACAGTTAAGACAGAAAATATTGCTGAAAGCAATTGATAAATTAATGCTGTTGAGCGTGGGATGAAGGAAGTCCACAAACAGGATATATGTGATACAGCTGAGGAAAATTAGAACTTGGAACACAATTAGTAGCAGCTTAAAGAAGCTATCTGTTTGATTAAAAACTGAAATGGTGCCAGTAGTTACTTGTTTGGGAGCAGTCTCAGAAGCCTTGGAATTCTCAGGAGAAGAGCTTGACCAACCAAGATAAGAGCAACCACTAGAGCAGTAGAAGTCAGAGAAGTTCTCAGGGCCGACTGAAGTGACGTTTGAAAAATTGCAAAGTAGACAGAGTTTAATGAGATTTGATGAGCTACAGTGTCACTAACATTTGAGTGGACCTGTTTTGACCACATTAAGCACTTAAAATGCACTCTTTGGAGTGTTCCACCATCAATCATTTTGTCTGCTAACTCACATTTGAGTTTGGTAAATGAGATTATGTTTGGAGTTATGACTACAGGTGAAGGTGATGGGGACAATTTAACTATAGATCTGATTGATATATTCTTTGTAGATTTTGAAGTTGAGAAAGTTTTTAACTTGGAGGACTTATGAAATCAAAAGCTGAAATCAGCACAAACTATTCTGAAGAATTAGTTTGAAATTTCTACCTGTCCATAACAGTTTTCTTTCATTGCTGCAAATTTGGACATTTCTCCCAGATTCAAATGAACTTACATTTTAAAATCAGCAGATACATCATTTGCAAGTTTCCTTAAAGCCATTCACTATCCTGGAAAAAATATATAACCATTTTGTCAGTGTCAGTCTTCAAAATCTGTCGAACATCCCCCAAAGTGAGATTGTGGGTCTGTGCAAATCAAATAGACTTTTAGCAGTTGAAGAAGGAAGCTCCCCTTTTAAAATGTGGACAGTAAATGCTGGCCCAGCCTACAAAGTCCACATCGCACGAATTAATTTTTAAAAACTACATTTGATTAAATGAGTGAACCTGCCATTTAGGCTGTCCCTGAATAAAAGAAATTGCAGTCAGAGAATGGAGGGGATAAGATAGGTAGAATTGGAGGTTTGAATGCAGTAATAGTATTACGAATTAAGTTTGACTGTGTGAAGTGATTAGCGCCACATTCATCATGACAGTATACATCATTTGAGGAAGTGATTCAATGTCACATGATCTTGCTCTCTTCTGCAGGCTTGAGGCAAGTTAAAGTCACAGTAAGATGTTTCTTAAAAGTTTTCAATATTTCAGCAAACTCTGTAAATGTTCTTTTGAAGCACTATAAGATCCACAATATTATGAATCCTATACTAGAATCCACTCCCTGAGCATCTCTGGCTCTTCAAAATCTTAATTCTCATTTCAAAAACCTCCTTAACACTACCTTTTTCAATAAGCTTTCAATCACCCTCTAAGTGTCTGCTTTTCTTGTGCACTATCCTTTCTGCGTAATCTTGTGTTTGTTTGGAAAGTATTTTAGATTAAATATTAACTAGAAATGCAAGTTGTTGGACTATAATAAAATGGACACACCAAATCAGGAGTCTGGGAGTGCAGGTAATAAGTCTCAGCACCTTGTGAATGTATGTGCCACATAAAACTGCTTGTATGGGGAGGAGGAAGAAAACACAAAAGGCAAAACAAACATTTGGAACAGAAGATATTAAGTTTCGTTCGTACACTGGAATCAGTAAAATTGGGCAGATGCCAATTCCATGGCTGGCACACAAGACCGACAGGAAATACATGATAGATCCTCACTATAAAGAGTATACAGGACGATGAAATAAGCTTATCTGTCGATGCAGACATTAAGATTTTGCCAAGGATTACTATTCTTGCCAATGCAAATTCCAGATGGACAGAAGGTTGCCAAAAAACACACATTTCCACCATAGTGTTTCAGTAATTGTTGTTTTACTGTGCTATAAAATATATTAGCTGGTGAGCAGTCAGATTGTGGTTGCAAATTTATTAATAAGTTGGAAAAGCATTCTCAGGCAGTTTTGTGCTATGGACTGTTTCACACTAGGGACTGGATTAAGATTGCTGAAATGCATTTCATGCGTTATCCTCACAGCCAAAAGTCAGAAATGGCTCTCATTCCATTAAACCAGGTTGAGATTGAAAATCAAACTGCTAGCAGGAGAATAATTGTAAAAGATAAAAGACATCAAAAATAATGAGAAGGAATCATAAAAACGTCCACTGAGTTTAACTGAAATACAAAAGGAGCGAGAATGCAATTGGAAACATGATGGCAATGATCATATCAAAGTATATTTTTAGTCAAATTAATGGAGGAAGAATTAAAGATATCGAGGTGAATGTTGTTTTTTTTTACACTTGAAACGCTGATTTGCACTTTTAAAGCTCATATCAAACAAAAATTGCAGTGCTCAATTTTTCCAATCTTACTCTTGCTGAATTTGTAGAATGCTGATCCTTTAGCATCGACAGGAGAGGAATAGCAAAGCATAAGACACCACCAATAAATCTATTACCCATCCCAACTAATGAGATGCTTAACATTTATAAAAGATTAACCAGCTATTTCAGACAGTGAAGTTAAGTGACCTAGAATTTCCTCTTTGATCTCATCTGGTCTTCAAGGCAGTGGAAAATTAGGTTAAGTCAAGTGGTGAGGCTGACAACTGTCTTCCCACCACTGGGCTGATTCACAGCTGACTGGCAGAGATACTGGACAATTATTGTGCTACTAGGGGACTTGCATCAAACCTAAGGCAAGGTGCTTGTAGGGGCAAGCGTTAGGCTCTGAAGTTGGCCCTGGTTATTGACTTAAAGATTCCCGATCCTCTTGGTCTCTCTGTAATCATTCTGTCAGTCTGTAGAACCTGAAGAGATCAGGTATACTAACAGCAGTGTCTCCTGCCACAATATAGCCATGGACACCTTTGCAGGCCTTTTCAGGTTCCAATGTGCCTCCTGCCGTACCTGCATAACTCAAGATTCAACACTTTCTTTGTGCACCTCCTTTACAATGAAGTGGGCTATGAAAATTTGTAGTGTGTTTGGTTTTGTGCTATTACAAATGATAATTTGATAGCCTGAAGGTGAGTCAGCTTCTGACTTTGGAGCTCCTGTATTTTTGTGGCCTTGTGTGATGAGGTCAGACTGCTGACTTGACATCATCATGTCATATTGTATGTAGGCGGTGGGAGGGGACAGGTGTTCACTTTGCCTCCATAAAATGCAAGCCCAAATTTTTGACTGTTGTAGTGGAAATTCAGTGTAGCGTACCCCAATTCTCTTTGTTGGCACTGGTTTAGATGCCTTTGGTGGTATGAAACAAAGCTGACTGGCAGGAGTGCTGGCCAGTTAGCATTAGGTAGAGGGTCTGTGTCAAATTGAGCTCCTAGGGTGGAGAGTTCAATGAAGGTCCTGGTCCTATATGCTGGCTGACTGCTAACCAAGGACAATGTATCAGGGTCACAGTAGAATGGAAAGGTAAACAAATGTTACCTTTCATCACTACTTCACCCTAAAGAGGAAAATCAGCTTGGAGCATGCAAAATATTTGGAGTATTTTTAATCTACTGAGAGAAACTTAAACATACTATTGATTTCATTACTGAAAGGTGCAAATAATATTTTGGGACTGAGAAAAACAGCCCTTTGCAGTAGCAGATGTGGGTATAGCGGAGATGAGGCTAGAATCTGTCACATTTTACAGACATCTCCTGGCTTCCACCTGCAGATCCAAACTAACTAGCCTTTCCCAATTTTATATTCACTTCACAACCAAGCTTCACCATACCACTGTTACATTAGTC
Source organism: Chiloscyllium plagiosum (assembly GCF_037043375.1). NCBI lineage: Eukaryota > Metazoa > Chordata > Chondrichthyes > Orectolobiformes > Hemiscylliidae > Chiloscyllium > Chiloscyllium plagiosum. The sequence goes on from NW_028270143.1 coordinate 56,886,310, forward strand.
AAGGTTTACAGAATCTTAAAATAATTGATAAATCACAACCCCCAACTACGTTTGAATTGTTGCAAACTCTAGAGCCAGGAGACATTGTCTGAAGTTCAGAAAAGAGAAGTTGCATGCAGAGTTGAGAATTATCCATTTTAAATAAGGTGATTGATGGTGGTTATTACATAGAATTAACAACTCTGGGGTGATCTAATCTTCTGCTTTTCATGTGGGCATAACCTAATCCCTCAGCAAAATATGATTTAATCGTTTTACTGAGCAGGAGCTGAGTCTTGTAGCCCACAGGCTTTTGTTTGGAACACTATTCAACCATGTATTTGATAGTCAGGTAACATTTTGGGGAAAATGTAGAGAGCATACTAGGAAGGGAGTTGGGAGTCAGGGAGTAGCAGCAGCTCAAGTTTGCACATAGAGTTTTCCTGGATTCTTTCATATTGATGCCTCCCCTCTTGTACTGAATAGAATGTCTCTCTTTCAAATCTGTTGAAACGATTTCAATGTTCACTATAGCAAGGTTTTGAATATGTTATCTGGACAACTGTGACCGGTATAAATATCAATTGCATGAATATAGAGTGGGATACTCGAGTGGTAGAGAAGACATTAATTGGCCCAATTAATCACTTAAGGTTAACTTCTCACCTGGTCTTTGGGAGGCTGACAAGATGATCTCGGAGACAGCGAGGCCTGGCAATTCAACCTTCTTGAGCTGCATTCAGGAAGCAAAGGTGACTCCCCAAGGGCTCCCTTTCTGCAAAGACTTCTGTCCTCCTCCTCCCAAGTTTTTTTCTCTTGCGAGTACTCAATCCAACTCCTGAGTTCTGCATCAAGACCTGCAGCACTTATTCCACCTCCCCAGGATGCAACTCTCCTTGTCTTTGTGAGACTGCTCACAGTCATTCACATTTTCCTAGCTTTAGCTTGTAATGCTAATCCTGACCACTGCTACTGACACTGCAGGGACATCTCAGCAATACAACAATAAACAATAATACTACTGGAATCCAATAGAGCTGCCAGTGAATCAGATTGGAAATAAACATAACCAGATATATTGTGGCATAGCCAGGCATAAAGGTGCAGTTTAATGTTCATGTGTTTGGACCCAATGACTGGATAGTGAACTCAATTAACTCAACGGGATAGAATGTCATATGGATAGGAGTAGGTATCAGCAGGTATGATGCCAGGTCGTTATGGATGCCTTGTGAATAGGTGGAGGTTGCCAGGGTCAGTGGCCAAGTAGATGAAGTGTCATTTGGGTAGGATGCCACCTGAGTATGGGTAGGATTTCAAGTGGGAGGTTGCCAGGAGTGTAGGTAGGGTGCAAAGTGAATAGGATGCCAGGGTGTAAGGTGGCAAGGGGGCAAAGTAATGCAGGGTATGTTGGGTGTTTAGAAGACCCAGAGGGGTGCAGGTCTGGTGCCAGATCAGGTACAGAGAGTGGTAAAGGAGGGCCAATGCAGAAAGGGTAAGTGTGTCTTGGGAGGTGAAGGGAATGGATCACAAGAGTGGGAGGGTGTTGTTGGATGTGGAAGTGGTCGACTTGGGAAGGTATAGTTCATATGTGTGATGTAAAATGAGGTCAGTTGAAGGGTTAGTAAGGAGTTAGGCTGGGTTTTGAAAAGTCTAACCTTTCCTGAGCATTTATTTATTCATTTCATTGGAACTTTCCAAATTCTATGATTTAAATGAATGCTTCCAGGCTTATGGAAATTGCCCAGCAGAATCTTCAATTTCCTGGGCATTCCCTTCATGATGGGAATTCCATAGGATCTTCATGTGGAGCTGCTATCTATGCTGGAATAATGATAGTCTTAGCAATCAGAAAATCCAGCCCATGGTTTCTTTGTTATTGTCATTAACACAGATAGCAAGAGCCTCAAGCACTGTTTGAAACTCCACTAGTTACAGCCTATCAACTTCAAGTAAGGCTATTTATCTCTATATATCTGATTTTTGCCCATTAAGCAATCCTTCATCCATGTTCTTACCCAAAACATTTGTAAGACTTTATCTTCTGTATTCACTTTTTTGTGACATCTTAATGTATATAATGTGAAAATCCGAGTATTCTGCGTCTATTGACTCTTGTCTGATGGTCATATATTTAAATTCCACAAAGTAGACTTCATCAAACTATAAAATGCGTCTTACAAAAAGGGAGTCTCGCCTCTATAAGGTTGTAAAATATGTGGATACAATGAACATGACACGAAGAGGAGCTCAAAGATGAGGCATTAGAAGGAAGATGCATGATGCACAGCTGTACATTTTGTATCTCCCTTTGAAAGCTGAGCCTATGAATATAAACATCATTGCATTACAGTTATTCAGAAGTAAGAGGTTTCAAATTATGCAAGACAAGGGAAGAACATTTTCAAGAGCATGTGTGTAAATGAATGGAGTTTGGCAATTGAAGTTGGTAAGCTGCAGACATAAGCTTAGAGTAGTGTTGGAAAAGCACAGCAGTTCAGGCAGCATCTGAAGAGCAGGAAAATTGATGTTTCGTGTAGGAGCCGAAACATCGATTTTCCTGCTCCTCGGATGCTGCCTGACCTGCTATGCTTTTTCAGTACCACTCTAATCTTGACTCTGATCTCCAGCATCTGCAGTCCTCACTTTCACCTTGTAGATGTAAGTTGCCATGTTGGGATTATAATATTGATGAAATGACAAAAACCTAGTTCACACAAAGGGAGGACTGGACGTTTAACCTAACCCTCTCCTTCTAGATGGAAGTAGTACTGAGTTTGGAAGGTGGCATTTGAGGATATTTGACAAGCTTCTGCAGTGCATCGTGTGGATAGTATACACTGCTGCTAGTGGAATGGATATTTCTGGATGTGGTGCCAATTGTGTCTGCAAGTGTACTGATGGAGTAATTTGCTACCACTGTCTGGGGTGAATAGAGATTGAAGATAAGGCATAGATTTTGAACACTCGTGTTAATTAATTAAATCATTTATGGCTGTCCATTCACGTTCTTGTGCTGACACTTTTTTCTAGTGGAGGGGATTCTAAAACTAGAATGCTTAGGTTTAGGTGAGACAAAAAAGGTTTAAAAGGGATGTGAGGGACAACCTTTTCAGTGGGAGTTGCTTGTATAGGACGAGCTGCCAGAGGAAGTGGTGGAGGCTGGTACGATTACAGCATTTAAAAGGCATCTGGATGGGTACACGAATAGGAAATGTTTAGAGGGATATGGGTCAAATGCTGGTAAATGGGACTAGGTCATATTGAGATGTCTGATCAGCACAGACGAGTTAGACCAAAGGGTCTGTTTCTGTGCAGTATGACTCCATCTCTCCTTCTTCCCACCTCCTCCACCCAAAGCCTTCCTTGCAGGAAAACCTTAGAGTCCAATGTTTCCACAGGTTGTCAACTCCATTGATACTCGATTATGTAAAGTTGTGAACTGCTCTGCACTTTTATATGCCCCTGGAACTGTTTGAAAAAGCCCATCTGAAGGCTTAGTGCAACTGAGTTCTTAGTGTCAGGTTTGCAAGATACAGTTCCTTCACATGGAGACTTCAAAGCATATAAGACCATAAGACCATAAGACATAGGAGCAGAAGTAAGGCCATTCGACCCATCGAGTCCACTCTGCCATTCAATCATGGCTGATGGGCATTTCAACTCCACTTACCCGCATTCTCCCCGCAGCCCTTAATTCCTTGTGACATCAAGAATTTATCATTCTCTGCCTTTAAGACATATAGCGTCCCAGCCTCCACTGCACTCTGTGGCAATGAATTCCACAGGCCCACCACTCTCTGGCTGAAGAAATTTCTCCGCATTTCTGTTCTGAATTTACCCCCTCTAATTCTAAGGCTGTGTCCACGGGTCCTAGTCTCCTCGCCTAATGGAAACAATTTCCTAGCGTCCACCCTCTCCAAGCCATGTATAAAAAAGCCTGATTACTTCATTTTACAACAAAGGATACAATTCCACAAGCAATTCACCTTTAAAAGCTGGTGAATCACGACTGCAGACACAAGGCAGTTTAATTTTTGTGGATACATTATTTGTTGAGGGCTCATTATTAACCAGTTGTTTTTATGGAAACAAGCAATTTAAATTGAAGGTCTGGCAGGCTTTTTGCAAGCTCCACAGTGCTGCTGATGTTTTATTGAAATGAAATTGTTAAAAGAATATTGAATCGCAGCAGCACTTGGATTAATGTTAACCACAAACATGCAAAAGAACAGCAGACCTTAGAGTCTGACCTTTTAGAAGTTGAGTGGCAAGTGATTGTAGTTAGATTATAGCAGGACAACAATAATGATTGTTGCAGCCCTACTTCCACATGCATTAGCACATCACTATCAAAGTGTCGTATGACTCATGCAACACAGTCATGTATTCAATGGGTTTTTATAAAGAATAGGATTATGTGAAACTAGCCAAAACTGTAGCACTTTGTAATAAATCATGATTCTTCTGGCTCCCTACTAGGAATTACATTTTATTAAGATGTTAAGCTAAGTAGCATTGCCTTGCATTTGAATTGGATTATTTCAGTGAAAATTGAAAAAAAAACAAATGTTAATTTGGAGTCATAGAGAGAGCAGTCCACAATGCTGCTCAAAATTTCATTGGAGTGTTTGTTTAGTCTAGTGCGGTAATGACATGCTACTTAGTAGTTCAACAACAAAAAAAGAGGCTCTTAAACAATATATAGCTTAGTGCATGACAGGGTCTCGAGCAATTTCTGTTTTTGTTTCAGATGTCCAGCATCTGCACTTCTTTGTTTTATCTTTTTTATAGCAGCTGGGGTAATGCATATTCTTGTGAGGTTTCCTTGCTCTGCAATGCTGACAGTGGCCATTAATATTTGGTGTCTGCCCTATTCACTGCATAAGTTTCTCTCATATCTCTAAGGATTTCATGCCTGAAGAACTGAATGGATTTTGCTGATCTCCTGTGACAAGTTTGATCTTCTCCTTTTGGAATTGATCCATGTTGCTTCTGGATTTTTGTTTTATTCACCACTTGTATGACTTGTTGTGGAGTCAAATATTTGTCAGACTATAATAAATATGATAACACTTCCTCAGCAATTTCAACAACAATATGACCTATATTGACCTTTGACTTTATCTCACCACTTTTCTGTTTTGGAAATAATTAATTGTCTATAGATTCTCCTGTATATGGAAATCTTCTGGTAAATTTTGCTTTTTCAGGAGTTGTATTTGTCCTGAAGTTTGGATAAGTATTGAAAGCTTTCACTACTTCTTCAAATCATTGCTCCTTATTTTACATCATGGCAAGTTTCAGGACTATCAGCTATACTCCCAAATCATCTCGAGAATTATATTCACTTGAAAACAGAAAGTGCTGGAGATCACAGTGGGTCAGGCAGCATCCATGGAGAGATAGCAAGCTGACATTGAATCTGGATGATTCTTCATCAGTATATTAATTTTTCCAGCTTCTGCTATATTTCCAACTTGGAAGCTATTGTGTATCAATTTATTTTTTCTGACTTGATTCACCTCTCAAAATAAGCGCTCTGGGAATGTTATTTCTAATTCCATGTCAGTCTATGGTAATTATTGATGTGCCATGTTTAAAAGACTTGTAATTTTGCAGTAGTGTTACTGTGGAGAAAGTGAGGACTGCAGCTGCTGGAGACCAGAGTTGAAAAGTGTGGTGCTGGAAAAACACAGCAGGCCAGGCAACATCCAAGGAGCAGGAAAATCGACGTTTCGGGCATAAGTTCTTCAGGAATGAGTAGTGTTACTGTGTCCTACTTTACTGGTGAGTTTTCCCACAATTTATAGCCAAAATACACGATTCCTGTCTTCTAAAAATAAAATTGAGGATCCATACCTTTTTTGCACTTTCGCTGGATGAATTCTGTCAGTTGAATATTTCATAAATATTTCTTGTTTCCTTAACAGCTTTACTAAATTAAATCCACTGCTTTTGACTTTAATATGTGACTCTTGCATCATTAATGGCTTCACTGAATAGATTGTGATATTTTAATGGTGTTTTTTAGATGTTTCCTGCTGTCTGCAGTTCGAATAAATTCTTCTGGCCATTACCATGAGTTTGATAATGGATTTCCTACATTTTCTGCAGCCTCGATAATCTCAATTTTCAGCTTCCATTAGACTTTGTCTGATTAGGTGCCTGAAACTTTATTTTTTATTTTAACTCTGACCCCAACATTCACAGCTCTTTTGAAATTCTTTTGTGGTGTCTGATTTCCTTTACTATGGCTTTGCCTCATGGCACTTACTCACTGTGGTGGAGATGCTCTCTTTGTATTAGCCATAAATGTCTAACTTTTCACTTTGCTGAAAATGTGTTGCTGGAACAGCGCAGCAGGTCAGGCAGCATCCAGGGAACAGGAGAATCGACGTTTTGGGCATAAGCCCTTCTTCAGGAATCAACTTTTCACTTTACCAACTTATAAACCTGCGCTACTTTTTATGTTTTCCCTTTCTCAATGAGAATTTTAACTTTGCTCATAGAGTCTCCGATGTCCATTTGCTTTCCAGCGGAATCCTGACTCTGGACACTTTTACAGACCATTAGCACCGGATGCAATCTGTAACTCCCCTTGGCATGATTAGTGCTCCAGCTCTTGGGAGTTCTGAACACTTTCCCATGGCTGCATACCCTTTATCATCTCTGAAATGCTTTTGCTGTTCTGTAGATTCTACTGTAGTTATGTCATTGCAGAGTTCTCCTCTGTAGGGTCCTCGATCATTCATTTCTTCCTTTTGCTTATTCCTTGCATGAGTAACCTTCTTGAGGCTGTTTCTGAAGAAATCTTCAGAGCTCAACATCTGCCAGCGTTGGAAGAGGCAGCTAAATAGAACCATGCTACTTTCCACCACTTTGTATAATCAATCTGTACCGTTGTTTATCTGGTTGTATAAGCTTTCCTTACTTGTGTCCATTATAAAGTAGATTTGCTGTTACTATCCACTTCAGTACAGTAATCTCCAATGCTTGCATTGTCTCGGGTGGTAGAGGAAGAAATACTTGGCAGTCTAGTAAGAAGAGGCATTTTCTTCAGACAAGATGTAGTTTTTTGCTGGAGAGCAGCAAGTTATACTGATATGATATATATTGTTACAGAGACAATGAGGAAGACTTAGGTGGAAGATCTTACTCCTCCAAGATCCTAACTGCCCCTCATCAAGCCCATGCAACATCAGTATATTGGTGGCACTTAAGGCACTCCTCCACATTAAACCTCTCAAATCCTTACACTATTATACAATAGAAACTGGTATAAAAAGAAGTCATTTCAGGAGCAAATTACTGAGATGCTTGTATTTGTACTGAAAACAGCAAATGCTGGAGATCACAATGGGTCAGACAGTATCCATGGAGCAAGAGCAAGCTAACATTTCGAGTTTAGATAATTCTTCATCGGAGCTGCTCTGATGAAGAGTCATCTAGAGTTGAAATGTTAGCTTGCTCTTTCCCCATGGATTTTATCTAACCTGCTGTAATTTCCAGTGTTTGTTGTTTTCAGCAAGGGTCATTTTAGTTTTTTGCTAAGGAAGCTTAAACCTCCCCTGCACCAGCAACACTATCTGCTCTCCCCTTTACTCAGTTGTGAGGCAGTCTCAAATCACCTACCATCTTATTTGTCTCAGAGCTGGAAACAAATTCTTTAGTTCCGGAGCTGCCTCCTAACACCTAACATTCCTCTCCCACCACTCACCAATTGACTCTGGTCAGTGTACTGTGCACTAGTAAATAAAGAGCAACTTGGTGACGGGATTCTGGCCTCTGTGCAGTTATTCAGGGGGCAATGGAAAAGGATAATCAACAATCCAAAGTAAAAATAATTAATTGGGGGATGCCAATTTCAACGGGGTAAGAAAGGATCTGGGTTCAATAAATTGGAGTCAAAGGTTGGCAGGAAACATGGCATCTGAACAATATGCTACCTTCAAAGATGAGATAATGTGGGCATGAATTGCCTTGAAATAGAAAGATAAGCAAAACAAATCCAGAACATCCACATTATAAAAGGATTAGAAATTATGATAAAGGAGGAAAAGTGTGCTTATGGCAGATGTCAAAAAGAAAATACAATTAAGAACTAGGCTGAACAAGAAAGATTCGGAGGGGTCTTGCAAAGTAAACTAGAGGACCAAGGAGGGTGTATGAAATGAAATTGGAAGCAAACATATGAGGGAATCTCAAAGAATCCAATAACGATATAAATAGGTGAAAATGAAGTGAAAAAAGGAGGAATCGGGCTAATAGAGATAACATCATGAATTTAATCATGAAGCAGAGGGCATAGGTGAGAAACTAATTGAAGAATTTGCATCTGTCTTTATCATAGAAAAGATTATTAGCCCGTCATGGCGACAGCAAAGGAAATACAGTCACAAGGTAAGTTTAAAATTGATAAGGAGGTGGTGTTGGATCGGTTGTTTGTGCTTATAGTTGACAAGGCACTAAAGAATAATTAAATGCAATCAAGGATACTGAGAAAATTAGGAATGGAAATTGCAAAGGCATAGGCAACAATTTTTCAGTCTTCCTTAGATTCAGGGATGGTGCCGAGCAATAGAGAATTGTAAATATCTGGTCCTTGTACAACAAAGGTTGTAAAATAACCCAGTCTGTTTTACTTTGGTGACTAAAAAACTTCTATAAAGCATAATTCCGTGCAAAATTAACAGTCACATTTTAAAAAATTCATTCATGGGACGTGGTTATTGCTGACTAGGCCAACACTGATTGCTTCCTTCTAGTTGTCCTTGAGAAGGTGATGGTGTGAGTCATTTCTTAAACCATTACAATCTATGGTGGGTAGGTACACCCACAGTGCCATTAGAAAGATAGTGCCAGGATTTTGCCCCAATGAAAGAGCAGCAAGATGTTTCAAAGTCTGAATGGTCTGTAGCTCAGAAGGGAATTTTGCAGGGGGTGGCATTATGGGTTTGAAATGTGTTGTCTCAGAAGCAAAGGTCTATTCTGTATTCGGCCTAAATTGCTGCCATTGTGAGCTGGTGGAGGGACTGAATGTTGAGGGTGTTAGATATTGTCCCAATCAAACAAGTTACTTTTTCCTGAATGGTGTTGATAGTGTTGTTGGAGCTGTATTCATCCAGGCAAGTGGGGAGTATTACATCACACTATTGATTTATGTCTTGTAAATGGTAGAGAGGTTTTGGAGAGTCAGAAGGTGAGTTACTTACTGCAGGATTCCCCAAATTCCTTGCTCTTGTAACCACAATATAGATATGGGCTGATCCAATTCAGTTTTTGGTCAATGATATCACAGAATCAAAGAATTATTATGAAGCAGGTCAACACTGTAACTTTCAGTTGAAGATTCTGCAATAGTAATACAATTGAATAACAAAAGGGTGCTGGTTGGATTCTCTCCTGCTGGAGATGGTCATTACCAGGCTTATGTGAGACATAAATGTTACTTGCAAATGTTACGTGTATAGATCTTTACTTAAAAAGGTACCTTGTGCAGAGTTACTGGCAGAGGAAGGGAGAATGGCACCAGGTGAGATGCTTATTTGGAGACCTGGCTCAGGCAAGATGAGGCTGAATGACCTTCTGCACTGACACAATTGAGCTTCAGATTTACTGTTGGCTCAAAGAAGATATGATTGGAGATTCCTTAGAACATCAGCAGTAGAAGCATTGTGCCAGAGTCCAGAGAGTAGTGTAGGAAGAACATGAATGATATAAGCATGGCAGGAAATGTGAAAGCAGTACACACTGTTTGGCATCGGACCCATGCACACTTAGTCTGCGTTTGCAAGACTAATCTAGCACATCACCTCTCTCACCTTGCACTCCACACATCCCTCTCTGTCTATGCACTTGAATTCTCATCTATATATCCAGCATTGAATGGCACTTATGCTCTTCCTGAAACAATGCTATGCTTCTTCCTCATAGTTACTCCAACAAATGCTTTCCATCCATTGTGTGAACAATTCCACGTTTACTCATTGATCTCTTCTATTCCCCCATGTTTGAGAATAAAGAGTTTGTATAATAAACCTTGTAGGGAGGAGAAGGTAGCACAGTGGTAATATTATTAGACCAGTAGGGATAATGATTGATACGGAGTAAAACGTTTAATGCCCACCATGGCTCTTGATAGAATTTAAATTCAATTGATCAATAAATATCTGAAATTAGAGGCTTGTTTCAGTAATAGTGATCGTGGGACTGAATTTGACATATTCTTGGCCAAGTGTCAGTTTCATAGATTTTTATTCATAGACTTTATCCCCATGAGTCCCAAAGTTTACTTGCATTATCTTATTAAGTTTGCCTTATTAACTACCTACCTCATCCTCTTGCCTGCCTCCAGTCCCATTTGCCCCACTCAGCACTTGAAGAAGAATTTTTCACTCACTGAGTGATATCCCTGAAAGACCAGCATCCCTAACTCCCTCCATTTACGAAGGACCTCTGTGCATCTTGATGAGAAATGGCATTCTGGCGTTGCCCTGCTTAGTGATGGGCATTCATTCTGAAGATGTTGCATAATTAGAAGAGGGCGATGGTTCTCCAACAGGGTCCTGGAGCTCCTGATGGATGAAGTAGTGCAGAGGAATGCCAACTGCTTCCTGAAGGTCCGGCAGAGGAGGTCACATCGTCAGGCGGTGGTGGTCTGGGCTAAAGTTGCCACTAAGTCAGTGCTGTTTCCATGGGTTGGGACTACAGGCAGTAGTATAGTCTTCTTCACTGCACCAGGGAAAGTGTTACACTCTACTTTCTGACACCATTCATTCACTCCATCTCTGTTATTGCACTTCTACAGCTCTCACTATTGCATGCAACACCCCCCCCCCCCACTTGCTCTTGCCCAATTGATTCAAACCTGTGTATATGAACCTGTATCTGTCTGCCTAGAGCCCTAGCCCTTTACATACAAGGTACACACCCCACATACTCCTCTCCCACCCTTTGAAGCCACAGTGTCCCTAACCATGGACAAACATTCCCACACCTCCTACATTCTCCTTATCCTATTCGTACTTTACTGTATTACCCTTATAAATATATTTACTCTCTTCACAGCTGTCACTATTTCAGCCTGCTGCCTGCAATCTCCTTGAGTAGATTCCCAAGTGTCTTTCCCACAGCAGCAGGACTCTCCTCTTTGTCCGTCTCTCCCCTTAACTTTTCTGCGCAGACCTCACAGATTAACAGTGGCTCACACGTGTCAGCACCCCTTGATGCCCATGGATTGTACCCAGAGAAGCTGTTGGGTGGTGAATAACATTCTTCACCACCAGCGTTCAGCTGCATTTGCTCATTACCTGCTCTGGGGGTTTTCATGGTGAGAATTCTCATCATTTATATTACTTGGATTGGATGGGAAGCTGCCTATTAACGAGGCAAGATTTGCCACTAATAAGGCTGTTAACAAGCAGTAATCACCATTAACAGGCGGCTCTCGACTGCCTGCCCCTCTTCCGCGGTTACGTTAGAGCCCGGGTGTCCTTGGAGAAGGAGCACGCGGCATCGACCAACACCGTGGAGTTGTTCAGGGAGAGGTGGGCGCCGCAGGGAGTGGAGTGCATCATTTCTCCTTCCAACTCTATTTTGATTTAGTCCCTACCCTCCCCTTCACTGTTTTGATCACACAGCACTGCCCTTTGATGTGAAGAGCAGTGTTTGTCACTGGCCACCCGGGTGTTTTCCTATCTTCCTGGTGGTGGAATTTGAATAAAGATTCGTGCACTTTGTGTCTTTCACTGTGTCTCACACCTGCACACACACACACCATGGGTGCTGGGGGAAAGAATAAGCACTACTGCACTTAGGTGGTAGTGTGGGGGTTAAAAAAAAAAAAAAAAAAAATTAACAGGCGGCTCACCACTGCTGAAGTAACTTAGTAAAAAGATGCAGCATGTTGTCCAGGCATCAGGAGAGGCAGCACTGGAATTCTTGCTTATGTCTGCCATATTTCCCACTGTAGCCCATGTCATTCTCTCTATTTTAAGATTCTGCCTTATTAAACTAGCATCAAAGGTCACAAAAACTCATCAATGTGGGACAGAAATCTGCCTTGCTTACCCTTTCTGGCTGACATAGCTACCCACCCTTTGAAATGGCCCAGAAACCACAGAGCTGAATGGCAACTGGGGCTACACAACAAATGCTGGCCATCCCAGAAAAGAATGAAGAGAAGCAGAGGAAGAGAACTACAGAGCTTTCCATTAATGGCTGCAGTATAGAAGCTGTTGGAGGTCAGTGACAATGGGGGTAGGAGCCAGCAGAACCTGTTGGCAAAATTAAAATATCAGATAATGACATAGCATGTAACATTCAATTATCTTTACTCAATGTCAACAGTGAAGAAATATGATCATGTACAGAGCAATAACTGCAAGCATTCTTACTTTGACAATCCTCATTGTTTTAACTGTCAGAGGACACATCTCCATGAGCTGTTTGAGATCACCCACAATGATGACGACTCCTCAGTGCAGATCAATCCCATGAGGATGTAGCTTGATAAAGGCAGGAAAAGAATACAAAAAAGTAAGTGCACAAAAGCACAGAGATTTTAACAAACTTTAAAGGGAGAAATTACTTAAAGTGCTGATCCTGACAGAAACAGGATAAACTATAAAGGAAAGTAAAAAAAGTGATGAAGACATTAAACAGGTTTTTCTTGTCTACCTTTACAGTTGAGCAAACAAAGAATGTACAAGAAATACTAGGCAGACAGAGATCAAATAAAAGGGAAGATCCAAGGTAATTAGTGTTGGCAAGGAAACATATTTTAAATAATTAATGGGGCTAATAATAGCTAAACCTTCTTCCTGTGATGCTGGATTAGTGGTGCTGGAAGAGCACAGCAGTTCAGGCAGCATCCAAGGAGCTTCGAAATCGACATTTCGGGCAAAAGCCCTTCATGAGGAATAAAGGCAGAGAGCCTGAAGCATGGAGAGATAAGCTAGAGGAGGGTGAGGGTGGTGAGAAAGTAACATAGAGTACAATAGGTGAGTGGGGGAGGGGATGAAGGTGATAGATCAGGGAGGAGAGGGTGGAGTGGATAGGTGGAAAAGGAGCTAGGCAGGTAGGACAAGTCCGGACAAGTCATGGGGACAGTGCTGAGCTGGAAGTTTGGAACTAGGGTGAGGTGGGGGAAGGGGAAATGAGGAAACTGTTGAAGTCCACATTGATGCCCTGGGGTTGAAGTCTTCCTCCAGGCATCTGGTGGTGAGGGAGCGGTGGTGAAGGAGGCCCAGGACCTCCAAGTCCTTGGCAGAGTGGGAGGGAGAGTTGAAGTGTTGGGCCATGGGGCGGTGTGGTTGATTGGGGCGGGTGTCCCGGAGATGTTCCCTAAAGCGCTCTGCTAGGAGGCGCCCAGTCTCCCCAATGTAGAGGAGACTGCATCGGGAGCAACGGATACAATAAATGATATTGGTGGATGTGCAGGTAAAATTTTGATGGATGTGGAAGGCTCCTTTAGGGCCTTGGATAGAGGTGAGGGAGGAGGTGTGGGCGCAGGTTTGATGGATGCGGAAGGCTCCTTTAGGGCCTTGGGATGGATTACCTTCTTCATGTGATGGTCTACACCATAGTTTTAAGAAAGGAGCTGCCAAGGTAATGGATGCATTGGTTTTGATTCTCCAGATTCTAGAACATTCGCAGTGAAGTGAAAGATTCAAGTGTAACTTTACCATTCAGAAAAGATGGGAGTGAGAAAACAGCAGTGAACCATTTAGCTTGATTTGAGTGGCACCAAAACTGTTATTGTTAAGGATGTGGCATCAGGGCAATTGGAAAATCACAAAACCGAGTCAGTACCACTTAATTAAAGGAAAATTGTGCTTAAAAAAAATATGTTAAGAGATTTTCAAGGATGTAGCGAGCAGAATAGATAGGCGGTCTACTGTCTATTGTATCTGGATTTCAGAAAGCATGCGATTAGGAGTGACACTGAAGATTAGAGTTTCTGGAATTTAGGGCAATATATTCGCATAGCCTGAAGTTTCAATGGATAGATTGGAGAAACAGAGGCTGTTTTAATAGGAGAAGGTTGAGAGGAAATTTAATAGATATGTTCAAATTCATTAAGAGACCAGACAGGGCAAACTTGGAGAAATTTTTCCCTTGGTGGAAGATGTCAATTAAAGGGGTTAACAAAATAAGCAACAGCACCTCATACACAGTGTTACAGGACTGAGAGGAGGGAGCACATTCAACTGCAGTATTCAAAGTGGATTTTGATTTGTATTTAAGAGGAAAAAGAACCAGGAAAGTGCAGTGGATTGGGACTAACTGAGTTGCTATTGTAAGACAGCAAATCTGGTGACTATATGACGTTACTGGTAATGCTGCTGGGCTTTATTCCATTGCATTCTTAAGGGAATCATCAGTCACATTTGAAGTGGGTAGCCCTTATTTCTTCAAGTGCATAGACATCTGGAAGAGTGAACTGCTACAGAACAAGAGCAATGTGGCAGCTATACATTGCTGGAATGAAAGTCCTCACTATTAATAAATACTCCTGGGTGAACTACAGTTGCCTTAATTGCAATCCACGACATGCTACAACTGTTGGAAGCCAGCCAGAACCACTCCCTTCGGCACTATTCATTTAGACTGGTGTCCGCACAGGGCAAGTTGAGATTTTTAGCAGACAATCAGTTACTGGCTTATGTATTTTCGAATAGTCGAAACAAAGATCTTCCAAATGTCCCTGACAGACCCTGGAAGGATTCAGGGACAAAGAAATTGAGGGAAGTGATGACTTTGACAAGCACTGTTAAAGCACAGGCACTCACTTATTCCCAAACCCAGGCAAACCTGCTTGTTAAGAGCCAGTTCACTGTTATCTTCAAAAACCGCAGCCACAAATGAGCACCATGAAGTGGATGTGAAAAGAATGTTTACTCCTGTAGGTCAGTTAAGAACTAGTGGCACCATTTTAAAATTAGTAGTTCCCTTTTAGGACAGAGATACAGAGAAATTTTTACTCTCAAAATATTATCATACATTGTGGAAGGAGGCCATTCAGCCCATTGAATCTGCACTGACCCTTCAAGAGCATTCCAGACCCAGCCTCAACCCCCAACAGCATTATATAACCCCACAAACAAAGATGGGTGATCCACCTAGCCTACTTATTCCTGAACACTACAGACAGTCCCAGTATGGCCAATACACCTAACCTGCACATCTTTGTGACTGTGGGAGGAAACTGACACAGATATGGGGAGAACATGCAAGCTCCACACAGACAGTGATCCAAGGCTGGAATAGAACTCAGATCCCTGACACTGTGAGGCAGCAGTACTAAACACTGAACCACTGTGACATCCCACACACAGTGTGAGACTTTGGAATGTTACCTCAGAAGGGAGAGAAGATGGGTCATTGAGGTAGATAGCTTCTTGTGAGGAAAAGGAATCAAAGATTGTCAAGGATGGATAGGAATGTGGAATCTGAAACTTAAGCAGACCAGCTATAATCTTAGAACCATAGAGTTGTTGTAGCATACAGCATGGAAACAGGCCTCAGTCTAACTCAGCCATACTGACCTGTTTCCTGAACTGATCTACTCCTATTTGCCTACATTTGGCTCATATCCTTCTATACCTTTCCTATCCATTTACCTAGCCAAATGTTCTTTAAATGTTGTAATTGTATGTGCCTCTACCACTTCCTCTGGTAGCTCATTCCATATATGAGTACCCTCTGTGTGAAAAAGTTATTCCTCTGTCAATCTTATTCAATAAAATCAATTATTATGGATGCTGGAAATTTGAAACAAAGAAAGAGAATGCTGGAGAAACGCAGCAGATATGGCGGCACCTGTGGAGAGAAACAGAGTTAATGTTTCAAATGCAGTATGATGTTTTGTTCTAAAGAAGAGTCATCAATGATTTTATTGAATGATGGAGGAAGATTAAAAGGTCGAATCGTCCATTTCCACTCCTCATTAATATGTGTGCATGTTTACATGACAGTTTATCTCCTCTGTTTCCAGAAGCAGCCCAAACTTCCATGGCAACACAAAATCTACTTTAAATATCCTTGCTATGATAACTTTCACATTTGCAATTTTCCCTTCTTTTGTTTCATTTCAATTTCCTTTGTGTTCACACTGCCCCTTCTCAGTTGATTTTGTACATTAATTTCTCCTTCCTAATTTTATGTTAACTGGAAACTCAGACATTAAATTGTTACTATACTATAAAAAATAAAATAAATAAGGTGAATAATACAAATTGTGGGTGCCATGATGGTCATCTATCAAGATTCTGTAAACTCTGCAACAGTTCCTGTGGATTGGGGACTGCTAGTTGAGTGAGTGGGCAAATGCATCGCTGACGAATAGTAATGTGGATAATGGTGAGGCTATCCATTTTGATTGCAAAGCAGGAAGGTAGTGTATAATCGGAATGGTGATAGATTGGAAACAAGGGAGGTGCAATGTGATCCAGGTGTCCTTGTACACTAGTTGCTGAAAATCAACATACAGATAAAGCAAGTAGAGAAGGAAGGAAATGGAATGTTGGATTTCATAAGCCAGAGGATTTGTGTACAGGAACAGGGAAGTCTTGCTGTAATTACACAAGGCCTTGATGAGACCACATCTGATGTATAGTGTGCAGTTTTGGTCTGCTTAGCTGATCAAGGATGTTCTGGCTATAGAGGGAATGCAATGAAAATTTACCAGACTAATACCTGGGATGGCAAGACTGACAAATGAAGAAGGATTGGATTGATTTAGACAACATTTCATCGTAGCTGGTGATGCCAACTAGGCCAACATCATGAGTGTGCTACCAAAATACCATCAGTACAGCCCCTGGTCATTGCTGCATAGCCATTAAATCACCTATTGCTCTATCCCCTGCCCGCATTTTGGAAAATCAGACCATAAGGCTGCGTTCCTTTTCCTATCTTACAAATAGAAACTGAAGTGTGAGGATCTGATACAGGGAGTTGCACCGTGTTGGCCTAGGTAATGGTGGACTCCTCCGTGACTGCTTGAAGTTGGTTGACTGGTCCATATTCAAGAACTCAGCGACTAAGCCACTACCATCACAGACTTCATTAGTAAATATGTAGAGGACTGTGTGCTAAAGTTAATCCAAAAGTTCCCACTGGAAACCACCTTCTTCCATGAGGCAGAAGATACATAAGTTTGAAATTGCGTACCAACAGATTTAAGAACAGTTTCTTCCCCACTGTCATCAGACTTTTGAGTGGACCTCTCATAGATTAGAATTGATCTTTCTCTGCACTTTCTCTGTAGCTGTAACACTACATTCTGCATTCTCTTCGATTGTCCTGATGTGATTACACATGCTCTTCGTGTCTGTGTGGGTTTCTTCCCTCAGTCCAAAGATGTGCTGACAAATCTATTGTGTAGCACTTCATAAGTACCTTTGGGAGTTTACATACACCACAGCAACCAAATTGTCCTCCAGACCCGTAATTTCAATAAAAGAATCAACTGCTTAGTTAAACACATGTTGCTGCTAGCAACGGGCAGCATGCTGGCTCAGTAGTTAGCACTGCTAGGCAGACGTGGGTACTGCAGATGCTGGAGATTAGAGTCAAGTTTAGAATGGTGCTGGAAAAGCACAGCAGCTTCCGAGGAGCAGGAAAATCAACGTTTTGGGCAAAAGCGTTTCATCCGGAATGAGGCTGGGAGCCTCAGGAGTATAGAGATAAATGGGCGGGGTTAGGGCTGGGAAGAAGTAGCTGAGAGTGCAATAGGTGGATAGAGATTTGGTGTAATGGTGCTCGGTCGGAGAGGAGGGTGGAGAGGATAGGTGGGAAGGAAGATTGACAGGTGGGACAGGTCATGAGGATGGTGCTGAGCTGGAAAGTTGGAATGGGGTAAGGTGCAGGGAGGGGAAATGAAGAATCTGGTGAAGTCCACATTGATGCCATAGGACTCAGGGGTCGTGAGGCGGAAGATGAGGCGCTCTTCCTCCAGGTGTCGGGTGGTGAGGGAGTGGCGGAGGAGGCCCAGGACCTGGATGTCCTTGGCAGAGTGGGAGGGGGAGTTGAAATGTTCGGCCACGGTGTGGTGGGGTTGATTGATGCGGGTGTCCCGGAGATGTTCTCTGAAGCACTCTTAGAGGAAGCATCTGGTCTCCCCAATGTAGAGGAGACCGCATCGGGAGCAACGGATACAAAAAAAATGAGATGTGTGGAAGTGTAGGTGAAACCTTAATGAATGTGGAAGGCTCCTCTAGGGCCTTGGACGGAGGGAGGTGAGGGGGGTTAGCAGTGTGAGCACAGGTTTTGCAATTCCTACGGTATCAGGGAAAGTGCCAGGAGGGGAGGGTGGGTTGTTGCTGGGGGGGTGGACCTAACCAGGTAGTTACAGAGGGAATGGTCATTGTGGAAAGCAGACAGGGATTGGGAGGGAAATATCTACCTGGTGGTGGGGTCTGTTTGAAGGTGGTGGAAATGTCGGCTGATGATGCGATTGGTGGGTGGAAGGTGAGCACCAGAGAATTTCTGCCCTTATTGCGGTTGGAGGGGTGGGGTTTGAGGGCGGCGGTGCAGGACGTGGATGAGATGCACTGGAGGGCATTGTCAACCACGTGGGAGGGGAAATTGCGGTCTTTAAAGAAGGAGGCCATCTGGTCCTCCTGGGAGCAATTGCAGCAGAGGTGAAGGAATTGGGAATAAGGGATAGCATTTTTGCAGGAGGTAGGGTGGGATGAGGTGTAGTCCAGGCAGCTGTGGGAGTTGGTGGGTTTGTAAAAAATGTCAGTGTTGAGTCAGTCCTCATTGATGGAGATGGAGAGGTCCAGGAAGGGGAGAGAGGTGTCAAAGATGGTCCAGGTGAATTCAAGGTCAGGGTGGAATGTGTTAGTGAAGGTGATGAACTGCTCAACCTCCTCATGGTAGCATGTGATGGCACCAATGCAGTCATCAATGTAGCGGAGGAAGAGGTGGGGAGTGGTGCTGGTGTAACTGCGAAAGGTGACTGTTCCGCGTAACCGACAAAGAGACAGGCATAGCTGGGGCCCATGCGGTTGCCCATGGCTACCCCTTTGGTCTGGAGGAATTCGGAGGATTCAAAGGAGAAAGTGTTGAGGGTGAGGACCAGATCAGCCAAACGAATGAGAGTGTCGGTGGATGGGTATTGGTGGGGATGTCGAGAAAGGAAGAAACGGAGGGATTGGAGGCCCTTGTCATGGTGGATGGAGGTGTAGAGGGACTGGATGTCCATGGTGAAGATGAGGCATTGGGGGCCAGGGAAACGGAGGTCTTGGAGGAAGTGGAGGGCATGGATGGTGTCCCGAACGTACATGGGAAGTTCCTGGACCGGGGGTATAGGACAGTATCAAGGTATGTGGAGATGAGTTCGGTGGGGCAGGAGCAAGCTGAGACGATGGGTCGGCTGAGGTAGTCAGGCTTGTGGATCTTGGATAGGAGAGAGAACCGGGTGGCGCGGGGTTCCTGAACTATGAGGTTGGAAGCTGTGGGTGGGAGATCCCCTGAGGTGATGAGGTTGTGTACAGTCTGGGAGATGATGGTTTGGCGATGATGGGGGGGGGGGGGGGGTGTGAGGTCATGGTCGAGGGGGCAGTAGGAGGAGATATCTTTGAGCTGGTGCCTGGCTTCAGCGGTGTAGTGGTCAGTGCGCCAAACTACCACTGCACCCTCTTTTTCTGCTGGTTTGATGGTGAGATTGCTGTTGGAGCAGAGGGAATGGAGGACTGTGTTGTGTGGGTGAGAGGTTGGAGTAGGGGAGGGAGGGAGACAGGTTGAGGCTATCAATGTCTCGGTGGAAGTTGGAAATAAAGGTTTTGAGAATGGGTAATAGACTGGCATGGGGTGTCCAGGTGGATGGGGTGTATTGGAGGTGGGAGAAGAGATCCTCAGAGGATGGGCGAGAGTCTTGATGAAAAAAGTAAGCTCGGAGGCAGACGCGGCGGAAGAAGTGTTCGACGTCTGGATGCATATTGAATTCATTGGTGCATGGATGGAGGGGATGAAGGTAAGGCCTTTGCTGAGGACTGATCGTTCGTCCTTAGTGTGGGGGAGGTTTGGGGGGAATGGCGAAAACTTGGCAGGGCTGAGAGCTAGGATCTGGTAGAGATGTGGAGCTGGGAGTGGGGGCGGAGCCTGTAACTGGAGTGGGAGTGGTAGTGGGGGGAATGGAGATGGAGTCATTTGTGGAAGTGGTATTCTCCTCGGTGTTCTGCGGGCGAGGATGGTGACAGTAGGATCTGTGGAGGGCGTGTCGGCAGTATGCAGGTGAGTGACGTCAGTGGGGGGTGGAAGTGGTAGTGACAACAACAGCTGCGGGGGTGGAAGTCGTGGAACACGTGACGTCAGTGATGATGCAGGGGAGGAAGTAGCGAAACACGTAGAGTGGGTGAAGTGGTAGGGGGTGGAAGTGGCTGCGGAAGCGGCAGCGAGGGGGGGATGTCGCAGAACATGTGGCGGTGATGTCAGAGGGGGAAGACGTGGCTGTGGCGGCTGCAACAATGGGCAGGGTGTGCGGAAGTGTGTTTTCGGTTGAGCCTTGCGTTGGTCCCGGTAGTGACGGATCTCGTGACGATTGCGGCAGCGGTTGTCTGGCCGGCAGTCACAGAGATGGCATGACCCGCCGTGACTGCAAGCTGGTCATCAGCGAGGGTGGAAATGACATAATCGATCACCGCGTTGATGGTGGCTGGCGCGGCTTCGTGGCTGATGGCAGCCAAGCAGTTCCAGACTGACTATTGAGGTGGGTTAGCACTGCTGCCTCACAGCACCAGGGACCCAGGTCCGATTTCAACCTTCAGGTGACTGTCTGTGTGGAGTTTGCGCATTCTTCCCCTGTCTGTGTGAGTCTCCTTTGGGTGCTCCGGTTTCCTTCCACAATCCAAAGATGTGCAGGTTAGGTGGATTGGCCATACTAAATTACCCATAGTGTTCAGGGATGTGTAGGTTGGTTGCATTAGTCAGGGTATGTAGAATATGTAGAGCATGTAGAATAATAGGGTAGGGGAATGGGTCTGGGTGGGATGGTCTTTGGAGGGTTGGTGTGGATTTGTTGGGCCGAAGGGCCTGTTTTCGCACTGTAGGGATTCTAGGTGGAACAAATCCATGCTTCAATTTAGGATAGAAATGAGGAGAAATGCTTTCTATTACAGAATCATGAGTCTTTGAAACATTCTTTCTTAAAAGACAGTGGAAACAGAGACTTTGAATATTTTGAAAGTAGAGCTAAATAAACTTTCGATGAGCAAGAATGCAGTAACTCCTGCAAGGCCCATCGCAAAACACAAATTAATCTCCTTGAAGAGCTTGTCATGTCTGAGTTCTCTTGGTAACAAGCAATGGCCTGCTGGGATTCACCCCCGAGTCCTTTGTATTGCTCAGAGATAGACCATTTGACTTCAGTTTGAATTCACATGCTTCCCCCCAACACTAAAAATGTATATTTATAAGGAGTCTTCATGTGTTATTGGGTAATGTCCCTATCCTGGACCTGGAAGGCCTGGGTTCCAATCCTACCTGCTCCAGGGGTATGTAATAACATTTGTGAACAGGTTGATGAGGAATAGTAGGTTAAATTTTTAAAAAGCAGACCAAAGGATGGGTCTGCAGAATAGTTCTGTCCTAAGCTGAGACTAGACTTTATTCGACATAAGCAATGGCTCCATTTGATGTACCTTTCCAATCAGGCTTCCTGAATTATTATAAGTGGGGTGATTCCTGACAATAGGCAGGAAAGTGGTGTAATCAAATCAATTGTGCTCTTGCTGATGGCAGCACAGGCTTAAGTGACCAATTGGTTACTCCAGCTCAGAAGTTGACTTTTCATTTCTCTTCCTCGGTTTTTTTTAATCTCCATTTGTGGAGATATGCTGTCAAATAATATTGATTATAAGTCTGCCAGCTCTAAAAATTCTTGACTACACTTCCAGCTCTGAAAGAGAAATGGATACGTGTCTGAAGAGAAAGAAATTACAGGCCTCCAGCACAAAGGCTGCACAGTGAGACTTGGTGAGTTGCTGCGGTTGAGAGGCAACAAGAGCAGAGTGACCCACTTCTGAACGGTAACTTTATGATTCAGTGATTTTATATCTTCATTTTCCTTCGAACCAGGTTCCCCTCAACATGATTGACAAGCCCTTGACTAACTGCAACACATTTCCTGTGTTTCTGCCATCAGTGGTTTCCCATCACTGCCAGAACCATAATGATCACAGTGTACTCCTCTGTACTCTGAGGACAGCCTAAATCTTTAGGATTTCTTTGCTGAGCACTTCCATTCAGTCTGTAAGAATATGACCTGTGATTTGAATTCTCAGCTCTGCTCTAACTCTAGCCTCTGTGTCTCATTGGCCTCCTGCACCCTTATGATAGCACTCATCAGAAGCTTGAGGAACTAGACACATAGCCCTTCAGAGGTAACATCAAGCTCAAAAATGTTACAATTTCAATTTCTGTTCCTCTCATTTATACTTTCCCCAAATCTATGCTTTGTTTTTCACTTGTTCCTTTACCATCCCCTTTGTCTTACTCAAACATTATATTTTACCTTTCAGAGCTGAAGATTTGTCTACACCTGTTACCATGCATCATGGTTCCCAGTCCTACTATGGTGGGAACACAAACATCATGCTGCCTCCTCATTTGCCTTATTGTAACTTTCAATTGAATGAGATGTGTGCTTCTGGCTGGCTGAGTGCTGAACAGGGACTTTGACGTGTAAATTCTTGCTCACTTTTAGCTTCTATTGGCAGTTAATGGGAAGTTGCAACGATAAGTTTCTGTTTCTGATTATCAGTCCTGCAATTGGCTACAACTGGATGTAGGACAGAAAGAGGGTTTATGTGTTCATGGATTTACCTTTTGGAGACCACAATAAAGGAGTGAGGCAGGAAGGAAAAGGTCACCTTTTTGTAGGAAAAAAGTAGACTGTCCAGACATTGCCTCCAAAGGGAATGGAATTGGCTAGAAAGGGAAGTTAATGAAAGCAACTGACCTGGCAGCAGAACTGGAAAAAGTTCTATGACCTCACAAAAGTGATCAATTGCAGTGAAAGTTTCTTCAGATGCTATCTCTTATCCAGTGCACAACCAGCTTTCCCACTGTGGAATGCTTCACAGTCCCATCAGTTCTACCATATGGGATTCAGAATGCTCCAAGTCCACTTTTAGTCTCAACCAGTGAAAATAAGCTGGCTTCCACCACCCTCCAGCCATTGGGATAACATTACATATGAGCACGTGTTCAGGAAACCGCACCCTGAGACATTACACAAAGATGAATAGTTAATTTTTGTTGTGATAAGTAGATGTGCATTTAGATGTAAATGTTCTGGAGTTTAAACAAAAATGGCAGAGGGATAGGATCTGGAATACAAAAACTTCGCATAATGGAGATCTGAGGCAGATCAGGTGGAGAGATTTAAATAGTTGATAGACTTTAGTCTTTTCAGATTGTTTTTGTTAATTTCTTACCCAGTGTTATGATTGAGGCTGGAAAAGTGCCCATTTGCTCTAGTCCCTTTACTGCACAGATCACAACACAGAATAAAATCACTTACGTCTGCTACCAAGATGGCCAATTAAATACCTTACCTATATCAGATTTTTAAACAAAAAAGGACTTTATTAAGCAGATTTCTTAATACGTTGTGGGTTTATTATCAAAACAAAACGTATTCAGTACGGATGCAAAAATGAGTTCCATACACAGTGAACAAACAGAAATCTAAATGTTTATCCATCTAATTATCCCCAAAACATACAGGCAAACCCCGACTCTTCAGGAAAAGAGGGGGGAAAAGAACAAAACAGATTTCTCTGCAGAGCTTTGCTTTCGAAAAAAAACCTTAGATGGGGATAAAGTGAGGACTGCAGATGCTGGAGATCAGAGCTGAAAATGCGTTGCTGGAAAAGCGCAGCAGGTCAGGCAGCATCCAAGGAACAGGAGAATCGACATTTCGGGCATAAGCCCTTCTTCAGGAATGAGGAAAGTGTGTCCAGCAGGCTAAGATAAAAGGTAGGGAGGAGGGACTTGGGGGAGGGGCGTTGGAAATGCGATAGGTGGAAAGAGGTCAAAGTGAGGGTGATAGGCCAGAGTGGGGTGGGGGCGGAGAGGTCAGGAAGAAGATTGCAGGTTAGGAAGGCGGTGCTGAGTTCGAGGGATTTGACTGAGACCAGGTGGGGGAGGGGAAATGAGGAAACTGGAGAAATCTGAGTTCATCCCTTGTGGTTGGAGGGTTCCTAGGCGGAAGATGAGGTGCTCTTCCTCCAACCGTCGTGTTGCTATGGTCTGGCAATGGAGGAGTCCAAGTAGTCCAAGAAGGGTCTACAGCAAGCCGCTCTCACTGATCATGCTGATTTCTGGGAAATCTTGTTCAAAACAATCTCCAATGTTCACAGTGAACTTTCAGTTATATCTTTTAAATAAATCACTCTAGGCCTGTCCTCAGAACTTGAAATAAATTCTGATTTTTCACAGTTGTTCAGTATTTAAATCCTCCTTATATTAAATAAAAGTATATTTGTCTCACTAGTACACAAGATTTCATGAGTCTTTGTGCAAGTTATTATTGAATTTGCCCCACATTCACTTTCTTTAGTGTCCATATTACAGAGGAGGTGATGCTGGATCTCTTAAAATGCATAAAAGTGGTCAGATATGCCCTAGAATCTGTGGGAAGCTAGGAAAGTGATTGCTGGGCTCCTTGCTGAGATATTTGTATCATCGATAGTTTAGGGTGTAAGTTTGCTCGCTGAGCTGTAGGTTTGATATCCAGATGTTTCATTACCTGGCTAGGTAACATCATCATAGATCTATCCTGGGACAGGCTAAGCAAAGACATGCCAGAGAATCCCTAGAGGCCTGGCACTCCAACCACAACGCCATAAACAAACACATAGATCTAGATACCATCTATCAACCCCTCAGAAAACGAACAGGAAATGACATCATCACAGACCCCAGGAACCCCACCCAGGACAAATATATAAATAGAAAGCAGGAGACAACAGCTTCGCTTCATTTGGAGATCGCCACTGATGATGTTACCTAGCCAGGTAACGAAATGTCTGGATATCAAACCTACAGCTCAGCAAGCAAACCTACACCCTAAACCTCAACCTGAGCTACAAACCTTCACAAACCTTGCAAAAATCATCGATAGTCACAGGTGAGGTGCTGGAAGATTGGAGGTTGGCTAATGTGATGCTATTATTTAAGAAAGGTGTTAAGGAAAAGCTAGCGAACTATAGACAGATGCGCCTGACATCAGTGGTGGGCAAGTTATTGGAGGGAATCCTGAGGGACAGGATGTACATGTATTTGGAAAGGCAAGGACTGATTAGGGATAGTCAGCATAGCTTTCTGTGTGGGAAATCATGTCTCACAAACTTGACTGAGTTTTTTGAAGTAGTAACAAAGAGAATTGAATAAGGCAGAGACGTAAACATTGTCTATAGGGACTTCAGTCAGGCGTTTGACAAGGGTTCACATGGCAACCTGGTTAACAAGGTTAGATCTTTTGGAATATGGGAGAACTAGCTACTTGGATACAAAATTGGCTAAAAAATAGGAGATAGAGGGTAGTAGTGGAGGGTTGCTTTGCAGACTGGAGGCCTGTGACCAGTGGTGTGCCACAAGGCTTAGTGCTGGGTTCACTGCTTTATGTCATTTATATAAATGATTTGGTTGTGAACATAGGGGGTATAGTTAATAAATTTGCCGCTGAGACCAAAATTAGTGATGGAGTGGACAGTGAAGAAGGTTACCTCAGAGTACAACAGGTCAGGGGTGGCAGATGGAATTTAATTTAGATAAATGTGAGGCATTATGTTTTGGTCGGGGAAATCAGGACTGGCCTTATCGATCTAATGATAAGGTTTTGCAGAGTGTTGCTGACCTTGGAGAGCAGGTACACAGTTCCTTGGAAGTGGAGTTGCAGATAGACAGGACATTGAAGAAGGCATTTGGTATGCTTGCCTTTATTTGTCAGTGCTTTGAGTATAGGAGTTGGGAGGTCATGTTGGAGCTGTACAGGACATTGGTTAGACCCTTATTGGAATACTGCATTCAATTCCTGTCTCCCACCTTTAGGAAAGACATTGTTAAACTTGAAAAGATTCAGAAAAGATTTACAAGGACGTTGCCAGGGTTGGAGGGTTTGATCTATAACAAGAGGCTGAACAGGCTGAGAATATATTCGTCTGAGTGTCAGAGGCGAGGGGTGACCTTATAAAGGTTTATAAAATCATGAGGGGCATGGATAGGGTGAAAAGACAATGTCTTTTCCTTGGGTTTGATGGGGCTAGGGTTGGGGGACTCCAAAACTAGAGGGCATAGGTTTAGAATGAGGGGGAAAGATTTAAAAAGGGACCTAAGGGGCAACTTTTTTCAAGCAGAGAGTTGTGTGTGTATGGAATGAGCTGCCAAAGGGAGTGGTGGAGGCTGATACAATTACAACATTTAAAGGTATGTGGATGGGTATATGAATAGGAAGGGTTTAGAGAGATCTGGGCCAAATGCTAGCAAATGGGACTAGATTAATTTAGGATATCTGGTTGGCATGGATGGGATGGTTTAAAGGGTCTGTTCCTATGCTGTACATTTTTATGACTCTCTGAGCTAGTGTACTTGAAGGAAAGATGAATTATCATGCTGCCTGGGAGCTGGTATACTCCACTGCAAGGGGAAGCTAAACTTAATCTTTCAGCCTTATGAAAGTAATTAAATTGCCAAAACAGGCCTGGCAATGAGTTGACCGTCCATCCTTGTCAAGCCTATTATAAACCTGGAGGTGAGTGGCTTGGAGGCAGATTGGTGTCAGGTTTGAAAATTCTGCAATTTAATCTGACCTGCAACCCAGCCAATTCAGGCAGTTAAGAACCCCCTATTCCCTTCCCCCAGCCTACCCCACCACCGTTCTTTCTGCCTTAAGCTCACTGCTGTTACAGAAAATCTGTGTATAAGCCTCTAATGTTTCTGTTCATTTCTTCTATATTGCTGCCCAATGTTTATTTACAGACACTAAACCAGCAGTGGAGGATGTTTGAGCATAGTGTTTTCTGGGATCACAGAGGAACAGAAGGATGAATTAATTCTCTTTTTCCTCTAAATTGAACTAGTTTTTCACGTCATATTAAAAATACGACCGAGAAAGAAGTCTGCCTGAATATTTGCTGATATACAATAAATATTCTATTTCAGCATCTGCTTAAAATGTATTTAAAATGACCTTTGCAGTTCCAGGATTCAAAAATCCAACCATTAAAAACATGATCATGAGGCCAGTTTTAATAGCTTAGTTTATTTACAAGATGGGCTTTAGCTGTCCAGATCTAGAATAAATGAATTCATAATATCCATAACTGGAGATGCCAATTTCATGGCATGTTGGTAAAACTATATTATTAGGATTTATATCTCGAGTTGTCAAGCAATGGACCTAAACTGACTTATCTAATAACATCTGCCTTTGGTAAAAAGGGTACCTAGTTTACATATCAATTTAAATGACTTTCACATTTGCAGTTTGAATTTAACTGTAGGGTTCTTGGATTAGGAAGTGCTCAATCTCAAAGACAAATCAATGCACACTTCAATAGAAATGTGCTCGGGTTATGGAAGTCAGCTTTACCTTGTTTTAATTAAATTTTAGATGTGGTGAGGTTGACAAATATGGAACCAGCATCAAAAATAAGATTGCATCCTTGATAAATCGTTGTCTTGACAATATTTCCAAAGTCCCGTCAGTAAGTATTAGGAGGTTTTGCCAAACTGGTATTTGGTAGCCATGGGCCTTTTTCTTCCAAAATAAAGGGAACTGCTGCAAACACTCAACAGGCCAAGGAGCATTATGCAAGGAGCAACAGAGTTACTGGGCAGAGTCTTAATCACCTTAAGCATGACTTTACCCACTGTCAAATGCATTACACATAGCGTCCACTAAACTAAATGTATTCGTCTTGGTGGGGCCTCAGGAACGGGTATATTGAGTGGCAAAAGGTGAGAAGCATTTCACATGTGAACAGGAACACATAATGAAGACAGTGCCTGCTGTACCTTGACCTCATCAGAGAGCTAGAGACAGTTTCAGCCACGCTCAGCTCCAAACTGTCGGTAAGCTTCGGGGGAAGATATGCAGGTGCTTCTGGAGTAACAAAGGGAAATGTGTGACCAACTTTCACAATTTCCTGAGTCATTACATCACCTTACATAGAAGTTGGAGATGTCCATCTCTGCCATTATTGATGGTGTGCTGACTCAGATATACAAGCACATGATCTGCTCCATTAAAACAGCGGTCCTCCTCATGGACAATCATACACGGCAGGATAGCAAGTTGGCGCAATGCAGTGCACAGGCCCCAATTCACTGGCAACCCTTAATCAATGTTGATTGGTCTCTAGCAGTAATGGCTTTGAACTTCATGTCCTCCCATTCACGATTAGCAGATACAAGCCGGAGCAAGAACAAAGGCAATAGAGATTCCCCTCAAAGTGCTTCCCAGTCTTGAGTATTCTCCTTGGTCACTGTTGGATCCTGCCCTGATGCTGGAGACTGTCCATGTCTAAATGAAGGTTGGGCTGTGTGTGGTGGGGCTGTGTGGGGGACTGCAATCCAGGCAGAATGTTCCACAAACATTCACCAGAGCAGAGAAATGAACTTGTCTCCACTCCTGGTCGAACCACATGGCTAATGCTGTTAACAATATAAGGAAGAGAATGTGGAATGGGATTCATTTATACCTTAATGACCGTGACTTAATGAATAAATTTATTGCAATTAACCTGTTTGTTTTAACTACTTGCGAAATGTGATATTGTTCTTCATGCTCCATTACACTGTGTGTCTTGCACTATGTGAACCTGGATGGATGTGTTATGTGCTTCTCTGCCCAGTCTGCAGGTCAATGGGCACTTACAATAGCTGGATGGGAATGTTCTGCTGGTTGATTTCCTCTCCTGAAGATGATGGTTGATCAGTATCAACCTTCAGTGCCAGTTTCACTCTACCTTAGCACCAGTTTGTACTGTGTCCAGAAAGCCACCATTATGCTCAATACCTTTCAAAAACTGTAGATACAATAGCACCACATTTGTGACAAAACAGTGTTCGGTGGTTACCCTAGTTATTGAATGGCAATGGTCTTTGCTCTTATCTGACTCCATGTTGGGATTTTTACTTGTGTCATCAGCCTCATCTTCAGCCAATACTTTTTGTCACCCAGAAGTCACTCAGCGATACTGGGGATTGTCCCACAGAGCACTACCTGGGCCTGTCTGGATTACTAGTCCAATAACATTTGCATACCTCAGTCTCCCTATGCCTGCTTGAGGTTGCAAATTATGCTGGAGGAGCTTTCAGTTCTCTTACTGCCCTGAGCACTGTTAGTAACAGCACTTTCAATGAGTTACTCCTGTAAAAGGCAAGCTCCACCTACAGATGACATCAGGCTTCCTGCTTCTCCCATTGTGAATGCTTCTCAATTTCCTGCTGTGCACTCTTCTTCTCTAAACTTGATCAGGTTTATATACTGTGTGTTACTGCTGACTTTATAAAATACCTTTTAATTGACTTCTTCATCGCTTCAATGGTCTTCCCATCACTGCCCCAACAAGTTGTTGACAACGTACATAATCTATCTCTGGGAAAAGTAAATATGCGTGGGAAACATTGAGATATCAGCTTAATGTCTTTATTCCTGAACTTTCCAACACTATTTCCCACAATATTCACCTCTAATATCTTTGTAAAGTTTCCTACAAATATTTCTCATCAGAATATATCATAGAATGGAGAGTAACATTAGTTTTCTATTTAATCCAGATCTTGGTGCCTTCATTTAGATCTTAGTCAGTTAGGGATAAATTCTGTTTCGTAGGGGTTGCAAGGTCTGTTTATAGAAGTAGTGGGTAACACCGGGCTTAAGGAGATAAAGATAGATATTATTGTTAAGCGCAATGTCATCTACCATTTCTATAAATTAATCTTACAACTACTGGGAAACAATATATCCATAACTGCCCAAGATCTAAGTGAGTATGGATCTAAATCCCACCTTAAATCATGTTGTTTACTTTGTGCAAAGTACAGAAATCCAAGCTCACATAATTTCTCTAAAGGAACCTTAATTAGCATCACATTTCTATGGCCATTCTGTCATCAGGGACAGTCAGAACATCTGCTAGGACCTGGATAAACCAAACCCTGACTACAGGTTTTCATTCCTGTAATCTGGAAGGAGTCCATTTCGGGAAAATGACTTGATCACCAAATCACTTTAAAAGTTTTATTTATAAGACTTAATGTGATTTCCTTCTACATGTAGTAGTCTTAAACCAATGTTGCTGAGGATCACAATATCCATGTTAACAGCTGATAACCTTACTTCCCAGCAGCTTGCAGCAAGTCGGTGCCCCAACCTCATTTTAATTAAATCCACTCTGTTTGCTGTCGCGATAGTCAGTGCTGTGTGACACTCACAATCCTGGTGTCAGTTATACAACCTCAGAGTTTGGAATTTTAGGCTCAAACTCTTTACTTGCATCTGAGTGATATGTACAATGATATTAACTGACACATTTTCAGTCAAACGTATCGTCGTCAACTGGCATAGAATATAGCCTGATAGAAAAGTAGTAAAGACTGTAGATACACAAAGTAATTATACAGAATTTGCAGTCAACCTAAATTATTGTCTACATTAAAGCTTTTACTGTATTTGCATGAATGGCTTAATGATGTCTTAAAACCTATGTGAGAATTTGTAAACCACTATAGACATTACCAAATCTAACTAATGCCCAGAACTCCATTTTCACATGGTGGTAAATCAGCATAAAAGTTAGATATATAGTCACAAGATCCTCTTTTTTTATGCTGCTGTAAAGGTTTCTTTAACAACTAAACATTTGGCGTAATACTGTTCGTTTGAAACCACACCTACAGAATTGTTGATGCAGCCATGCACTAAATGCCATCACTTATGTAGCTTGTTTAAGAGAATTTTCTCAATTTGTTTTGTTTACTGCAAAGTGAAACAATTTGCATTTCAGGCAATACTGATTGAAATAAAGAGTGAATCCTTGATAAGAAGAGTTACACACAATGAAAGGATGGTGTAAACATAAGAGATGGACATGGACTTGTTCTGAAGAATAATTTATCATTTCAGGCACAAAACCTATGTGCATTTTGACTTTGAAACAGATGTAAATGACATTTCAGCTGAAGGAATCAAAGATGCAGAAAAATGTCTGTTTCACTGTAAATTAGGGCCAGTATTTTTTTGACCAGACACACCTATTGTATTGAGCAGAGAGTCTAATTAAAATTCATACAATCTTAAATCTTAAAATTTATCTGCAGCAATTACAATGCTTTCATCTATAGTCACTGTTTGTTTTCTTTCTTTCATTAAGGAATGAACTTCCTTAAGCATTAAGGTGAATATAAAATATAAATATGCCTGCCTTGCTGTTTTCAAGCTTTATCTTGCCCATGTCACTCATTTTAAGCTGTGTTCAATTCTCTGAAGATCTGTGTTCCAATTTTTCCCCTGAAACGTTTCATTCTATTTAAAAAGATTTGACACATCATCTTGCCAGATGGCTCTAGATAATCACTTCACTGATAATTGTGTCTGACATTGTGTATGTGTCAGCAGTTCACTCGTGTACTGGCTCATGGTATGAAAGCGCAAAGTTGTCTCAGGCCAACTCAGCCTTGGCATATTTTACTTACAGAATAAAACTAATCCTTGAAGCATTTCATTTAGAAATCACACAGTATAAATTATGAGAATCAATTTTACAAAAGACCAATGTTTCACCTTTAAAGTAGCAGCTATCTCCATTGTGAAGTTAGCACAAAACAAGGCCCTGAAAAGCTATTTGACCTCTCTGCCACAACCAGTGGCTACAGAATGGTTGCCATACCAATTGATGATCTCTCAGCCATCAAATCTTGTTAGAGATTCTACAGCTGGGGGTTGACAAAACTAAAGCCATTTTATACATGACTATAGTTCAGACTCTGCCAATAGTTTTGCTTGTTTGGACTGAGACTTGACATGTGTTTATCTTACAGTTTGATACTTACAGCTAGAGATAAATGGTCTGCCTATATATGCAGTATCAGGTGTTCATAGTATTTCCCCACATAATTTAGAGTCATAGAGATGTACAGCACGGAAACAGACCCTTTGGTCCAACTTGTTCATGCCGACTAGATATCCCAACACAATCGAGTCCCACCTGCCAGCACCTGGCCCATATCCCTCCAAACCCTTCCTATTCATATACCCATTCAGATGTCTTTTAAAGTTTGCAGTTGTACTAGCCTCCACCACTTTGGCAACTCATTCCAAATGTGTACCACCCTCTGTGTGATAGAGCTGCCCCTTAGGTCTCATTTATGTCTTTCCCCTCTCACCCTAAGCCTATTCCCTCTAGTTCTGGACTCCGCACCCGTGCCCCTCATGATTTTATAAACCTCTATAAGGTCACCCCTTAGCCTCTGACGCTCCAGGGAAAACAGCCCCAGCCTGTTCAGCCTCTCCCTATAGCTCAAATCCTCCAACCCTGGCAACATCCTTGTAAATCTTTTCTGAATCCTTTCAAGTTTCACAACATCTTTCCAATTAGGAATGAGACCAGAATTGCACGCAATATTCCAACAGTGACCTAACCAATGTCCTGAACAGCTGCAACATGACCCTCAACTCCTGTACTCAATACTCTGACCAATAAAGGAAAGCATACCAAACGCCTTCTTCACTATCCTATCTACCTGCGACTCCACTTTCAAGGAGCCATGAACTTGCACTCCAAGGTCTCTTTGTTCAGCAACACTCCTTAGGACCTTACCATTAAGTGTATAAGTCCTGCTAAGATTTGCTTTCCCAAAATGCAGCACCACACATTTATCTAAATTAAACTCCATCTGCCACTTCTTACCCGTTGCCCATCTGATCACGATCCTATTGTAATCTGAGGTAATCTTCTTCGCTGTCCACTACACATCCAATTTTGGTGTCATCACCAATCTTCTAACTATGCCTCTTATGCTCATATCCAAATCATTTAGATAAATGATGAAAAGTAGTGGATCCAGCACCGATCCTTGTAGCACTCCACTGGTCACAGTCTTCCAGTCTTAAAAACAACCCTCCACCACCACTCTCTGTCTTCTACTTTTGAGCCAGTTCTGTATCCAAATGGTGAGTTTTCCCTGTATTCCATGAGATCGAACCTTGCTCAGCAGTGTCCCAGGGGAACCTTGTTGAATGCCTTACTGAAGTCCATATAGATCACATCTACCGCTCTGCCCTCATCGGCACAGTGGCACAGTGGTTAGCACTGCTGCCTCATAGCGCCAGAGACCCGGATTCATTTCCCGCCTCAGGCGACTGACTGTGTGGAGTTTGCATGTTCTCCCCGTGTCGGCGTGGGTTTCCTCCGGGTGCTCCGGTTTCCTCCCACAGTCCAAAGATGTGCAGGTCAGGTAAAATTGGCCACGCTAAATTGCCCGTAGTGTTAGCTAAGGGGTAAATGTGGGGGTATGGGTGGGCTGCGCTTCGGCGGGTCGGTGTGGACTTGTTGGGCCGATGGGCCTGTTTCCACACTGTAAGTAATCTAATCTAATCTAATCCTCTTTGTTACTTCTTCAAAAAACACTATCAAGTTTGTGAGACATGATTTCCCATGCACAAAGCCTATCTCTTATCAGGCATAAGCCCGGACTTATGCCCGAAACGTCGATTTTCCTGTTCCCTGAATGCTGCCTGACCTGCTGCGCTTTTCCAGCAACACATTTTCAGCTCTGATCTCCAGCATATGCAGACTTCACTTTCTCCTATCCCTAATCAGTCCTTGCCTTCCCAAATGCATGTACATTCTGTCTCTCAGGATTCCATCCAACAACTTGCCCACCACTGACGTCAGGCTCACTCGTCTATAGTTCCCTGGCTTGTCCTTACCACCCTTCTTAAACAGTGGCACCACGTTAGCCAACCTACAGTCCTCCGGCACCTCACCTGTGACTATCGATGATACAAATATCTCAGCAAAAGGCCCAGCAATCACTTCCCTAGCTTCCCAAGGAGTTCTCGGGTGCAACTGATCAAGTCCTGGGGATTATTCCACTTTTATGTGTTCCAAGCCATCCAGCACTTCCTCCCTTCTAATATGCAATAATTCCTCCTCTTCTGTTTTAATCCAATAATTTAACAATAGCCCAGTTTCTATATAATATAATTTTTGTATATAATAGTTAGCTGTGATACTCTGTTGGATACTTCTGTAGCTGCTTTCTTGAGTTACTGAAAATAATGAAAGCTTTGCTGCAACAGGTAAAATGTTGGAGGCAAACTCATGCCATGATATCAGTGGTGACCATCTATAAAAGATTCCAACATCTTGATAGCAGGTATTTGAAAAACTAATTGAAGCCTAACTGGACCACAGAACTAAGTTACAGAGAATTCGGACAAAATAATAGTTTTGCAGTATCAGTTTATGCTAGTACAGACACCAATACATATCTGTAGCTTTGGCATTATCTACCAACAGATTGAAGCAATTAATATAAAATTATTTTAAAGATAAAAGAAATTTCTACAATTGCTTCAGTGAAAATTTAAAATACTATAGTCCGCTACAATGTAGAGCACTATAGAGAGCTTGTAGCCTAGAATGCCTTGCTCCTGAAAGTTGATACAAGAGTAAGTCTCTCATGCCAGCTGCAGAATCTCGTACTCAAAGAAAGAGCACTTCTAATTTCCACTGATGCAAAATCAAGGAACTTTTGTTTTACAATGACCTAATGGTACAGAACAATGTTTTAAAGGCTAAATGATTGATAAAAAGAACCTTATTATGGATTGGGCATCCTGTGATACCTTCACTAAATTACAATGCATACAGCTCCATCTTACAGATCAAGCAATAGTTGATCAAGGAAAAAGAACTCTAAAATTCTTGCTTGCCATTGGTAAGGAGGAGCTTCAGAGAAGTAACATATCCATCTTTGTGTGAACAATCAAAAAGTTCAGGTAAACATCTGGAAACTTCTCAAGAACTAGCTCAAGGTGAAAACTAACTTCAAAGTTTAACAGACTCCTGCTCGTGTCATATGAAGACCAATTCCAAGAATCAGTTGATCAGTTTGTTAGAAGATGCTGCAGGAAACAGCAGGAGAGATGCTTTTCTGATCATTAAGTTTCAGAGAAGCTTGTAAAGTAAGTCATTTCCTATACACCAAAAAAAGCTTTTTAAGAAGGATTCAGGGTAAGAGAAAGAGCCGAACAATTGACATATTGTTTGAGGATAGATTTAAACATGATGCCACAGTGGTAGACATGCAATAATTGCATGATTAGGTGCAGCCAATGCTATTGCAAGATGCTGTAAATGAATAAAATTTGTAACAGATGTAGCTTGTACAACTATTCAAAATCTGCCTAACCTTTCATGATATTTACAAAGCATTTGGCACCAAGGGACCTTGGTCATACATGTGCAGGAAATCTGGGTTCTAAAGGCCAAACAAAACATAATTGCCCAACATGATGGGACAACACCACAACCTTGGCAGTAAGGAAAGTGTAAAATACACACACATCAATAAGGATCAGAGTCAACTAAGCAAAAAGCAAATTTCAGAAGATGACCTAAATTTTCTTATTGTTTGCCTTAAACATTGTTGGCATTATAATGTGATAAGAAGCTTTTTACAAACATTATCATGGTGTTCTGAAAAGGCCACACAAGAAAAAATATTAGTTATACACAGCCTAGTGCCAATATGTTACTAGTTTTCTTTTAATAGGAGAATCAAGTTTTATTTCAGGTGAAAAGTTTTGCAGATGCTGGAATCTGTACTGAAACCACAAATACTGGAGATCACAGTGGATCAGGCAGCATCTACGGAGAGAGATTTCCCCCAAACTATAGCATCAGCACCCTACACCCAATCTCATCTGGATATATTTACAGAACAGACCATCTTGGTAACCAACTGCGTAACATAGACATATAATCTATGAAGCTCTAGACTATGACGTTGAAGGCATTCTCAAGATTAATTCATTACACTTTGCCCAGCCCCAAAATGAACAGTTGCAGTTGACAACTTCTAAAGATCAACAATTAAAGACTTTCAAAAGATCATTATATAGGGATGTCCTGACAGGGTTAAAGAAGTACTTGAGAAGATTTGTTTTTTTTTCCACACAGGGGCAAAATTGGGTACATCACAACAGGTCTTTTTCAATGGCAAACAAGTTCTAATACCAAAAGTCATGGCAGCCATCTTTAATACTCAAAAAGTAATTGAATCTTCTGGAGATTCTGAAGAAGAGTCACACTGGACTCAAAACCTTAGCCTCTGTTTCTCTTTCCACAGATACTGCTAGACTTGTTGAGTTCCTCCAGCACTTTCTGTGTCATTGAAGCTTATCGAGCAAAATTTTTTTTGGATAAAGTTCTACCAACAGATTTTACGAAACTCCTTCAACTTGGGAAAGGTAAGCTTCAGATTGTTCTTTGAAGGTGCCGTATTGGTAAAGAGATACCTAACTTTACTTTGAAAACAGCACTAAATAAAAGCAGAAGCTTCAAATGTTTTTAGTTTTATGACTATAATAACAATTTCAAATATTCAACATCTTTAATCTACTGAGAATGGTACGAGACAACAAAATGAAGTAAAGGAGGTCAAAAAGATTCAGTCGAGTTCAGCAGGTCCATAATTGTATAGAAGGTCATTTGTTGCTGTGCATCCCAGTACCAGGCTTTGTGATGCCTTAAAGAGAATTGATGTGTGGTAGAGGTGAGGTGTGGTCCAAAACTATCCAATTGATTCACCATATCCAGAAACTGTTGTGGGCCATACACTAGCTTTGGAATCAGAAATGTTTTGACAGTCTTTGTTTTCCATTGATCCAAATATTCTTCCAAATCAAGAAAATAATCAACAAACTTCATGAACTGATTAGCAATAAAATAGTTCAACAAAAATACCTCCCATCTGGATAGCAATGCAAAATGCGACCCAATCTAACTGTATCTTGTCACAGCTTTAGTTCCAAAATCCAACATCAGCCATGACAATACTGTCCAGCAGGTCTGCATATAATGTAGTCTGCAGCAAAAGATATTCTTGATGATGTGCTGCAGTCTGAAGAACATACCATGCAACAATTAAAATTTTCCAATTCAATATGTACAATCACGTCTTGGAACAGAACCTTGAAAAGCAGGTCAATACTGCATGGGAACAAGATTCACATCAAGAGCAGCTATTTTAAAAAATCCTATATTTCTCTCACACAGAATAAATTAAACGGTTACCTGACGTCTATTTGACATAGGTCACCTGTGTAAATGGTTATTCAACTTAATTTAAGCTCGATACTGGTGCCAGTGTAAATTATCTCAGATGATACCTCATGATTATAGTAGAGATGGATATTTTATCATCTGATTTCAAACTGTGTGCAGCCAGATGTACTGAACCTGCAGGAAAGGGATATAGGACATTGTATTGGCATTCAAGAAAACATATAAAGAGAAAGAACACATCATTGGTAACTAGCAATCTCCCTTACTGTGTAATAAGGCGTGCTTTACCCTTAACTTCTTCCACAGAGTGCAGGCCTCACGTACACTGTCTTTCAGCACCAGTATTCCAAATTGTTTTCTGATCTGGGCAACGAGAGACTTCTTACAACTGTCTGTCTTGTTATATCTGTGAAAATGCCTCATCAACTGACAGAACTTGTAAAGAGAAAATTGGAGACATGGTCAATATGTGCATTATTTCCCTTGTGTCTAAACCTACAGAATGGTGCACAGGGATGATCACAGTTCCCAAGCTCAATGGCTTCATACAAATTTGTATGGTTCTCTGCTAAACAAAGCATTGCTGGAGAAATTCATCCTAATGTCTGAATGTTGCTAAACTTCCCTAAATAGAACGTTTATGAAGCTGGATCCAATTGAACCAATCCACTCCATGAAAAGACAGTACATATTATCCTGAAATGTTTGCGTTGTAGGTTTTATGTTTCATGACAAATGTCAATTTTCTAGGAATTCCATTTATTTCCAAGATCACAGCATTTGCAAGTCCAGCTACAAACCAATCCGTGAAAAATAAAGATGGTTAAAGATTTATTGACTCCAAAGCTGGTGCATGATTTGCAAATATTTCAGGATATGGTGAATCAATTGGTTAGCTTTTGACCACATCTTGCCTCTAATACAGATCAATTCTTTTCAAGAATACACAAGTCTGTTATTGGAATGCACAGCAACAGATGACCTTCCATCAAACTATGGACATGCTGACCTCGACTGATACTTTATCCCATTACAATCCATTAAATCTCACTATTATTGCTATTGATGCCTCAACCACAGGAATTGAGGCAGTTCTTCTTATGGGAAAGCCAGAAAGATATTGAAAACTTCTATATTATACTGTAGGGCCTTTATGAGCAATGGAAATCTGGTAGACACCCATCAAACAGCTGTTTTTAAAAGTTACTTGTGCGAATGAACCATTTTCTGATTACACTCCGGGTGTCGATGTCATTATTGAGTCTAATTGTAAATGTTTGGTATTCATAATGATGAGAAAAAGTTAGCAAAATTGCCTCCTCATACACAATGCTTTTGATTAAGACTTATGAGATTCTCATATGAGATTCCGTTTGTCCAAAGCAAGTATCTGATGTTGGCAGCTGCTCTTTCCAGAGTCACGGTTTATGAACTCACACATGACAATGGTGCTTGAAGGACTTTCTTGCATTTTGTAAAACACATTGTCTTGGCCAGCTTCAGCAAATAAACAGAACCTCATCAAGAAGGATCTGGGTGCAACATTTTAAGCAAGTACTGCAACCAAGGATGGTCTGGAGTTTTTTTAAATTCACTTGTGGGACATGGGCATTGCTGGCTGGTCAGCATTTATTGCCTGTCCTTGGCTGCCCTTGAGTTCAGTTTGCAAATCATGCCATTAACTTACTTGTATTACAAGTGGCAATTCTCTATTGTCAAAGATTCATTGGTTTTCAACAAGTAAATGGTAATTCCCTTCTTCTTGGTGGAACAGAATCCTTCATAGGATTCACCAAAATACTCGATGGGAACCTCTCATTAGGACAGAATCTTCTGGTATAGTTACCTTGAGCCAGGTTAGCCATGTACATAACGTCATAGAGATGTACAGCACGGAATTAGACCTTTCAGTCCAACTCGCCCATGCCGACCAGATATCCCAACCCAATCTTGTCCCACCTGCCAGCACCTGGCTCATATCCCTTCAAACCCTTCCTATTCATATACCCATACTGATGCCTTTTAAATGTTGCAATTGTACCAACCTCCACCACGTCCTCTGGCAGCCCACACGCACCACCCTCTGTGTGAAAAAGTTGCCCCTTAGGTCTCTTTCATATCTTTCCCCTCTCACCCTAAACCTATGCCTTCTAGTTCTGGACTCCCACACCCCAGGGAAAAGACCTGGTCTATTAATCCTATCCATGCCCCTCATGATTTTATAAATTTCTATAAGGTCACCCCTCAGCCTCCGACGGTCCAGGGAAAATGCCCTAGCCGTTCAACCTCTCCCTATAGCTCAAATCTTCCAACCCTGGTAACATCCTTGTAAATTATTTCTGAATCCTTTCAAGTTTCGCAACATCTTTCCGATAGGAAGGAGTCCAGAATTGCATGCAATATTCCAAAAGTGGCCTAATCAATGTCCTGTACAGTTGCAATATGACCTCCCAACTCCTATTCTCAATAGTCTGACCAATAAAGGAAAGCATACCAAACGCCTTCTTCACTATCCGAGCTACCTGCGAATCTACTTTCAAGGAGCTATGAACCTGCACTACAAGGTCTCTTTGTTTAGCAACAGTCCTAGGACCTTACCATTAAGTGTGTACATCATGCTACAAAGATCATCCTTATCTTATTATCGTCAATTGCTACTTGTGATGGTTTGAGATTAGGAGGATTGACATCAATGTCCACTGAAACAGTTGTAAGAGGTCCATAGGAAGTTTTTACCACTCACTTGCAATGACACCGGACTTTTAAACTGTCTCATGTTTGCTGAGATGCTCTTAGCCCAAGGACTGCCAATTCTGGAACATACAGGTACAGAACTATAGTAAGCATTACGGCACCAAAACTTTGTTTACAATTGGTCAGCCTGACCTGAGTAAGGTCATGTTAGAGAGCAACTACCTGAGAAGCACCGATTGTACTTTTTACACTCAACTAATGGCCTTATCCATCAGAACCATGTCACCTCACTGCATTGTTCCAGCCTATCCAGTTGTTATTCTTACTGCTCAAACTAACTGCTCCACCAGAACAGAATCAGACACCACCGTGTGTCACAAAGATCCACTATCTCCGACCGATTCCTTGGTCTTGTATTGCCAGTTTAAGATTTATGATCAGGACACCAGACTAATTGACTCTCTGATATAACATAAGTCTGCAGAGAAAATGCAAGATCACCAACTGTATTTCTTGTATATCTATACCTGCTCACAGATATTTTTGACCTACTTATTAAAATATTTGAATTAAGTCAAAGGCTTGAGGAGGAGAAGTAGGAGAGATATGGAAGAAATGTATAGTAAATGTAAAAAGAAGTACTCTAGGCAACTCATTTAAAGATAGATATGATTGTTAATCAATGTTTATGAGAATGGGAATTCAGTATATGGAAGGTGCATTGGGTAAAGTATGCTGATGCTGTTCCTTTAACAAAGATATGCTGTCCTTGGCTTTTTTTCTCAGAGAGGTCGTAAAAGCAACAATTCTGAGTAGTCTGGCTTGGGTGGATTTTAGGGCCAATTTGATTATAGCTAACAGATACTGCCCTAGGCAAAAAGCTGTCAAGTTTTTAGGGAGAAAACAGTTGTGCAATGAAAGGGGAGTGGCCAGTTCTCCCAGCTCGGCTTTAGTCTGGTTTGGTTTGCTTTTGTTTAGCAGTCTGACTGTTCACTAAAAGCTGTCAGTCAGTTTTGAAGCTGCTGGACCCAAAGAAGCAGATTCAGGCTGATCCCCTCTCTCTCTCTCTCTCTCTCTCTCTCTTTCTCTCCTCTCCTGTAAGATCCTGTCTTTGATTTTACCTTTTGTGTCAAAGTGTGTTTATGGGGATTGCAGCAAGTATTTGGAACAGCACCATTAAGTTGGGGTAATCTGTTGGGTTTTCGGATAAATTAAATTATTCTGTATTCTGTTCTCTTTTGTTTGTGTTTCATTTGGTAATCTAGTAAATAATTCTATTTTGTTTAAAACTAAGTGGTTTGATCAGCTGCATCTCTCCTAGAATATCTGCTCTACACCTGCTTAAAGCAATTAGCAAAGTTAGGGTCTGGGCTGCTTTCTTGAAATGTTTTGAGGGGGTCTGGTCTGGTCCATAACACAAATCTTTAGGCCCTTGGCATCCTTGCGTTCCTGACATACATCAATGGGGAGGAAGGATGGGCTGCTCACTCAATAGAGATTGAAGCCAGGAGGCTGTGTCCCGGAGGTATCGGTGCTGCGCATTATCTAAAATGGCACCTGAAACTAGTCTGTGATTGATGGATCGCCCAATCACCACAATACTTATAATAGTGAAATAACAGAGTTTACATGAATTCCTGCAGTTTTTGAGCTCAGAGTTTTATATGAATTCATGCAGTTTTTGAGCAAAATACAATGTAACTCTGCAAGTACAAATTCACCCCACAAAATATATGTGTGCATGTGGGTCTTTGTGTCTGTCTGTGTGCGTGTCTGTCGGGATTGGGGGTTGTGAGTGTGAGAGAGAGTGTATATGTGTGTGTAGTGAGTGTAGAGTGTCTTAAATCTGTGAGGGGGTGAATGTGTGAGTGTGGGAGTGTGTGTGCATGTCTGGGGTGGGGGATTATGAGTGTCTGTGAGAGAGTGTATATGTGTGTACATGAGTGTAGAGTGGTCTAAGTCTCTGAGAGGATGC
The DNA here is from genome assembly GCF_037043375.1 of Chiloscyllium plagiosum. Lineage (NCBI taxonomy): Eukaryota > Metazoa > Chordata > Chondrichthyes > Orectolobiformes > Hemiscylliidae > Chiloscyllium > Chiloscyllium plagiosum. The sequence continues at coordinate 56,928,277 of NW_028270143.1, forward strand.
CTGTGTGAATGTGGGAATGAGTGTGGCTCTAAGGGTGTGTGTGCGAGTCTGTGTGTATATATGTCCGTGTGTATGTGTGTGTATAAGAGTGCCTGTGTGTGCGCGTGTGTATGTGAGTGTGTGTGTGTAGGAGTGTCTGTGTGTGTATGTATAGCGCAACAGTGGTCACCCGTAATGTACAATGAACCCAAGGTTCTGGTTGAGGCCCTCCCTATGGGTACCGAACTTAGCTATCAGCCACTTTTCGCTGTTGCCTGTCGCGAAGTCTGCCATGGAGGATGGTCACCCGAAGGTCTGAGATCGAATGTCCTGGACCGCTGAAGTGTTCCCCAACTGAGAGGGAACACTCCTGTCTGTTGATTGTTGTGCGGTGCCCATTCATCCGTTGTCATAGCCTTTGCTCGGTTTCCCCAATGTATCATGCCTCAGGGCATCCTTGCCTGCAACATATAAGATAGACAACGTTGGCTGAGTCACATGAGTACCTGCCATGTACATGGTGGGAGGTGTCCCCACGTGTAATGGTGATATCCATGTCCACACTCTGACACGTCTTGCAGTGCCTACCATGACAGGGTTTATAGAGTTGTCTTGAGAGCTGGGCAGCTTGCTACAAACAATTATTTGTTTGAGGTTTGGCGGTTGTATAAAGGCAAGCAGTGGAGGTGTGGGGAAGGTCTTGGTGATGTGCTTATCCTCATTGATAATGTGTTGTAGGTCACAAAGAACATGGCGTAGATTTTCAGCTCCTGGGACGTACTGAACAACGAAGGGTACCCTGTCGGTTGCAGCACGTGTCTGTCTCCTGAGGAGGTCATTACAGTTTCTTGCTGTGGCACATCAGAGCTGGCAGTCGATGAGTTGAGCATCGGACACCGTTTTTGAGAGTGCATCCCTGAGTACTTTCAGGTGCCTGTCACATTCCCCCTCATCTGAGCAGATCTGGTGTACGCGTAGAGCTTGTCCATAGGGGATGGCTGTTTTAATATGTTTTGGGTGGAAGCTGGAGAAGTGTAGTATTGTGAGGTTGTCTGTGGGCTAGTTCTGCTTCCAATTAAACCTGTAGGACAATGATTTGGAGATGCCGGTGTTGGACTGGGGTGTACAAAGTAAAAATTCACACAACACCAGGTTATAGTCCAACAGGTTTAATTGAAAGCACACTAGCTTTCAGAGTGATGCTCCTTCATTAGGTGGTAGTCACCTGATGAAGGAGCGTCGCTCCGAAAGCTAGTGTGCTTCCAATTAAACCTGTTGGACTATAACCTGGTGTTGTGTGACTTTTAACTTTATTCTGGATATATTGTTAAATCCTTCTGATTCTGCTTAATTCTATTTTTTGTGCAAGTCCATATACCCCATATTTCAGCTCAAATACAAAAGGTAATGTTACTATGAGACTGCATTGCCTAATAAAGGAGTTGGTGACACTAAAAATAGAGCTCCTGAAACACAAATATAAGCCCCTGAAAATCTCAAAACAGCCCTCAAGAAAATCTAATCAAGAGCCATCAAAAATAATTGTGTCCTGATCATTCCCATAAATTATACCATGCAGGATCCAGTTGAAATGGCCAATGACATGGATTGCATTTGGGAAGCTCAGATAGTGTGCTACAAACAGTGAAACAAATTCATTTCATGCCCGTCACTTTACATTTATTTGTCTGTAAACCACCTTCTTTCTAATTGCTTTGATTGCTATTCATTTTACTTCAAACTATTTCCACACCACATATCTTTCAGATTCTCCACAGGTATTGTTGTAGGGACTCTTGTGTACGTGAAGAGAAGAAGTTGCCAAAACATATTAGACTGGTCGTCGAAAAGGTGGTAGTGTCAGTTAATTCCATAAGTGAGATCCAAGAGATTGTAACCAAGAATGTTCCAAATATCCTACAATAGACTGCAACCTGTGAATTCTCATAGAAGTACACTTCATCTGAAAGAAACATATACACTCAGAGGAGATACAAAATGAGAATTAATTCAGCCAGGTAAAAGAAGGAAAAAGCTGGAGTTGACCTGTTTGGTCTATTCTTTACATTAAAACATCAGCTGGAGATCACATAGATGAGCAATTGAAATGCAGAAATAATTCTGAAATTAAGGTCCAATAGAGCTAATATTAAACAAAACCTATTCCGTTGCAGATATTGGCAGACCTGCTGTGTAAATTCAGCATTTTAACTTTTCAATTGAGATCTGTAGTACTTTGAAACATAAGGATGTAAGGGCAGGAGTCGGCTATTCATCCAGTCAAAATTGTTCAGCCATTCAATGCGATCATGTTTGATCATTCACTTTAATAGTTTTTTCCCCATTATCCCCATATCCTTTTATATCTTTGGTATTTAGAAATCTGTCAATCTCTACTTTAAACATTCTCAATGACTAAGTTCCCACAGCCGACTGGGAAAAGAATCCAAAAATAAAATGCAACTTGCCACATTAAAAAAAAGCTCATCTTTATCTTAATTGGTTTCTAATGATTTTTAAGCTATATTCAGTAGTTCTAGATTTGCTACCACAGAGAGTATCCTACTTGCATCCACTCTGTTTACATTTTGACCCAATTTGTAAGTTTATATGAGATCATTTTATTCACCAAAGTTCTGGAGGATACAAGTCAATTTTGTCCAATCTCTCTTCAGAGGAAGTTCCACCTCCCAGGAACAATGTGATGAACCCTTTTTGCACTTCTTCTCTGGGAATGTTATTCTTCTTATGTTTTGGGGACCAAACTGCTGACAATATTCCAGGTAATGTCTAACCAAGGTTTGACACAATAGAAACAAATTGGACTCAAATCCTCTTGTGATAAAGGCTAACGTTTCATTAGAATTGCCTCACTGCTGGATGGACAAGAACACAAAGACTCCTTTGTGCATCCACATTTTCTAATCTCTTAACATTTAAAAGTTTTGTCCACATCTATTCTTTCGACCAAATAACCTCACATTTCTACACATATTCTGTCTGCCATATTCCTGCCCAATAAATCTGTCCAAATTCTTTTGAAGCTCTTAAACTTTTCCACTTCACTTTGTATTTTTCAAAATGTGAAAATATTATTTTTGGTTTCCAAGTTCAAATCATTGATACGTATTCTGAACAGTTGGACCCAGGTACTGATCGTTTCAGTTCTGAACTAATCACAGCCTGCCCTTAATCTAGGACAGTATATTACCTTCCATTCATGCACCTGAATTTTGTTAAACCATCTTTTTATGGGGGATTACATCAAAAACCTTCTGATAATCTCAATACACCAGGACTATCAACTCCCCCTTATAAATTTTGTTAATAATACACTAAAGCAAATTCAACAAACTTAATTTGCGATTTACAAATCCATGCTCACAATCAGATTATTGTTATCTCTGAGTTTATTAATCATTTCCTTCAGAATTCTATCACTTTCACTACTTCTGATGAAAGTTTAACAGGTCTCTGGTTTCCCAATTATTTTTCCCTCACTTCTTAAATAGTGAGGTGATGTGTGCTTCTTTTCAATCTGTGGTAACCATTCTAGAAATCTATAAAATTTCAGAGATGATCACCATTATCTCCACAGCATCTCTTTCAATATCCTGTGATGTATAATATCAAATTCTGGGGACTAATCAACCATCGTTCTCTTCAGTTATTCTAACACAACCTACTTACTAATATTGCTTTCTTTCAATTTTTCATCCTTCTCATTATCTTGGATCTCTGATTCTGAGAGATTTCTCGATTCCTATTCCATGAAGACAAACACTTAGCTTATCTGCCATTTCTCTATTTGCATTATAAATTTGCTTGATTCTGCATGTCATTGATTCAAATGTTTAATTTTTATATACCTCTGGAAACATTTGTAGTGCATTTTTGTTTTATGTTTTACATTCATATTCACTATTTCTTTATCAGTTTCTTGGTCATCCTTTAATGTCTCCAATCCTCAAGTTTATGACAATTTCAGACAATTTTATAAGATTATTCTTTCAATTTACAAAATCTTTGACTTCCTTTGTAAGCCATAATTGTCTTATCGGGACTTTTTTTAACCTTGAAGGAATGCATCGTTGCTGTAAACTATGTAATAATTATTAAAAGTCATCCATCAGCTAAATACTATCGCACCTTTCAATGTATTATCCCAATATACTCCAGGTTTAGTAAGTCTATGGGCAGACTGAGAACACTCGTGAAAACTACCCATATTATGTGCTTCTCTAATCTACTATAATGCTTTAAATTACCGCTACTTTTCTTTTTTAAAAAAACTCTTGCTTGGTGACCCACAAACAACTCCTACTGATGGTTTCTGTCCCTTGCTGTTTCTGAACTTGGCTGAAACAGGTTATATATTTTATTTTGTTTTTTATTCTTCCAGTTTGTGTCTCTCCCTTATTAAGGTACTGTCCCACTCCTTCTGATCAGCACAAAACTACCTGGCTGACTTTTTCCTATCCTTCTTAAATGTTGAATAACCTTAAATATTCAGGTTCCACTCTTCGTCACCCTGTGGCTATGTTTCTATAATGATAATTAGATCATACCAATTTACCCCTACTTGTGTTCTTAAATCATCTGCCTTGTTGCGGATGCTGCATGCATTTGTTAGACTGCAAGTAACTTTGTCTTTTTGACATTATTCTGCATTCTGAGTTTAATTGATGCACACCTACATTTTGCCTACCTTCTAGTTTCACTGAAATAAAAGCAAAATACAGTTCTAAAGAAGAGACATGTCAGACTCAAACCTTTAACTCTTTTTATTGCTCCCCAGATGCCATCCGACTGCTGAGATTCTCCAGCACTACCTGTTTTTATTTTTAGTTAAAAATCACACAACACCAGTTTATAGTGCAACAGGTTTATTTGGAAGCACTAGCTTTCGAAGCTCTGCTCCTTCATCAGGTGGTTGTGGAGAATAACATTGTAAGACACAGAATTTATAGCAGACGTTTACAGTGTGATGTAACTGAAATTATACATTAAAAAAACTTGGATTTTTTGTTACGTCTTTCATCTATTAGAATGACCATGTTGGTTTCACTTCTTTTGTATGTAAATTGCAAAACTTCTTTTTAAAAGTTACCTTCTCAAGTGAACTTTAACAATTGGTGTCATGTTGGCCTAGATAACGCATTGAAGGTGTGAGCTGCCCTGTGGAGACTGTGCCACAATGGTCAGACTGATTCTAATCTAAAAAACTGACTTTACAGAATCTTACATGGATTCATGCAGTTTTTGAGCAAAGTAAAATATAATTCTGCAAGTACAAATTCACCCCACAAACTTGTGTGTGTGTGTGTGTGTGTCTGTCTGTCTATCTGTGTGTTTAGGAGTGTCCATGTGTGTGTATAGTGCAATAGGGTCACCTGTAGTGTGAGATGAACCCAAGGTCCCAGTTGAGGTCATCCCCATGGGCACCGAACTTGGCTATCAGCCTCTGACTCTGGCATTGTGTGGTTTTTAACTTTGTACACCCCAGTCCAACACCAGCATCTCCAGATCATGTTTTTATTTTCAACTTCATTTGCTAGTTTTCCACTTTCCGATACTAGGTTAATTCCTTTCATTATGGGTTATTTCACAGGATCCCTTTCCCTTGTCTGGCAGGTTTAAAATCCTCCCATATACACAACAAAACTTGTAAAGAGGATAAAAGTCCAAGTCCTGTTAGTGTCTAACTTACCAATCTTGTCCAGCTCTCACCTACCTGAGAACAGTTCGAATGCTGCAAAAATCTGAAATCCTCCCTTCTACACCAGTTATTCAAACACATGTTCAATTGATCAATCCTCCTTTTTCTATGTTCATTAGCATGTGGCACTTGGAGTGATCCTGAGCTTACTGTTCTTGACTCCTACTTATTAATTTTCCTCCTAACTCACTGAAACCTTCTTTTAGCACCTCATTATCCTTCTTACCTATGTATTTGGTACCTCTGGCTATTCATCCTTCCCCACAAAACAGTCAAGCTGGCACCAGGAAGGCAACACACTATTCTGGAATCATGTTTACTGCCATAGAAATATCTGTCTGATCCCCTGACTATGGAAAACCCCATTTGTATTCATCTTCCACTTCTCCGTCTGCCTTCCTGTAAGGCTGAATCACCTGTGGTATCATGGACTTGGCTCTGGCTACATCTCTTAATCACCCTCATTCATATACAAAATGGAAAATTTATATGTCAGCGAGATAGACTCGGAAGACTCCTGTACTGCCAGCCAGGTTCTTTCAGACTATCAGATAGTTATCCATTCCCTCTCTGCCTGTATGCTCATAACATGTGGAGTGACCACTCTTCTAAATATGCTGCCCACATAGCTCTTTGCCTCATGGGTATAAAACTGTGACTCCAGCTGTTGCTTCAATTCTGAAGCCGGGAGCTCAAGTTTCTGCAGGCAATGAGGATTTTATTGAGGACACATGGTGCGTTCATGATTTCCCACATGCTGCAGGATGTACATTCCACTTGTGCTGAACCAACCTGCCATACTTGTAAAGTTTAAACATGTAACTTGAAAAATTATTTATTACAAATAGAATAAGTGAAATAATTTACCAATGATTAGCAATCACTTTCTTCTGTTATACCAAAGTAAGAGTCAATTATTTGGTGTCTGAAGGCACATTTTCATTCTTCTTTACTGAACTCCCCTTTCCACCAAGCTCCCACTTTACACTGTGTGCATTCAAAACAGCCCTCAGTGCCATTCTTGTGTGAGATGTGAAATTTACTGGGCTCTTAAATATTTGATGCAAGTGCAGCAAACCCTTGAATGGCAAATTTAAGAAAAAACACGCAAACTGGTTAGGAATGATTCTTCTTCTTGCATAATATTAATCCTTAGTGATTATTAAGGGCAGAATGCAACTCATTCAGAGAATAAATAGCTGAGGGAAAAACAAAATTTTGCAGATTTTGAAATCTTTATATATTTGCGTAGAATATGCGTAATTTAAAATACAGCAGCTTGTTTTGCTGGTATTTTTGTATCTAGATTATTTGATTTTTTATTTAATAATTTCATAAACATTTAAGCTAGAATTTGTTAGAACAGTGCAGTGCAAAAATAACCTGGCAATATTGACTTATTTACATGAAATATTTTGAAATTCTGTAGCTTGAAGAATTGCCTCTTCTTGCCACAAAAACAAATCAATTGAAGTTAATAGTAAATATAACTTCTTTTGTTTTGGAACAACTGGACAATTAAACAGTTTGGGTCAACTTATCTTTGTGATTCAATCTAAAAATGTTCCATTCAATTTGTCATCAGCAGCACCCCCAAGCACTTGGCAAGACTGGAATTTGTTGGATCAGTGGAAAAAGACACTGATCTGTTTGGAGGTGGCGGAAATGTCGGCAGACCAGATGGCCTCCTTCTTTATTTCCCTTCCCATGTGGTTAAAGATGTCTCCAATGCATCTCATCCACATCCCATCCCTCTGCCCTCAAATCCCATCCCTCCAATTGTAACAAGGACAGAACCCCCCTGGTGCTCACCTTCCACACTACCAACCTTCGCATAAACCACATCATCCAACGACCTTTCCACCACCTCCAAACGGATCCCACCACCAGGGATATATTTCCCTCCCCACCCATTTCCGCCTTCCGCAAAGACCGTTCCCTCCATGATCACCTGGTCAAGTCCACACCCCCCAACAACCCACCCTGCCCTGCCACCGCAAGAATTGCAAAACCTGTGCCCACACCTCCTCCCTCACCTTCATCCAAGGCCCTAAAGGAGCCCTCCACATCCATCAACATTTTACCTGCACATCCACCAATATCATTTATTGTATCCATTGCTCCCGATGCGGTCTCCTCTACATTGGGGAGACTGGATGCCTCTTCGCAGGGCGCTTTAGGGAACATCTCCAGGACACCTGCACCAATCAACCCCACCGCCCTGTGGCCCAACATTTCAACTCCCCCTCCCACTCTGCCGAGGACATGCAAGTCCTGGGCCTCCTCCACCGCCACTCCCTCACCACCCGACGTCTGGAGGAAGAACGCCTCATCTTCCACCTCGGAACACTTCAACCCCAGGGCATCAATGCGGATTTCACCAGTTTCCTCATTTCCTCTTCCCCCACCTCACCCCAGTTCCAAACTTCCAGCTCAGCCCCACCCTCATGACCTGTCCTACCTGCCTATCTTCCTTTCTACCTATCCACTCCTCCCTCCTCTCTTACTTATCACCTTCATCCCCACTCCCATTCACCCATTGTACTCTTTGCTACCTTCCCCACCCTCCTCTCTGACCTATCACCTCCATCCCTGCACCCATTCACCTATTGTACTCTATGCTACTTTCTCCCCTCCTCCACCCATCTTTCATCTATCTCTCCACTCTGCAGGCACCCTGCCTCTATTCCTGATGAAGGGCTTTTGCCCGAAACATCGATTTTCCTGCTCCTCGGATGCTGCCTGACCTGCTGTGTTTTTCCAGCACCACTCTAATCTAGACCCTGGTTCCATGAGGCAGTAGCACTAACCACTGAGGCACCCACTGGAGAAGGATTGCCTAAACCCCACACACAGTGGAATCATAGAGCTGTATCTAGGGCTGTGGGGCAGCATTATCTGTTCAACCCCACAGAAGGAAAATTGGCAGCATGGTTGTTCATACTGAGAACGTCTGGTCCACAGCCCTAATACACTGGGAGTAGGTTCAATTGCTTAACATCTCTGCCTCTCAGTGGGAGCAAGTCCGGCCCTCTGGAGCTGCAGACCAACCTGCTTGGCTGGCATTTCCATCAATGCCAGTAATGACAGCGCTCAGTAGTGGGTGCTGCCTGGCATGCAGGAAACAGCCTGAGGAATGTACTGGAAAGGGAGGTCTACAATGTTGGTCCAGGGAGGGATCCTCGAGCAAGGGGAGAGGTAAGAGGGGAGTGCAGGTCTGGGCTTAAGGCAGGTGGCATGGATGGAATTGCGTGATACTTTGAGGAAGGCAGCCCTGCCACATGCAGGGCACCCTTGAATGATTTGACCCCATCCATTCCTGCATCCTTCCACCCATTCCCACCCAAATGCCTACGCCAGCTGTATTATAGTATAGGCAGCATATTATTCAAATCATTAGATGTTTTAACAAATTAAAATGATCCTTGTTTAGTTTTTTTGATAATGATGGTCAGACAACTGATTATGGTGTGTCTTGGGCTTTAGCTCGGGGTTGGGAAGGTGACCGAGCTTCCAATATATTTCACATGCCCCACCCACTAAATGTGGGTGTGTTCTCTCCAAGACAAATCACCCACTCTTTGATTATTTCTCTGTAGCCCTGCATATTTTCTCTTCAAACACATATCTAGCTCACTTTTAAGAGCCACATTTGAATCTACCTCCACCACTCTTCCAGATAATGGAGTCTAAAACTAGAGGACATAGGTTTAAGGTGAGAGGGGGAAAGATTTAAAAGGGACCCAAACGGGCAACCTTTTTACACAGAGGGTGGTGCGTGTATGGAATGAGCTGCCAGAGGACGTGGTGGAAGGTGGTACAACCACAAGATTTAAAAGGCATCTGGATGGGTTTATGAATAGGAAGAGTTTAGAGAGATATGAGCCAAATGTTGGCAAATGGGACTAGATCAGTTTGGGATATCTAGACCAACACATCCATGTTAACCAAAGGGTTTGTTTCCAAGCTGTATAACTCTATGACTCCATGACTTTATAAATTCTAAACACGTGCCATGTAAAATGCATTTCTCATGTTTCCTTTGGTTCTTTTGTGAGTCATATCAAGCCAGTGTCAATAAGTGTGGTGCTGGAAAAGCACAGCCAGTCAGGCAGCATCCAAGGAGTAGGAGAATTGACATTTTGGGCATAAGCCCTTCATCAGGAATTTAAAAGGGACCTGTGCCTACTATGAACAGGAACAGTTTCTTCCTATTTACTTTGAAAAATCTTTGCGTAGACCCCTCATGGAACATTTCTCAAAGAAGGTAGTGTTAACAATTACCTGTTGAAGTACATAAGTTTCAGTTGGGTAAACCAAAGCACTGTCTCCTGAAGATAGGTACAAAGTCCTGTTACTGTTAGTTAAGCCAATACTGAGCACAGAGTTGTCCATTTGTGAATCCAACATACTACAACTGCAAGAGGAAGGGTCATCTTGCTGAAAAGAAATTAAACAGAGAAAATGGTGGCAGAAGGAAATAACAATAGCTGTACATGTTTGTCATATAGCAACGGGTCAGTGAGGAGTCAATGGAGATCCATAAGATCAGAAGCACAAGAATGTCCAATGGAAATTTCTAGATAATAGGACTCCATTGGACATCAGTCAGAGTGATTCTTGAATTGTTATACTGTCAAATTTTGTGTCAACATCAGAGAAATAAAATCTAGAATGAATAAGTTATAGAATTTTTAAAATCCCCTTAATGAGAAAGGTGACAGTTCTGGTCACCAACAAGTAGCAATGGGCAACATTATCCATCATCTTAGAGAAGGGTGAACAACCAGCCTAGTTTGAAAGGAACTGGTAAGAAAAAAAACACAGCTCTTTTTCCACAGAAATGAAACTCAAAACACAAGATGATCAATTGTTAAGTACCGTTGTGTGTTTGACGAAACTAGCAACCTGATTCAAGGATATAAAGCCAAATTATAGATTTAGAGAAACACTAGATTAGTTTACTCTAGCTGTTGTCCAGAGCCCTATGCCTAAGGGAGAAAATAGGACAAGAGTTGAAAAGAATTGAGAGGAAGAAACTTGTCATAAAAGTTAATCAGAGTAATTGGGCTTCCCCCCTAATGGCAAGACAAAGGCAGATGGTAATGTGGAAATATACTTGAACTATAAAGGCATTGTCAACCAAGTACTAGAATATAAACACCTGATCATGTGACAAGTGTGGTGGATCTGTTCAGAGTGTTCTCAGAACACCAGACTTTTTCAGAATTATATCTGACAGATGCGTCTTTGATTTAGGTGATGGTTCTAAGCCATTTTTGACAATTAATACATAATAGGTCTCCTTCAGTTTTGTAGGCTGCCATTTAGTGTTTGTTCAGCCATCAGAAGATTTTAAAGAATAATGAACCAAATTTCACACACACTTCAAAGGATAGTGTACTATTTGGATCACATTCTTATTTTAGCTCCAAATTAGCAAACTGATAATAATAGGTTGAAGAAGATGCTCTAAGTTTTGGAAAAACATAAACTTTGGGTGAAGAAACACAGACGTGAAATATATTATAATTTTGTAGTCAAAAACTGGACAAAGATGGGTTCTCAATAAAGCACTGTGGCAAGTATTCAAATTCTGCAAATGTAAACTGGAAAATGGTACAATATTTGTACATTGCAATGTGTCAAAAAGATTAAACTAGCCTTTCATACCTCTCCATATGAATTGAGTGCTAAAATCCCTGGTGAGGAAAGACCACTTGCAATTGCTTCTGACACTCTCAGTGTCAATGAGCAAAATTATGCTCGGATAGAATGTGAAGCCTTGTCTTTGAATTTTGGAGAAAGAACATTTCATAAATACTTGTATGATAATGCTTTCACAATTAAAACAAATCATAAGCCATTGACAATCATTTTAATCCAATGGCTCCAGTATTCACTTTAGCTACAGCACAAATGCAGAATTGGATTTTAATATTGTCTGCTTTTGTACAATAGATAACCATGAGTTAATTTTATCATTTTTGTGATCTCTAGATTATTGTCCCCAACAGAGTTAGAGGGCTACAGGAAAGATCTACCTTCATTTTGTACATACAGATGATTTGCCAGTCACAGCAGATAAAATTGGTCGAACAACTCATAGGAACCACTATTGTAAGGGAGATGACAATATCACAAAATGAATGTGTGCTGCCAGTGTCAAGATATCCAGTAAAGATGGCCACTGAACTCATGCACATCGGCTGATGCTGTAGTGACATTGTACCATCGTGACAGAGGTTTCTGGCTGCTCCTCTCAGAGTTGAATGTCCTGCTAACCACTGGATGTTCCATCACCATTTCCTTCATCACCGTCCTTGCTGCTGGCTGTATCCCTCACTGCTCCCCTTGCTACACGACTCATCACATTAAGGGCAGGTGGCTGAGTTACCAGACCTCTTTCTGAGTGCTCCTTTTGGTCAATTGCTTTTCTAATTTCTTTCAGTGGCACCATTTTCTGCTGCATAAAATAAAATTTGGAGCCAATATACTTGTGTTCCATTAAAGCTGGCAATGATATCAAAGGGACTGTGGCAGACAGGGCATTCCCTACAGTTGTTGTAACGACAAATATGCAGCCCATTGAAAAATGATGACTAACACAAGTATTCAGTTTTTTTCTTTGACTCTTTAATGATGACACAAGATTGTAGATGCCCCAATTCTCAGTCTCCCATTCATTGGTTGAGGTATTGCCCTTTTAGTGTCACCGAAAGTGATTTCGTCCCCTTTCCTTTCAACACCAGAATTTGCAGAAAGTAGTTTACAGGGAAATGAGTGAGAACAGGTACCATGAATTTTCTATTACTTCTCCACACAGGAGGGGAGAGGGATCTTTCACAGACTGGATGTTTCTCCTCTATACAGGGTATAGCCACTTGCCCACTATCCAATCAAGACGTTGTTACTATGCTGCATTCTCCTAAACCCACACAAATTATCTCTCTCACACACACACATGTACACACACATCCCTGAGGTGTAACATCCTCATCCACTGTTTAAGTAAAATAACATTGTGGATACAACTCACAATGAGTTCCAGTAACTTGATTTTAAAATTGCAACATCTTCTTCCAAAGTTTTCTTGATTTAGAGCAATAACTTTTCCCAATTTTTTTAAGTCCAAAAGAGGGTGATCTTTACATTGCAACAAAGACTAAAACTTCAATTCAAAGTAATAGTGGGTATACATTTGTCAGGAAATTGGGGGAATAATCACCAGGAAGAAAAGCCAAAATTGAGCCAACAAGGGCACAACCAATCTTCTCTGCTGCCCTACAGTGCTATTGGTGGGCTAACAGTGCAGAGTGGTCTGTCCCTTAGTGGCAGGAAGTCCCATCCTCTGGATCTTCCAGTCTGATTAGCCAGAAGCTCCAACAGTCCCACAGCACAGTGCTCTGTAGTGGTTTCTGCCAGGTTTAGAACAGAGGCCCATTAACAGTCCAGATCTAGTAAATTAGGGGCATTGGGCGGGCAGGGTTTCACCACCCTGGAGGAAAAGATGAGGGGATTGGAGGGGTGGATTTTTAACTGCATGAGGAGAGTAAGGAAGGGAGTGTACTATCTTCTGGGTACTGCTGCCCCCTGTGGGCAGAAAGCAGCCTCAAGAGATAACAATCACTTCCATCAAATTGTTTTATAAACTTTAGGAAAAAAGAGGTAAAAACAATGACTGCAGATGCTGGAAACCAGATTCTGGATTAATGGTGCTGGAAGAGCACAGCAGTTCAGGCAGCATCCAAGGAGCTTCGAAATCGACGTTTCGGGCAAAAGCCCTTCATCATATTCCTGATGAAGGGCTTTTGCCCGAAATGTCGATTTCGAAGCTCCTTGGATGCTGCCTGAACTGCTGTGCTCTTCCAGCACCACTAATCCAGAGTTTAGGAAAAAAGAGGCTGCCCATTCCAGCTTGCTTGCCTCCATGGCAACCATGTTATGGTATGGGAGGTGTAAGGTTGGGGTGAATGAAGATTTTAACAGACTCAGTTGGCCCTTAAAGATTTATTGACATATGGTGGGGAGGTTGCAAATTTCAGTGCCTGCCCACCCTCCATGTAATGTGGTGTGCTTGGAGAATGTATGGAAAGATGGTGGACTGGCACCTGCCCTATTTTACATGTCTGCTCCCTAAAACACCTTGACAGGGGCATGTAATATCCAGCTTGCTAAGAAACTGTCTGTGAAAGAGACATGAGAAAAGGACAGATGTGTCTCCAATTGAAAGTATGGTCAGAGCACAGACACAGAGTTGAATAGCTTCCTGTGTTACATTATCTATGATTCTACAAATCCCTTTAGGGCTTTCAGAAATGGACTTTGTAGAAATGAGGAATGCTGTTGGTGATTTTTACAGGGTTCCATTGATTCTTAGTGATTAGGTGTTGGATGAGAATTGGTTTTGTCAGCGCATTTACAGAAACAAGTTTATTTATTCATGCCTCATTTTCAGAACTTGGAAGTGTTAAACCTACAAACAAAATCATAAATTGCCAGAAAAACTTAGCAACATCGATTTTGAAAAAGTCTCACTGGATCTGAAATATTGCCTCTGCTTTCTCTCTACAGATGCTGCCATACCTGTTAAGTTTTTCCAGCAATTTCTGATTTTGTTTCTGATTTCCAGCATTTGTAGTTCTTTGGTTGTATTTGTTTAGTGTTAAAAGTAAGTCACAATTGATTAGCCAATCAAAATATCCAACAATAATTGGTGTGGAATCATTCATTAATCAATTTAATAGGCATATTATACGATCTATAAAGGCACACAGTGTGTCAGACTAGCTGTGGAGTTATAATGCAGCTCAGATCTGATAGAAAAGTGTCAGCTGTAAGAGCAACTGAAAATTTCTTCAAAATGATTTGCACCTTAAAATTAAATTATGCCCATGAGTGGGATCTTGAGACAAATATTTATCATTTCCTGATCTGTTCAGGGACAGTTTCAATGTCGCAAGCCTGTGCGTGAATCCTGTGTAAAAAGATGCGCCTAACTGAATTGTCTGAAAACTTCGGCACTACCTTTAAAACATTAATACAAGCTGCAGTCTTTGCAAAATGACCAGAGGGTGGGGGGATGAAAAATACAGCAAATGCTGAAAATCTGAAAAGAAATTCAAAAACTGCTAGAAAAGCTCAGCTGACCGAGCAGCACCAGTGGAGAGAGAAGCAATGTTAACTTGAATTCAGTTTTTCCCTCCTCACTGTCATTGCCAGACCTGGTGAGTGTTTCCTCTGCTTTTGATTTTTATTTCAGATCAGCAAAGCACATTCATAGAGCCATACAGTCATAGAGATGTATAGCACGGAAACAGACCCTTCAGTCCAACTTGTCCATGCCAACCAGATATTCTACATTAATTAAGTCCCATTTGCTAGCATTTAGTCCATATCCCTATAAACCTTTCCTATTCATATACCCATTCAGATACCTTTAAATGTAGCGATTGTACCAGCCTCCGCCACCTTTATGGCAGCTCATTCCATACACACACGACCCTCTGCATGATAAAATTGTCCTCTAGATCACTTTTAAATCTTTTCTCTCTCACCATTAAACTACACCTTCTAGATTTGGACACCCCTGCTCCAGGAAAAAGACTTTGACTATTTGCCCTATCCATGCCCCTCATGATTTCATAAACTTCTGCAAGGTCACATCTCATCCTCTGACGTTGCAGGTAAAATAGCCCCAGCCTATTCAGCCTCTCCCTATAGCTCAAACCCTTCAACCCTGGCAACATCCAAATCTTTGCTGAACCTTGTATTTTCTGAACCCTTTTAAATTTCTCAACATCTTTCCTGTAGGAGGGAGACTAGAATTGCACATAATATTCAAAAAGGGGCCAAAGCAATTTCCTGTACAGCAGCAATATCACCTCCCAACTCCTATACTTAATGCACTAACCAATAAAGACAAGCATACCAAACACCTTCTTCATCATCCTGTCTACCTGCAACTCTGCTTTCAAGGAACTATGAACCATTACTCCAAGGTCCCTTTCTTTGGCAACACTCCTCTGGACCCTACCATAAGTGAATAAGTCCTGCCCTGATTTACAGTATAAGCACATTTTTCACAATTCTTGAAGGAACACTCTGTTATATAATTTGAAAACTATGGAATTGTTGGGGTATGTCATGTGATCTCCCTTAATGGCAATTCTTCTGAGGCTACTGACAAGCATCTGACTTAATCACAAGTGTGTGTGTGTGTGTGTGTGTGATATTCCAAAAAAATGAATGAAAAGTTTTGCTGCCTGAAGTTTGGACTCTGTGCAATTGTGTCAATTTTTTCTAAGAGGAGACACAGCAGACTCAGAATATGAACAGATGCTGTTGGACCTTCTGAATTTCTCCAACATATTGTTTATTTTCCAAATTTCTGGCATCTGCAATGTTTTGCTTTCATTACTTGTAAATTGAAAGATGAAATTGCTAGTGCATTTTGTATTTCCTTTAATTTTAATTTCTATTAAAGACAGCTCTTTTGTTATAGTTTTCAGTTGGAGAGTGACGGAACTCCTATAGAGTTTAAGGGATAGTTTTACTTTCTATTCTGTTTTCTGTCAATGTCCTCGATGATGTCGATTTAGCCTATGCCAAGCCAATTTCTGCATATTATAAAGAATTTGACTCAAATATTAAAAATGGTGGTTACCTGATATAAGAAGTAAAGATAATAGGAAGCAGGGTTCAGAGTGTGGTGCTGAAAAAGCACAGCAGGTCAGGTAACATCTGAGGAGCAGGAAAATTGACATTTTGGGCAAAAGCCCTTCATCAGGAATAAGAAGAAGCAGTCAATTTGATGTTATCATTGAGACTTATAGCTTCTGCACATTCTACACACTGTTGAGACATGTTGATACAAGCAAATGTAATTTCCTTCACTCGCCATTTTAAATCATTAAACAGATGTGTGCAGAAGAGGGAGCACTGCTTTACTCTCACTTCTAGTTTGCTAAAATTTATCAACAGGAAAATATTCCAGAACCACAGTAAAAGTGCTAACGTATTTTATACCTGAGCACTTCCATCCATAAAATTAACAAGTAGCAGAGTATAAACACTAAAAGGAGAAAGTGAGGTCTGCAGATGCTGGAGATCAGAGCCGAAAATGTGTTGCTGGAACAGCACAACAGGTCAGGCAGCATCCAGGGAACAGGAGAATAGACGTTTCGGGCATAAGCCCTTCTTCAGGAAGGGCTTATGCCCGAAATGTCGATTCTCCTGTTCCCCGGATGCTGCCTGACCTGCTGCGCTGTTCCAGCAACACATTTTCGGCTATAAACACTAAAAGTAACACGTGACTATCTTTAAAGACAATAAATGTAGATTTAATATAGCATTCAACTGACAGATAAACAGTAGCTTCCAACTTGTGATTTGTGACATAATTTGATTTTTTGTGATAAACGTTCGTTGTATATTGCCCTCATATTTGATTTATAAGTTCAAATGTTGTATTAGGAACAGAAAGTTACTGGATGCATAGTGATTGTGAATTTCCTCAGAGCTGCTCCTTGTTCTTTATCATAACTTTGCCAAACGTATGGCTGGACTTTCCGAGAAATGGCAATCTCATGCATGTTGCCACAATGTCCCTTTTTTTTGTGAAAGGAGAGAACTCCACATTTCTGAGAGACGATTCTGATCAGTACTCCTTCAAAAACGTGGAACTGTATTTTCATTGGACAGTTCTCTCATAGTGGAGCAGAATACTACAACAAAGGCAATCATAGTCCTCTTTCACTCAGCTATCATATGTTGAAAAATGAAGGTCTGGAATCACAAACAGCCATTTTGATAGCTGCAGCCAAATACTAAGTACATAATGTAAGCATGATGTCAGGGTTCCAGGAGGTAAAGGGTTAAGATGCCAGGAAAATAAGATGCCAACTGGGTACTATGCTTGGATGCCAGGGTGTAAGGGGTCAAGTGAGTAGGGTGAAAGGCAGCGAGGAGGTTAGTTAGTGATGCTGTGTTTAGATAGGTCAGGGTGGGTAGGAGAAATCTTGAGTCCAATGGTGGAAGTGGAGTGTTGGGTTATAGGGGAGGTTGGGTCTGATGGCGAGGGATAAGAAGGGTTGTATCCTGAAAAGGTAGAGTCACAGGTAATGAGGTAAGTAGGGGATTAGTAGCATAGTTGCTCAGGAGTTACACTATGTACTTAATAGTCTAACATTTCCAAAGAAACTATGCATTTAATTTAATCAAAAACTTGCAAAAACTCTGATTTGAATAAACTCTTTGGAGGGTTCTAAGGTTACAGGAATTTCCCAGGCAATTCTTTGGAGCCTGTTGTGATGGTGTTTCTGCAAGGAACACATCCGCAATTCTGATCTGAATAATGACTGTCATTCCATCAAAAAATCTGGACCATTGTTTACACACTTACAGCAAAGTCACGACAATGGCAAAGTAAGTCTGAGGAAATTCCTGACAAAAATCTTCTTGACACAAACCTAGTTATCCCAGGAATGTGACTTGAAAGAAGTTATGGGATTTGCGTATTAATGAATCGAAACCTGCAGCCCATTCTAAAAGATGAAAAACTTAACAGCAATCTAGGATTGTTCAATATATTACATCGGTATATGACACTCTGATCTTTTGCTATAAATTCTGTGCCCTATGATCCTACATCACTTGTTCCCTGATGAAGGAGCAGTGCTCCAAAAGCTTGTACTTTCAAATAAACCTGTTGGACTATAATCTGATGCTGTGTGATTTTTAACTCTGTAACTTCATTCAGACTTGCGCTCATTATTGACAAAGCTATAAATTTCACTACCATTTAGGAGTAAGTCAATTTCATCCAACTGGCAATTTCTTAACAACTCTTATTGCCACTACCGTAGATAAAAAAATCACACTCCAATTACATTTTGTACACTTATCCTATTCATTCACACTTTAGATTTCACTGTCCCCTCTGGTGGCAAAAGAGCTTGAGTAGCTCCTGTGTCTCTTAATAAACTTCTGGTTTTATGTGTATCTTTTGCTGATAAAGTGTTTTTTTTGACAAAAACCGTTTTACCTCTCAGCTGATTGACGTGATGGAACCCAAACAGAGCAGTGAGCAGGGTATTGCTAATCAACTGTTGCTTGATAATACTGTTAATGGTACTGTCTATTACTTTACTAATGGTCAAGAATAGACTGATGGGGAAATAATTAGACTGTTTGGATTTGCCCACTTTTTATGTATAGGACATACCTGGGCAACTTTTCACATTGGCATGTTGATATCGATGTTGTAGCTGTTCTGGAACAGTTTGGCTAGGGGTGCAGCAAACTCCAGAACACAAGTCTTCAATGCTACTGTCAGATTGCAAATTCCAATGTTTCCAATTGTTTTTTGATATCACATGGAGAGAACCAAATTGGCTAAAGAATTGTTTTACTGATGTTGGCGACCACTGGAGAAAGCTGAGATGGATCATCTGTTCAGCACTTCTGGCTGAAGGCTGTTACAAATTATTCAGACTTATCATTTGCACTGATGGGCTGTGCACCCCAACATCGAGGATTGGATATTTATGGAGCTTTATCCTCTATTGAGTTGTTTAGTGTCCATTTTGAAGCAATGTTTGCAAGCATACCTCTTCAGGAATGAAGTAAAATAGTCTTTGATTGTCTGTCCATTGATTACACTGCAGGGTCCATACAATTGTGAAATCAATCATGCAGGACATCATGTTCAAAGTTTAAGATAATCAGGAGGAGATAATTTGAAACAGCAATTATCAAAGCAATACTGATTGACTAAAAATAAAGATGTGTGCAACAATAACAAAAGAATTGTTGAAAGTTAGAGATGATAGATGAACCACCTTTTCCCAACAAGCTTTGCCTTGTCTCCTTATATTAGGGTACTCAAAACATTTGAAGCTTATTAAAAATATTCAACTCTGGGCTGAATGAATTAAAATGAGATGGTAATTCTATTTTCTAACAGTTCGGCAAAAATTATATGCAGGTGGGCATTTATAAATGAACAGATTTGTTAACTGCTCAAATCCCCATCCTTTCCATGTTAACTTCCAAAACTTTAAGTGAACAAGGTGCCCATGAAACACAGATGGAGATTCATAAATGCATGTAAGTTACAGCCTTTTAATAGCAATATCATCTTGATGTAGTTTTACCCAAGAAGAAGACAATTTCCCCATAATGCAAAGAACTGCTCAGTGGCTGTGATGAAGACAGAACTATTCCTTGTGGCAAATATGAAACCTTCTGTTGTGATGCCAACAGGAGCAGGAATTACTCTCAGCTTGACAAGCAACCTTATGCCTTCCAATTCCAACAACTCCTGCCAATTAAATGCCTTCTCCTTTCCTCACCATAGCCAAAGTCTTCTCCCACTAGTTCAGTGGAAACTGGCAAATGAAAAATAGAATGGGTGACTATATCCAGGAGACTAAAATCAGTGTGGCTCCCTCCTGCCTCTGCAGGACTGGAAATTGACTTGTTGGAGTGGCAGAATCCTGCACTGCATTTAAATTCACAGCTGGGTTTTGTTTTCAGAATGTTGTCACATTTTGTAGGGCACACATTCTGTAAATTAAATTATTGCAATATAAAACAAATACAATAATTCCTAATGACAAACACAGAGTTAAATGGGTTTGATCTGACAATATATTAATGAATTTTTGTTGTCCTTTTGTAAAAATCAGTCAAATTGCTGTCACTTTTATTTAAGTTAGTTCTTACAATGAGTATAAATCATCCAGTGATAAAGCATGCTACAGAATGAACTATTGTGCACAACTGTAGGAATACATCAGTTGTACAATGTTTGAAGTTTATTACAACTTTGAGTGCTATATACTGATTTAAAGACTACCCAAGTATCCAACAATAATGCAATTCTGAATTGTAGGACATTTTACAACATCAAATAAACAAATGAAAGCAAGCTGTTTTTTGTAAAAATTGATCACATATTTGAAGGAGACATTTTTTCATTGAAATATTTGTGTCTGCACAATTATTCAATTTTTGAATAATTGTCAACCATCATAATTTTACATTAAATTTGGAACTGTTTTATAGTTAAAAAAGGTAATCCATACTGGTTGGATGTCAGCACCAACATCCTAAAGTGGGCAAAAAAATAATTAAAATACAATTAGGCAATAAAACTGTTTCCAAAACATGATACTTCAGCTAAAATAAACCCACTGGACTCATTTAGGGGAGGTGCTTGTCCAGTGTTTATTGTTGGATTGTTAATTGTTAATTCACAAACCCAAGTAAAGTGCTGAGGATTCAGGTTCAAATGCTGCCATCATAGACGGTAGAATTTGAAAACAATAAAAATCTGGAACTAAGAGCCCAACAATGACCGTAAATTCATTGTCGATTGTTAGAAAACTCCATCTGGTTCACTAATGTCCTTTTGGGAAGGAAACCACCACCATTACCTAGTCTGGCCTACATGATATGCCAGGTCCACAACTATGTAGTTGACTGTTAGCTTCTCTCTGAAATGTGTAACAAGTGCAAGCTTAGCCAGAGACATGCTCATCTAGTGAATGAATTAAAAATTGAACATGACGAGCTCAGACACATCTTCTGGGTGAAGCAGCCATTTATCTGCACTTCATTCTGTTTAGTCTACTGAATATGCTGCTTGTGTTGGGCTGGGTGATGTCTTTGCTGAATACCTCTGCTCTTTCCATAAAAATAACATTAAGCTTACATTTGTCTGCCATTTCCAACATTCAACAATGAATTCATGGTCATCATTGGATTCTTAGTTCCAAATTTCAATACACCATGTTCCCACGGCAACATTTCTCTCAGACCTGCTACACTGCTGCAGTGAAGCTCAATGTAAGGTGGAAGAACCAACACCTCATTTTCGCCTGGGTACCTTACAGCCTTCAGGATGCAACATGGAGTTGAGCAATTTTAGAATATGAATACCCTCTCTGTGTTCAATATCCTTTTCCCTCACCTTTAGATCCTGTCCAGATAGGTTGCTCCCAGCAGAACCATCCATTTTCAAATATTTATACTTACCTCTAGCACCCTTCCTACCGTTCATCTCTCTCTCAGTTTATCATCATCGATATCTTTATTTGCCTATCCCTTTTCTCACTCTCTTTCTCTCTCTGGGCCCTGGCTTTATGTGCTTTATGTTGAAACTTTATTGCTGGAACAGCACAGCAGGTCAGGCAGCATCCAGGGAACAGGAGATTCGACGTTTCGGGCACAGGCCCTTCTTCAGGAATCATTTTGTCTTGCTCTGAAGCATTTGATATTGTTCCCATCAGAGATACTTTTCTTTAGTACTCAGTCTAAATATTAAATTTTAATTCTTAATTTAAAATATCCATGGGTTATAAATAAGTGAATCAAGACACAATCTGATTCACTTATTTATAACCCATGGATATTTTAAATTAAGAATTAAAATTTAATATTTAGACTGAGTACTAAAGAAAAGTATCTCTGATGGGAACAATATCAAATGCTTCAGAGCAAGACAAAATGATTCCTGAAGAAGGGCCTGTGCCCGAAACGTCGAATCTCCTGTTCCCTGGATGCTGCCTGACCTGCTGTGCTGTTCCAGCAATAAAGTTTCAACTTTGATCTCCAGCATCTGCAGACCTCACTTTCTCCTTTATGTGCTTTATTCACTACCCTTCCTTATTCATCTTAAACATAAATATCACCCTTTCCCAGCTTTTTACAATTCTGACACATTTTACCTCCTTAATATTAGTGCTATTAACTCCTTACCAGATTGTGTCTTGATTCACTTATTTATAACCCATGGATATTTTAAATTAAGAATTAAAATTTAATATTTAGACTGAGTACTAAAGAAAAGTATCTCTGATGGGAACAATATCAAATGCTTCAGAGCAAGACAAAATGATTCCTGAAGAAGGGCCTGTGCCCGAAACGTCGAATCTCCTGTTCCCTGGATGCTGCCTGACCTGCTGTGCTGTTCCAGCAATAAAGTTTCAACTTTGATCTCCAGCATCTGCAGACCTCACTTTCTCCTTTATGTGCTTTATTCACTACCCTTCCTTATTCATCTTAAACATAAATATCACCCTTTCCCAGCTTTTTACAATTCTGACACAAGGTCACTGGACTCGAAATGTTAACTCTGTTTTTCTCTCTACAGATGCTGCTAGACCTGCTGGGTTTCTGCAGCACTTTCAAGCAGAGTTCTCCCTTAGTTATCTCTATGATGGATAATACTTTGAAAATTCTGAAGTTTCTGTGTCAGTTAAAAAGTTAGAAAGCACATTTTACCTCCTTAATATTAGTGCTATTAACTCCTTACCAGATTGTGTCTTGATTCACTTATTTATAACCCATGGATATTTTAAATTAAGAATTAAAATTTAATATTTAGACTGAGTACTAAAGAAAAGTATCTCTGATGGGAACAATATCAAATGCTTCAGAGCAAGACAAAATGCCCATATTAGGGAGGTTTTAACATTGATTTCAGAAGCCATGAAGTTTCATACTTTCAGATCATCTCAGGCAAATGAATCTCCTGCTGATTACCTCCTACCATGTGCCTATTAACTGGCTTGTCAGCTCTCATCCACATTACTGGAAGGAGAAAGAAGGGAAGTAAGGTGCAAAACATATTTTGGATAGCAGACTTTAAGAAGGAAAGAAAATGCCTGGGAAGAAATCATAGCAAGATATGAAATGTAGTTAAAGGAATATTAGTTAATTCTGGAATGCAGTGTTAAATTACATTGTGTGAGTAGGCAAGTGAGCAATGACTCCAAGTAAAAATAGGTTCATTTCAGATTTATTTCTTCAAAAATTAAATGATTAATGCATTGAATAGATTTAGAATGGTGAAGATAAAACCCAGAACAACTTTGGAACCAATTAGACGCAGTAATGAGGGACTGTCTTTGGTGTGAGTTTGCTGCCAGCAGGGTGCGGCAGTGTTTCTGTTATCCCTTATAATAAAAGAAACTGGGTGTGATCACTTTGCTGCCACAGGTGACTCTACTATGAACAAAGAGCTTGTGATGGGAAATTGGGAATTTCAGAGTGGGCCTAGCCATACTCAAATAATTGAACAGAGGAACATGGTCAGGGTGAGGGAGTAAAAGGACTCACAGCCATTCCTAAATTCCCAAGATGAAGGTCTCTTCATCAATTAGCAGGGATTTCATTCCTTCAGCACACCAATCCTCTATGTGAGCAATACTTGAGGAGCAGCCATGATGCTTACATTCTCCATCAACCACAGGTGCTACAGCTGTTCATTCCTCCTGAATGATTTGAAGAGTGGGTACTTATTAACAAGGGATGGACACTTCAATATATCCTAAAAATCACCAGGATCATAAGGGTCTGCTGCACTTTACACAACCTGACACTGGTGAGGAAGTCTTGTTATAGTGTTCTATTGCTCTGTGTTTGATTGTGAAATTCTGATAATAGATATATGCTCACTGGGCTTGATTGGTCAAGCCTGATTGTGGTCTCAGGCAAAGTAAACACCACAAAAACTGCTAGTAGCTGCGCTGTTAGCATGAGTGCAAACATATTGTAATTGTGGAGATATTTTATAATGCTTGTGGGAAAACCTGTTGCACAATTGGTAATGAAATAGAAATAGAATTAACATGTCAGTCAGATATAAATTTTCATCAGAACTTAAAGGGGCAAGAAAAGGTTTGTTTTATAATTTTGACGGAGGTGGAGGAGGAGCAAGTGGAACATTTGGTGCGGAGGGCCAGTGCAAAAGACGTTGAGGTTGCTAACTGGGGTGCAAGAGAGATAGAGATGTAAAATTTCATAGATTAAAGTGTGGAAAGGTGAAAGTGGATTTGCTTGGCTGAGAGCTAAGTAAGACAAGCCACAAACAAGACAAGCCTGTGGGGAAGGACGGAGAAAAGAAATTAAGAAAAATGGAGAGCAGACATCAAATGGGTGGGGTCTAAGTTTGTTGAAATCAAAATTGAGTCCTAGAGTCTGTTAAAGTGCCTAAGTGGAAGCTGATGTGTTGTCAGTTGAGCTTTCCTTGTCTATCATTGGAACATTGCAGCAGGCCGTGGGCAGAAACGTTAAAATGAGAGCAAGGTCATTTATTGAAATAGTGAAAAATTATCCATTTTAATAAATTTTCTGATCTGTCCAATTCAATATGAATTAGTGATTCAAGGTACAAGGTGACAGAATCCCTACCATAAAGTAAGTGTGATGGCCATGCTGACTCCGGGCATTATCAAAGACTTAGATATTTTGATGCATTGCGAAAGGGCTTAGGATGTTACCTCTTTGATTTGTATGAACTGGATATTGATACATTCCACTGATGTCTCTTGTATAAGAGGCTTTCGCTATTTATTTAACGCCGATTCAAGTATTAGTTAAACATTGAAGTAAGTAAGACTGCATTATTAAATATATTCAAGGTGATGGAGATTTTTATTCAGTAAGGGAATCAAGGATAGTGTGAGAAAGGCAGGAAAGTGGAGTTGAAGATGATCAGATCAGCCATGATCTCATTGAGTGGCAGAGCAGACTTTGGTGGGCAGCATTGCCTGCTTCCACTATTATGTATAATGGTTTTAAATAATTTCATCCATGCCTTCTGTGGAAGTTAATGTGTCTTTAAATTGCTGCAATTTAGGAAGGTTCATGTGCACTGAATCAATTTATTTGCAGACATATTTTGAAAAGTATATATAAAATAAGTCACCATTGCAATAATGCACTTATTTGAGAAGTGTTGAAATAGTATTGTTGAGAATTTATGCAATTTACTTCATTAGTTATTGTGCATGCATCAAACAGGACAACACATTAATTAACACACTAAAGTAGATGAATTAGGCAGTTGTATATCTAAGTTTATTTTCAAATTTTAACACATTGGAAGCACAGCAAAGAGAAGGGGCAGTAAAATATGTCTATATTCATTCTTTTCATTCTTGAATAAATATCATTAAATATTTTGTGGTCATTACTATCTCAAATAATGCCCCAAATACGTCAAAGCCACATAAGTGAACTTATTTTGCTTTAGTTAAATGTCACCCTCTGCGTCATTAGCCAGTATAGCAGCAGTGTTCCATTCATGTTCATGAACAGCATCTTATGATTTACGCTGATCAAATTAACATATTTCCCTCAAGACCCTAATTAAGAGCATCAGGACACGAACTGCATCCTCCAATGTGTGAAAGAAAATAACTGACTGCATTGATCTCATCTATAAATGAAAGAAAGAATGAATGATGAATGATTTATTTATTATCACCTATATAAATATGAACACCATGGAGTTAAAGGAGCTTTCATTTATTAGTCACTTTTCAGTTAACACATGTTTAAGAGGTCTGCCCACAAAGCACAAGCTCAGTACTCTTGGTGAAAGAAGTCAACCAATGTTGTTTGAACACTATATAGCTAAAAATAAAATCAATGATAAATTTCCTGTTTGTGTCCCGAGCATTATTGGTCAGTGATGTTAAGTTGTTGTTCTACACTGACCACTGCCTCCTGCTGGCTGGTTGTCATTGACAAAAAGACCAATGGATTAGCAAGGGAACATCGAAGCTGAATGTGAAACATTTGACCTTGGAAAACATTGTGGAATTCAAAAGAGATTACACAGGTTGGAAAACTGTGACACCCCTCTTTGAGTGTCTGGCAAACTGGTGTGAAACAATCAAGGGGAACATCAAAATGTCCTACATCCTCAAAAATGTTCAGAAAGCAAGAGACAGATGGGGGAAACTGTTCAAATTCCAGAAAAGTATGCAGGACGTCCTCCTGCTGCAGGCGACAGGATGTGATGTCAAGAAGGATCTTCAGGAGGTGAACAGCCAGCAAGGCTCACTCATTGTGTCAGAGGATCTGATAATCTCCCGATCCAGGGTCCACTCCGTGGAACAGGATGAGATATGCTCGCATTTCTCATAGAAGGTGTACAGGGAGAACTCTGTGATCAACAGCAAGGAAGAAGATAGCTCAGAAACATCATCTCAGTCTGACTTCCTCAATAGGAGTGAAAGTAACAGTAGTTGTTATGGGGGCTTTAACTTTCCAAATATTGGCTGGAAATGCTATGATTGGAGTACTTTAGATGAGTCCGTTTTTGTCCAGCATGTGCAGGAGGGTTTCCTGACACAGTATGTAGATAGGTCAACAAGAAATGCTGTCACATTGGATTTGGTACTAGGTAATGAACCAGGCTAGGTGTTAGATTTGGAAGGTAGATGAGCACTTTGGTGATAGTGACCATAGTTTAGTTACTTTTACTTTAGCGTTGGAAAGGGATAGGTTTATACCACAGAACAAGAGTTATAACTGGGGGAAAGGCAATTATGAGGAGATTAGGCAAGATTTAGGATGCATAGGATAGGGAAGGAAACTGCAGGGTATGGACACTCTTGAAA
Organism: Chiloscyllium plagiosum; assembly: GCF_037043375.1. NCBI lineage: Eukaryota > Metazoa > Chordata > Chondrichthyes > Orectolobiformes > Hemiscylliidae > Chiloscyllium > Chiloscyllium plagiosum. Next base: position 56,955,394 of record NW_028270143.1, read on the forward strand.
TGTGGAGCTTATTCAAGGAACAGCTACTGCATGTCCTTGATAAGTATGTACCTGTCAGGCAGGGAGGGAATGGTCAAGTGAAGGAGCAATAGTTCACTAAAGAAGTTGAATCTCTTGTCAAGAGGAAGAGGAAGGCTTATGTAAAGGCTCAGTTGGAGCACTTGAGTTACAGGTTAGCCAGGAAATACCTAAAGAGAGCGCTAAGAAAAGCAAGGAGGGGACATGAAAAGTCTTTGGCAGGTAGGATTAAGGAAAATTCTAAAGCTTTCTATCGGTATGTCAGGAATTAAAGAATGACTAGACTAAGATTAGGGCCAATCAAGAACAGTAGTGGGAAGTTGTGCGTGGAGTCCAAGGAGATGGGGAGGTGCCAAATGAATATTTTTCATTAGTATTCACACTGGAAAAAGACAATATTGTCGAGGAGAAAACTGAGATACAGGCTATTAGACTAGACGGGATTAACGTTCATAAGGAGGTGTTAGCAATTCTGGAAAGTGTGAAAATACCTAAGTCCCCTGGGCCAGATGGGATTTATCCTTGGATTCTCTGGGAAGCTAGGGAGGAGATTGCAAAGCCTTTGGCTTTGATCTTTATGTCGTCATTGTCTGCAGGAAAAGTGCCAGAAGACTGGAGGATACCAAATGTTGTCCCCTTGTTCAAGAAGGAGAATAGAAACAACCCTGGTAATTATAGACCAGTGAGCCTTCCTTCGCTTGTAGGTAATGTGTTGGTAAGGATTATAAGAGCTAGGATTTATAATCATCTAGAAAGGAATAAGTTAGGGATAGTCAACACGGTTTTGTGAAGGATAGGTCGTGACTCACAAACCTTATTGAGTTCTTTGAAAAGGTGACCAAACAGTTAGATGAGGGTAAAGCAGTTGATGTGATGTACATGTATTTCAATGAAGCATTTGTTATGGTTCTCCATGGTAGGCTATTGCAGAAAATACAGAGGCATGGGATTGAACATGATTTAGCAGTTTCGATCAGAAATTGGCAAGCTGCAAGAAGACAGAGGGTGGTGGTTGATGGGAAATGTTCATCGTGGAGTTCAGTTATGAGTGGTGTACTGCAAGGATCTATTTTGGGGCCACTGCTGTTTGTCATTTGTCATTTTTATAAATAACCTGGATGAGGGTGTAGAAGAATGGGTACATTTGCAGATGACGCTAATGTCAGTGGAGTTGTAGATAGTGTGGAAGGATATTGCAGATTACAGTGGGACATAGATATGCTGCAGAGCTGGGCTGAGAGGTGGCAAATGGAGTTTAATACAGAAAAGTGTTAGGTGCTTCCCTTTGAAAGGAGTAACAGGAATGCAAAGTATTGGGCTCATGTTAAGATTCTTTGTAGTGTGGGTGAACAGAGAGATCTTGGTGTCCATGTGCATAGATCCCTGAAAGTTGCCACTCAGGTTGATAGGGTTATTAAGAAGATGTACAGTGTGTTAGCTTTTATTGGTAGAGGGATTGTGTTTCAGAGCCATGAGATCATGTTCCAGCTGTATAAAACTCTGGTGTCGCTGCACTTGGACTATTCCGTACAGTTCTGGTTGCCGCATTCTGGGAGCGATGTGGAAGCATTGGATAGGATGCAAAGGAGATTCACCATGATGTTGCCTGTTGTGGAGGGAAGGTCATATGAGGAAAGGCTGAGGGACTTGAGACTGTTTTCATTAGAGAGAAGAAGCTTAAGAGGTGACTTAATTGAGACATACAAGATCAGATGATTAGCTAGGGTAGACAGTGAAAGCCTTTTTCCTCAGATGGTGATAGCCAGCACAAGGGGAAATAGCTTTTAATTGTGGGGTGATAGATATAGGACAGATATCAGAGGTAGGCTCTTTACACAGAGATGAGTAAGGGCATGGAATGCCTTGCCTGCAACAATAGTAGACTTGCCAACTTTAAGAGCATTTAAATGGTCATTGCATAAATATATGGATGATAATGGAATAGTGTAGGTTAGATGGGCTTCAGATTGGTTTCAAAGGTCGGCACAACATTGGGGGCTGAAGAGCCTGTACTGTGCTGTTATGTTCTATGTTATACATCCTGTGTATTAGCAAATGCTTTTATGCCAGACGTTTGACACAAAGTCCACGGACATTGCGGCCTCCCAGTTGTTCCTGTCCTCCATCATGGAAGTCTTAGACAACAGTATGTAGGAGAGGGTGGAGCAGCCATTATCTCTGGAAGAGCTGATGAGGACCTCAAGTCCTTTGAGAAGAGTAAACCTCCCAGAAGTGTTGGCTTTCTGGCCAAGTTGTGTTCAGCTCTGTAAGACTTAATTAGCTAGAATCTTTTGGAGATGCATGACTATATACTTCTGGCAAGTAGGTTGCATGCCCTCATCTACAAGTGGAAGGGGGAAAAGGAGGAAATCTGAAATTGGCTATCAGTCTCACTGCTAAATGCAGATTACAAAATCTTGTCCAAGTTTATTACCAACTAGGTCCAGTCTGCCCTGCGACTTGTGACAATATTATGGCTTTAAGAGGTGTATTTCGCCCTTTGTTTTAAATTAAGAAAGGTTGAGACAGAGGTATTGAGCAGTCTGTTCCAAGCCAATAAAGTAATAGCTTATGAGGTCTTAGAGTTTGCTTTTTTTAAGTTGGAATAATAGAAGCAGCCTGAGTGGGTGGTCAAACTCCCACAGAACCTAGATTTTAGTTTTAGTTTTTCAGTCACAGTTGCTGGAGACTTGAAGCTAGATGTTGAAACTATTATCCTCTCCCTGTTACTGCTAAAAAACTTGGGTTCTCTTCCTCCTGCTAGAAATGCATGTGAGACAATCTACTCTACTGTATTGCCTTTGCCAAGGGTATGTTCATGAGATGTTGTTATATTGGAACAGTTGCTGCTTAGTAATTAAGCAATCTGCAATCTATCTATAGTCCACTGTATCCTTTGACAATCCTCCTCAATATCTACAAATCTGCCAATTTTGGTGTCATCCACAAACTTACTAATGAAACCACCTACATTTTCCTCCAGATTATTTTTATATATATACTATAAACAACAAAGGTCCCATCACTGACTTTGGAACACCACTAGTTACTGATCTCCATTCCAAAAAGCACCCATCTACCGCTATTCTTGGTCTTCTGTGACCCAGCTTAGTGTCATCTGCAAATTTGAAGATTTCCAGATTTACCACACTCTTGGCAAAGGCAATGCAACTGTGACTGAAAAACTAAAACTAAAATCCAGATTCTGTGGGAGCTTGACCCCACCCATTCAGATTGTTTCTATTATTCCAAAAAAACCTCATAGACACACTTCACAAATTGCTCCCTGTCCAAACCTCTGACACTAAATGAGTCCCAGTCAATATGGGGGAAGTTAAAATCACCCAGTTCAACAACACTATTATTTTCACGTCTTTCCAGAATCTGACTACATATCTCTTCTTGTATCTCCCGCTGGCAGCTGGGAGGTCTGTAGTCCAATCCCAGCATTGTCACTGCATCCTTCCTATTCCTGAGCTCTACCTATAATGCTTCACTGCAAGATCCCTGCAGGGTGTCCTCCCTCAACACAACTGTGATATTCTCCCTGACCAGTAATGCAACTCCCCCACCGAGACTCTTAGAGTACTAGAATCAGTCAGCACAGAAACTGACTCTTCTATCCAACTATCCAATCATAATCCCAAACTAAACTATTCCCATCTGGCTGCACTTGGCCCATATCCCTCCAAACATGTACTTATCTGAATGATTTTTTTTAAACGTTATAACTGTACCCACATCCACCACTTCCTCTGGAAGTTCATTCCATACACAAAACACTGTCTGTGTAAAAACAAATTACCCCTCATGTCTTTTTTAAATCTTCTGTCTCTTAATTTGAAAATATGTCTTGAAATCCACCAACCTAGGGAAAAGACATTTGACATTCACCTTATCCATACCCCTCATGATTTTATAAACCTCGATAAGGTTACCTCTCAAACTCCTACACTTCGTCAAAAAAAATCCCAGACTATCCAGCTCGAGTCTCATTTGCCAGCATTTGGCCCATATCCCTCCTACCCTTCCTTTTCATACACACATCCAGATACCTTTTAAATTTTGTAATTATACCAGCCTCCACCACTTCTTCAGGCAGCTCATTCCATACATGCACCACCCTCTGTGTGAAAAGGTTACTCCTCAGATCCTTATCTTCTCCTTTTGATTCAACCTGTGTCTTTGTGGTCTTGTTACCACATAGTCAGGAAAAGGAGGGGGTGGATGCTGTCGACTTATTCACTAAGTGGACTGTCAAAGTCATTTGGCAGAATACCTCATCACCAGAGCTCCCCAACAAGCACCAAGACAAGACTTGGCTGATGGTGAGAAAGACACTGTCAGTCAGATTCTTCATGCACACCTGGTGTCTGTGTACCACCACATGCTGCCCTCAAAGCAGCTGCGGAGGGGTTGAGACTGTCACGCATCTTCTTCTGGAAGGTGCCTTTGCAAAGGAAGTCTGCAAAGAGATGCAGTGGTTTTGTGTCAAGGTTTGACCTGAGCAGCTCCGCGATGTAGGACTCTGTACTCGATGGGCTGTTCCCCAGGATGCACTTTGAGACAAGTATCAACTGCTCCTGGAGGACCATCAACTTAGTGAAAGACATTCTTTGGTCTGCCCAAAACTTCTTGGTCTTCCAGAGCAAAGAGTTGACCCTGGCAGAGTGATGCAGACTAGCACATTCCAAGGTCCAGGACCATGTGCTGAGGGACACACTAAAATTCAGGGCAGCTGTTGCCAAGGCACCGTGGGGAAAGACCACTGTCTAAATTCTTTTGGCCAAAGTATAATTAAGTTTTCAGACCCCCCTCGTTGTCTCAAATGTATTTTTTTCTTTCTGCACGAGGTAAAAATACCCTTGTTATTTGCAACTGCAAGGTAGCTCTGGAGGATATACAATTCCAACGTATCATTTGTGTTTCGTTTTTCTCATTGGAAAGATTTTACAAAACAGAATGTGAACCTTTTTGTATAGCAATTATACCTGCATTATTTTTGTGAAGAAAGATTATTCTTGCATTAAAAAGATCAAATAGAATATGACTCACCGTGATGCTCCTTTGAAGGGATCATGATCTACTTACAGCTTAGGTGATGGATTATTTCTTCTGTCATTGGTAGAACTGTGTGTTTTTGCAGATTATTACTATTTAGTTATAATTTTGAGGGAATGAAACAAGTCTAGAGCAGCATTGTATGATCAGCAGCTGATTCTTCACCAGGTTGAATTTCTACTGAAATTCACAGAATGATCTTTCCGGTTCCTTTGCATTCTCCTTTCTGAGTTCATCATCACTTTTACTTGAAATTAAAAACCCAAGCAACATTTTCAAAGTCAATGGAAAATTAAAACTGACATCATGGACATTTAGTTGCCAATTTGCCATGAGCTTATTTCACACTGTTGGCCTCAACCAATTTCAGCGCTGAATTGTCAACAGGGAGTTATCTGTCTAGCACTGAATTGTTTTTTTGTTCATTTAAGCGCTTGTGTTGAAGCAAGTTACTTCCAGACACAAGTGTGGCATTCTCAGGAATTAAACGTAACTGAAAACACAAAGAGAAGCCAAACAGAAGGACAGCTACTGGAAGAGGTGGGCCGGAAAGGGGAAAGGCTTCTCAGCAGGATATAACTTCCACAGAGAGTTTTCAGGGAGTAATTCCCTCACTTGAAATTCATGGAGGGCCAATGGGTGAACTGTTTTTGAAGTTGAACTGAAACCCATCAAATCTACAGACACAACTGCAACACCAAAATAGGACAATAGGACAGATTTCTTAATGGCTGTCAAGGTGCCTGTGACTCTTAACCTTTATCCATTAGGTTACGGTACTGCTGGAGATATAGAGATAATGCAATTTGCTGCATAAGAAAGATCACTGAAAAAGAAAAGCACATTTATTTAATTGTTTCCTGGTAGAGACAAGCATTGAGCCAGAAGTTTTCCTCAGATTGTAGTCCTCCTTGTAGTGAAGAATGAGATTGATTGATTGTGTTGCTTTGTGTGGGCCTTCCTGAACCAAAACAAATTTGTTTCCTTTTGAGTGACCACAATGAATGCATCATGTAGGTGAATTCTGGATTCATGTAGGTGAATGCCCAGGATCTGTCAGTGTACAGCTGGTAGTTATGGCACAGTAATAGCACTCTGACCTCTGACACAGAAGGTTAAGGTGCACTAAAGTCCCATTCCAGGATTTGATCAGATAAAATCTAGGCTGATGTATCAATGCAGTACTGAAAGACTGCTTTACTGTTGGAGGTGTTGTCTTTTGGGTGAGATGTGATGCCAACAACCAATAACCTGTCTGCCCTCTCTAATGGATGTGAATTAGGAAGAACAGAGAAGTTACCAAAGTTGCCTGGGTAAACATTTGTCAATCAAATGACAAAACAAATCCTTATCACATTGCTGTTTATGCATTTCACTGTGGCCAAAGTCTGTTCTGTTTGCAAAATTACAAAAGTAATCCAACTTCAAAAGTACCCCATTCACAGTAAAGCACTTGAGATATCCAGTGCTTGTGAAAAACATTGTTATGAATGCATGTTTTTGTCATGATTCCTTTATTTTATGGAGATTTTCTATGCAACCTGGAGTTGACCCATGCCACCAAGTTTTAACTATCTCCCGGGCAATTAGTTTTACCCACCATTGAACTGGCTCATGGTCTAGTGTAGAAACTACGCAGACAGGTACAGTAGTTACACAATGAGATCTATACTGCCACAAGAAATGTCATAGAGTATACCATATTGTCACCCTTATGTTTCAACGATTGTCCTTAGTGTTAAACCATTTGAAATGTCAGTTCTGTTTCTCTCCCTGCATGTGCTGCCAAGCATGCTGAGTTTCTCCAGCACTTTCTGTGTTTATGTACTTAATATGTCATTGCATCAATAGCCTCACAAGAAACAGGTAAATTTTTAGACTACTTTTTAAGGTAAAATTTATTACACGATTACTACTTTTAAAGGGCCGATATTCATGCCCGTCAAAATTCATACTGTATCATTAGCAGAAGACCAGTTTATCTCATAACAAATAAAGGGAAAAAAAATTGTGGTAATAATGAAAACCTGGACCAGAGCACCACAGCTAGCAGACTGGAAGACTAGGAATGGAGCAGAACAACTGGCAGACTGGAAAGCTGGAGCGGGATGTGACGGCTGGCATACTGACTCATAAACATTGGCCTGTTATCTGTGAAGAACTAGAGTCTACTTTTACATGCAATATATGGAAAATTCCAGATTATTTGGCTGAAAATAGGGGTGTGACTTTTACATGAGATCAACTATTACTCGAGTATATACGGTATATGTCTTGGATGCAATGTAACTAGCTATAAGTATGATGTACTAAATATTTACTATTTAACTAAGACAGATACCATCTTCTACCTTTAAGATACATGTGTGCATCCTTCCTCACATAGTGTCAATATCTAGATTAATGCGAGCAAGGGGGACTTTTAAAAATAAATTCACTCCTGGAATGTGGGTGTCACTGGCTGGACTCGCATTTATTGCCCATCCCTAGTTATCCTTGAAAAATTGTGGTGAGCTACCTTTTCGAACTGCTGCAGTCCATGTGTTGCAGGTACACCCAAAATTCATAGAAAGAACCTATTGGGGGCATCCAAGATGATTGCAACAGAACTAACACATACAAGGTGCTGGCAGTGCTGGTATACAATTTTATAATGGGGGCTGAGAGGAAACCCTATTGGTGTATTTCTCAAATTGTACAAAACTAGAATCTATGAAAAAGCAGAGAGATTTAGAAGTCCAAGTACAGGAATTAATAAAAGCTCGTGAACAGGCACAAAACAAAAGGCAGGTAGAATGTTGAAATAATTGTTCTAATTGAGCAATGGAACAACCTCAGAGGACTGAATGAGCCGATCCTCCTCCTAAATCCCTACTTCTCTAGAATGAACAATACATATGTATGAGATTAGATAGTTTGGCAACAACTCTGGATGGTTTCTGTGACTGCATTAATAATTTAAAGGTATCTGGTCTTTAAATGATGAAGACAGATTAAAGATCAATAGTTCTGAAGGTACCTGATAGAAACCTTCAATGCTGGCAACATAAGACCATAAGACCATAAGACATAGGAGCGGAAGTAAGGCCATTCGACCCATCGAGTCCACTCCGCCATTCAATCATGGCTTAATTGAACTGAAATTAATGGGAAACCTGGGATAATCCTGTCGAATTTGAAATAAAAATGAAAGGATAACTGACCATTGGTTCAGGTAAAAACTGCACAAAAGAGTAAAGCAACTGTTCATTTTTATCGCTGTTATTCTGATTAAATCAGAAGGTTGCAAATACTGTGAACTGAGGCATTTTCTACTTCAGTGAAGAAATGATTTTCAATTTAAAGGAGAACAAAGGATTTTAGGCAGCTTTCAGTTAATTGCATTAAGTTGTTCACAGGTAGTGCTGTGGTTTTGTGTTGGCTTACACAACTGTGCCAATCTCACACCCATATTGGAAAACTGGACTGAAAATTATTTATTTGACAATGAATGACAAAATTAGTCAGCAAACAGAGTTGTTCCAGAGGGTCAACAACTATTACAATGGGAAATATCATTGCAATACTTCATAATACATGCTGCATGCTACACTGTGCAATGCTAGACAGGCTGCTGCTCACAAGTTCTACAGCCTGGTTATTTGCTCATTTTGGAATTGATATCAAACATCCCCTTGTATTTCCAAGCTGACATCTCATGCAATAAGAATAAGAACATGTGTGCATTAGGATAGTTGCAAAAACTATTCACAGAAATAAGAATATTTTTAAGAGTTTAAAATTGAAGAATTTCCGATTTGGGAGGTGTAACAATCCTCCCAGACTTTATTCATGGAATCCCTACAGTGTGGAACCAGGCCATTAGCCCCAACAAATCCACACCAACTCTCCAAAGAGTAACCCACCCAGACCCATTCCCTTACTACTCTACATTTACCCTTAACCTACACATCCCTGAATACTATGAGAAATTTAGCATGGCCAATTCACCTAACCTGCACATCTTTGGACTGTGGGAGGAAACCAGAGCACCCGGAGGAAGCCCATGCAGACACAGGGAAAATGTGCAAACTCCACATAGACAGTTACCTGGGGCTGGATAGAACACAGGTCCCTGGTGCTAAGAGGCAACAGTGCTAACCACTGAGCCACTGTGCCGCTATCATTTTCTTGAATGCCTATTATCACTTTTGTGTTCTTACCTGTATACAGCACCTACAAGCTATCTTTTATATTAGAATCCCTAAAATGCAGAAAGAGGCTACTAAGCCCATTAAGTTTGCACTGACCCTCTGAAAAATATCCCACCTAGATCCAGCACCCCCCAAACCCCTCATCCCCAGAACCACAGATTTACCATGGCTAATCCACTGAACCTAAATATCTTTGGATTATGGGAGGAAACCGGAACACCAGGAAGAAACCCACAGGGAGAACGTGCAAACTCCACACAGACAGTCACCCAAGACTGCAATTGAATGCAGGTCTCTGGCACTGTGAAGCAGCAGTGCTAACCACTGAGCCACCGTGCTGCCCTATATATCTGATTATTTTCCACATCCGCTTCCCATCTCATTAACTCCACAGGCATCGCAATTTACCAAGTCCCCAGAACCTCCTCATCATCTCCCCCCATCTACAAATGCCTAAGTCTGCCCACCCAGCCCTGGCATTTGAGGTGACCATTCTGATGTTGTTCCACACTGCCAAACTGACCCACACTTCTCCCCCCTCCAAGCCCCACACACAACACCACTATCTTCCTCTTGAAACCAGGGTGATTCTGTCCATGGATTACCACATCTCTCCCCAACTCCATATTTTACCCTTCCCAGCCATGCTTTTCTGCCAGACCCCTTCATAATTGTACTGCTCTCTTTCCCAGCTGCAGTCCCATTGTCTAACCTGTTGAGGATCTGTCCTACGGCAGTAGGTGCACATATTCCCTTTATTCACCCTTTCTCCTTAGTTTCTGCGGATTGATCCAAAGGACTGACCATTATCCATCCATCACCTTGACCTACAGTACTAGACAGCCTCAATCAATATGTGGCTAGCCCTTGAAAGGTGCATTTACAACGCCCTGACCTTATTAGCGCTACTGCCCAGATTTGCTGCAATGGAGCCAATACACAGTAAATATACAATCTGATCTTTCCCAACACTATTACTTTGCACTGCTCAGCTACTACAGGGAGTTTGCGTGTCTATCACATCTTGAGGTTTAACTTAACTCTTCCTTTCATTTTCCTGTCTTCAGACCTTGATAGCATTTTCATTATTACTTACACTACTGAGCTAAGACTTTTTCAGGTTCATATAACCCCCTCCTAACCAAGCAGGTCTGGAACTTACATTTGAACCAAAAACATAACCTTCGAAACTGAAATTAAACTCATGCTTCTTAATGTTTACTTTGTTCACTCATAAAACTCTCTCAGTCTAAATAAATTCAAATTCTCATCCTGGTTTTAAAAAATTATGCCTCCAGAAATACTGACAAGTTAATCATCAAACATTCTTTTGCACACAGACTAGGAGAAAGTGAGCACAGCAGATGCTGGAGATCAGAGTCAAAAAGTATGCCATCAGGAAAGTACAGCAGGTCAGGCAGCATCCAAGGAGCAGGAAAATTGACGTTTCAGGCATAAGCTCTTTATCAGGTCAGATTGTGCATTACAGGTTGGACTCAGCTGTTATTTTGTCTTTTCCAAGTTGGTATTTATGAAAATGTTCACAAGAAAGGACAATGGCTAGATATTCATTCTCGATCTAAGCATAGTATCATTCTGTTTGTGTTAATGCCTTAGATGCGAGTGCAGCAATTTGGTTTGCTGCAGTAAAGTTGCTGCAAGTACTATCTTGTTGGAGTGACACTGCTGGGTGACTTCAGTATTGTTGTTATAGCGGTTCACCATTGAACAAAGAGCAAAGAACAATTAAAATTACAGCACAGGGCAGGCCCTGCGGCCCTCCAAGCCTGCACTGATCCAAATCCTCTATCTAAACCTGTCATCTATTTTCTAACTATCTGTATCCCTCTGCTCCCTGCCCATTCATGTATCTGTCTTGATACATCTTAAATGATGCTATCGTTCCCGCCTCTGCAGCCTCCATTGGCAACTCATTCCAAGCACTCACCAATCTCTGTAAAAAGAATTTTCCACGCATATCTCCCTTAAACTTTTCCCCTCTCACTTTGAACTTATGACCCCTAGTAGTTGATTCTCCCATTCTGGGTAAAAGCTTCTTCCTCTCCACCTCTATACCTCTCATGGTTTTGTGGACTTCAATCAGGTCCCCACTCAATCTTTGTCTTTCTGATTAAAATAATCTTAATCTACTCAATCTCTCTTCATAGCTAGTGCCCTCTGTACCAGGCAACATCCTGGTGAACCTCCTCTGCACTGTTTCTAAAGTATCCACATCCTTCTGGTAATGTGGCAACCAGAACAGTATGCAAATGTTGCCAAACCAAAGTCCTGTACAACTGTAACCTGACCTGCTAACTCTTGTATTCAATACCCTGTCCGATGAAGGAAAGCATGCCGTATGCCTCCTTGACCACTCTATTGACCTGCGCTGCCACCTTCAGGGTACAATGGACCTGAACACCCAGATCTCTCTGTACATCAATTTTCCCCAGGGCTTTTCCATTTACCATATAGTTTGTTCTTGAATTGGATCTTCCAAAAAGCATCACCTCGCATTTGCCTGGATTGAACTCCATTTGCCATTTCTCTGCCCAACTCTCCAGTCTATCTATATTCTGCTGCATTCTCTGACAGTCCCCTTCAATATCTGCTACTCCACCAATCTAATCAGACCACCTACACCTTCCTCCAGATCATTTACATATATCACAAATAACAATGGTCCCAGCACGGATCCCTGTGGAACAGCACTGTCACAGGTCTCCATTTTGAGAAACTCCCTTTCACTACTACTAGCTGTCTCCTGTTGCCCAGCCAGTTCTCTATCCATCTAACTAATACACCTTGGACTCCATGTAACTTCACTTTCTTCATCAGCCTACCATAGGGAACCTTATCAAATGCCTTACTGAAGTCCATGTATATGACATCTACATCCCTTCCCTCATCAACCAACTTTGTCACTTCCTCAAAGAATTCTATTAAGTTGATAAGACGTGACCTTCCCTGCACAAAATCATGTTGACTTTCACTGATAAGCCCATTTCCTTCCAAATGGGGATAGATCCTATTCCTCAATATCTTCTCCAGCAGCTTCCCTACCACTTGCATTAGTCTATAATTACCAGTCTATAATTCCCTGGATTATTCCTGCTGCCCTTCTTAAACAAAGGGACAACATTAGCAATTCTCCAGTCCTTCGGGACCTCACCCGTGTTTAAAGATGCTGCAAAAATATCTGTTAAAGCTATTTCCTCTCTTGCCTCCCTCAGTAACTGGGATAGATCCCACCCAGACCTGGAGACTTGTCCACCTTATTGCCTTTTAGAATACCCAACATTTCCTCCCTCTTTATGCAACTTGACCTAGACTAATCAATCATCTATCCCTAACCTGAACAACCGTCCTGTCCCACTCCTCGCTGAATACCGATGTAGAATATTCATTAAGAATCTCACCCACTTTCTCTGACTTCATGCATAACTTCCCTCCTTTGTCCTTGAGTGGGCCAACTGTCTCTCTAGTTACCCTCTTGCTCCTTATGTCTGAATAAAAGGCTTTGAAATTTTCCTTAACCCTGTTTGCTAAAGATATTTCATGACCCCTTTTAGCCCTCTTAATTCTTCATTTCGGATTGGTCCTACTTTCCTGATATTCTTCCAAAGCTTTGTCTGTTTTCAATCACCTAGACCTTATGTATACTTCCTTTTTTCCTCTTAGCTCATCTCACAATTTCACCATCACTCATTCCTTGGTTTTAGTGATCACTTCATCTTGATCTGTGTCCGATACCACTGTATATTCTTGGCTATGAATTGGCATAATGGTTCATGCTCCAGCAACAATTAAGGCAAGAATTGTGCCAAATTGTTAGAACTTCCAGCAAATTGTTTCACTGTTTTTTCATTTGTTTGTCTATAGCTATGACAGCTGTCAATGTTTCAGGATCCAGCCAAACATATTTTGCTGTCATGATATGGACTGTGTACTTGACGTCTTTATTTTTCATTTTATCTGGTTCAGTTTCAGATTCCTCTGATGGGCTCTGTCTAACAGACTCACTAAATTTTGATTGTGATCAGCAATGGCTTGTTCTATTGTGCCTCCATAACTATACACTAACGGATCATGCAGTGTAGCTTCACTTTGGTGAAATCACTGAGTATAGCGTGTTGCCTCTGTTGATATTCCTCTGGAGCCAGGGATGTGCCAAACAGCATGTGTAGCCATCTGCGCCTGGTGAAGGGCACCCAGAATGTTATTAGAAAGCTGTTATTTTCATCCTGCTATAGTTTCTCCTCCACAGTGGACATGTTTTTTTCATTCTCATGCCCATCTTTAATTAGATAATCTCCTAATGATGCAAATTCTCCAGAACCTGTGAGTTGAGTCAATAAGGTCCCATATTGGTCAATGGACA